>NC_038242.2:29713716-30025631 GCF_000004515.6 Glycine max
TACAGAAAGTCCTTTCCTCTGCTTCTTGAGATGAGTGGGACATTCAGCTATGATGTGTCCATAGCCTTCACACCCATGGCATTGAATTCCTTTGCTGTGACTGGGCTTTTCATCTGACCTTTTCTGGTATTTGCTACCTTTCCTGATGTCGAAAGGGATGTTCTGGACATGTGGTTTCTGCCTCCTGTCCATTCTGTTCAGCACTTTGTTGAACTGCTTTCCAAGGAGCACAACTGCCTTAGTCAGACCTTCATCAGTATCCAGGTCATACTCATCTTCTTCTCCTTCATCATTGGACACGAACGCCAGATTCTTGCTCTTCTTTTCAGCCCTATCCGAGAGTCCTAGCTCAAAGGTTTGAAGGGAACCAATGAGTTCATCCACTCTCATGTTGCAAATGTCTTGGGCCTCCTCTATTGCAGTGACTTTCATGTCAAATCTCTTAGGCAAGGATCTGAGGATCTTTCTCACCAGCTTTTCATCTGTCATTCTCTCTCCCAAGGCAGTGCAAGCATTGGCAATTTCAAGAATGTTCATGTGGAAGTCATGAATACATTCTTCCTCCTTCATCTTCAGATTTTCGAATTTTGTAGCCAATAGTTGCAATCTGGACATCTTCACCTTGGAGGTTCCTTCATGGGTGGTTTTCAGGATCTCCCATGCATCCTTGGCCACTGTGCATGTGTTGATCAGTCTGAAGATATTCTTGTCAACTCCATTGAATAGAGCATTCAAAGCTTTGGAGTTACCAAGTGCCAATTCGTCTTCTTCTTTAGTCCAGTCTTCTTCTGGCTTCAATCCATCAGTGGGCTTTCCTTCTGTGTCCAGCATCTTGGGATGTTCCCAGCCTTTGATGACAGCTTTCCAGGTTCTGCTATCCAGTGATTTGAGGAAGGCCACCATCCTTGCTTTCCAGTATTCATAGTTGGTTCCGTCCAGGATTGGTGGTCTGTTCACTGGTCCTCCTTCTTTCTCCATGTTCATCAGAATTTATCTCCCTAGATCTCACTCAGTGATTTCGAGTGCCTGCTCTGATACCAATTGAAATTCTGATACTGGGGACAGATGTCGTACAGGATGTCACGACATCACGCTTCAGAACATGCAGATTGTTTTTGACAGTATGAACAGTTTAAGCAAGTAAATAACACAAGAGAATTGTTAACCCAGTTCGGTGCAACCTCACCTACATCTGGGGGCTACCAAGCCAGGGAGGAAATCCACTAAAATAGTGTTAGTTCAAGGTCTAACAGCCACTGTTTACAACCTTCTCACCTAACCACTACCCGTGCGACCTCTACCTAAGAGCCACTCTTAGATATGAGAAACCCCGCTCACTCCCTCTCAATCACACTCCCGTGTTTACAAACAAATCAAAAACACACCAGAGATTGCTCTCTGAACAAAAGAGATCAACTCTACACACTAGAGATCAACTCTACACACAAGAGATCAACTCTACACACACAGGTCCAACACTTGATGTTAGGGTACCATCAAGGTGGCTCACAAAAGACTCAAGTCCCAAAACTCACAAACTAACTCTTCAATCCCGGACTTGGTACAAAACTCGTGCAGCCTTCATGTTTATATAGCAGTGAGCGTTTCTGGGCTGCAACTTCTTGATGCTGGATGAGATCTATCATTTTCCTGAAAATCTGCACTTAAAGATCTAAAAGATACAGTTTAATCTTTTAGTTTTTATCTTTAATCTTTATTCCCTGAACGAACTCTTCTAGTTTGTAATTCGAACTTTAATTATCTTTTAATTCGTTCCTAAAGATAGATCATCTAATCTCTTGCTAACTGCACAATAATCTGTTAAAGATATAACAGATTTATATGTCCAGTATTTTCGGGCAAGATGTCCTGGACATCGTATCCGACATCGCGGATCCTGCAACTTCAATGCTTTCAGCAACTCCAGTATTTTCGGGCAGGATGTCCTGGACATTGTATCCGACATCGTGGATCCTGCAACTTCAATGCTTTCAGCAACTCCAGTATTTTCGGGCAGGATGTCCTGGACATTGTATCCGACATCGTGAATCCTGCAGCTTCAATTCTTCATTTGACACTTTATCTTGCCTTGTGCATTGTGCAGCCCGATCTTATTCTTTGACATAACGTTGGACATCATGTGCAGCAACTCCAGCTTTCCTTCATTGTCTAAGTGCAGCAATTAAATTTTGGACCTTCCTAAGGGCCAGGTGAGCATTTGCTTGCTACACCCCATTGCCATATCATATAGTCACATTTTGTGCATGTCCTTCATGCTTTATGTAGAAGCAAAGCTTCATGATGAATCAAAGGTGATTCAAAGGTGTTTTGATGATAACAATGATGATAAAAAAAGATGATGACAATTGTAGAAGCAAAGCTTCATGATGAATCAAAGGTGATTCAAAGGTGTTTTGATGATAACAAAAGATGATGACAAAGGTGATGACAAAAAGCTCAAAGATCAATCAAAGAACAACTCAAGTGAATCAAGAACAATTCAAGGTTCAAGATCTCAAGAATCAAGATTCAAGACTCAACATTCAAGAATCAAGAGAAGGCTCAATCAAGATAAGTATGAAAAGTTTTTCTCAAAAATTGAATAGCACATGAGTTTTTGACAAAACCTCTTACCAAAGAGATTTAACTCTCTGGTAATCGATTACCAGATTGTTGTAATTGATTAACAGTAGCAAAATAGTTTTGAAAAAGTTTTCAAATTGAATTTACAACGTTCCAATTATTTTCAAAAAGCTGTAATCGATTACAATGTTTTCATAATCGATTACGAGTGCCTTTGAACGTTGAAATTCAAATTCAAATGCGAAGAGTCACATCCTTTCACATAAAAGCTTTGTGTAATCAATTACACTTATTAGGTAATCGATTACCAGTGACTGTTTCTGAATAAATCAAAAGATGTAACTCTTCAAATTGGTTTTTTTCTAAAAGTTATAACTCTTCAAAATGGTCTTCATGACCAGACATGAAGAGTCTATAAAAGCAAGGCTTTGTTTTGCATTTTCAATCAATTCATTCTTTCACTTTTCACTTTTCCAATCAATCCTTTACAAGCCTTGAATCTCTTTGAACTTCTTCTTCTTCTTTGTACCAAAAGATTTCTGAAGTTTTCTGGTTTTCCAAACCTTGAAAACTTGTGCTATTCATCTTTTCATTCTCTTCTCCCTATGCCAAAAAGAATTCGCCAAGGACTAACCGCCTGAATTCCTTTTGTGTCTCTCTTCTCCCTTTTCGAAAAGAACAAAGGACTAACCGCCTGAATTCTTTTATGTCTCCCTTCTCCCTTGTCAAAGAATTCAAAACGACATAGTTTGAGAATTCTTTTGATTCTTCCCTTTCCCTAATACAAAAGTGTTCAAAGGACTAACTACTTTGGAATTCTTTTGTATCCCCATTCATAAAGTATCAAAGGTTTAATTGCCTGAGATCTTTGTCTTAACAATTGGAGGGTACATCCTTTGTGGTACAAGTAGAGGGTACATCTACTTGGGTTTGACTGAGAACAAGAGAGGGTACATCTCTTGTGGATCAGTTCTAGTGAATGGTACATCCACTAGGTTCAAAGAGAACAAGGGAGGGTACATCCCTTATGGATCTTTGCTTGTAAATGGATTTTTACAAGGTTGAAAGAAACCTCAAGGACCGCAGGTCGCTTAGGGACTGGATGTAGGCACGGGTTGTTGTCGAACCAGTATAAAAACTCTTGTGTGTTTGTTTCCTTCTTCCCTACTCTTTAAATTTCCGCTTTTAGTTCCTGTTAAGTTTCTCTTCTACTCCTCATTCTCTTAACAATTTAGTAAAAGCCTTAGAAGAGTAATTTTTAATTAGTAAAGGTTTAAGAATAATTAATTCAACCCCCCCTTCTTAATTATTTTGAGGCCACTCGATCCAACACTTTACATGCCCTATGACACTTAAGCACACTTAGTGGAGAATCTCGAACTTGATCTTGGATTAGTGGGCTGAACCATAGCTAAAATTAACTAATCATAATTAGTGAAATTCCGGCTCAAATTTGGCTCCACAAATTCAAATTCAAAATTCAAGTGAAATTTGAATAGAAATTTAAATTTTCCTCCAATTTTGTGTGACACTTAGGCTATAAATAGAGGCCTTCTGTGTGCAATTTTCAACTTTGATCATTTGAGAATTACGCTACAAAGTTCAGACCTCATTTGAGGCATAAAATTCTGTGCTCCTTCCCTCCTGCTCCCTCCACTCATCTTCTCCTACCTTCTAGCTCTTATTCGTGGCCTCTTATGGTGGTGAGCTTGTTCTTGACTCGCATCTCCTTGAAGTGGCGTCTCCTGTAGAAGCAAAGCTTCATGGTGAATCAAAGGTGATTCAATGGTGTGTTGATGATAACAATGATGATAACAAAAGATGATGACAAAGGTGATGACAAAAAGCTCAAAGATCAATCTAAGAACAACTCAAGTGAATCAAGAACAATTCAAGAGTTCAAGATAAGAATCAAGAAGAATTCAAGATTCAAGAAGAAAGTTTAGAGTCAAGAATCAAGATTCAAGGTTCAAGATCTCAAGAATCAAGATCAGGATTCAAGAATCAAGAGAAAGCTTAACCAAGATAAGTATGAAAAGTTTTTCTCAAAAATTGAGTAGCACATGATTTTTCTCAAAACATGTTTACCAAAGAGTTTTGACTCTCAGGTAATCGATTACCAGATTGTTGTAATCGATTACCAATAGCAAAATTGTTTTGAAAAAGTTTTCAAATTGAATTTACAACGTTCCAATTAATTTCAAAATGCTATAATCGATTACAATGTTTTGGTAATCGATTACCAGTTCCTTTGCACGTTGAAATTCAAATTCAAATGTGAAGAGTCACATCCTTTCACATAAAAGCTTCGTGTAATCAATTACACTTATTAGGTAATCGATTACCAGTGACTGTTTCTGAATAAATCAAAAGATGTAACTCTTCAAATTGGTTTTTTTTTCTAAAAGTTTTAACTCTTCAAAATGGTCTTCTTGACTAGACATGAAGAGTCTATAAAAGCAAGGCTTTGTTTTGCATTTTCAATCAATTCATTCTTTCACTTTTTACTTTTCCAATCATCCTTTACAAGCCTTGAATCTCTTTGAACTTCTTCTTCTTCTTTGAACCAAAAGATTTCTGGTTTTCCAAACCTTGAAAACTTGTGCTATTCATCATTTCATTCTCTTCTCCCTATGACAAAAAGAATTCGCCAAGGACTAACCGCCTGAATTCTTTTTGTGTCTCTCTTCTCCCTTTTCCAAAAGAACAAAGGACTAACCGCCTGAATTCTTTTATGTCTCCCTTCTCCCTTGTCAAAGAATTCAAAACGACATAGTCTGAGAATTCTTTTGATTCTTCCCTTTCCCTAATACAAAAGTGTTCAAAGGACTAACTGCTTGAGAATTCTTTTGTATCCCCATTCATAAAGTATTAAAGGTTTAATTGCCTGAGATCTTTGTCTTAACAATTGGAGGGTACATCCTTTGTGGTACAAGTAGAGGGTACATCTACTTGGGTTTGACTGAGAACAAGAGAGGGTACATCTCTTGTGGATCAGTTCTAGTGAATGGTACATCCACTAGGTTCAAAGAGAACAAGGGAGGGTACATCCCTTATGGATCTTTGCTTGTAAATGGATTTTTACAAGGTTGAAAGAAATCTCAAGGACCGCAGGTCGCATAGGGACTGGATGTAGGCACGGGTTGTTGCCGAACCAGTATAAAAACTCTTGTGTGTTTGTTTCCTTCTTCCCTACTCTTTAAATTTCTGCTGTGCATTTAATTTACGCTTTTAGTTCCTGTTAAGTTTCTGTTCTACTCCTCATTCTCTTAACAATTTAGTAAAAGCCTTAGAAGAGTAATTTTTAATTAGTAAAGGTTTAAGAATAATTAATTCAACCCCCCCTTCTTAATTATTTTGAGGCCACTCGATCCAACACTTTACATGCCCCATGACACTTAAGCACACTTAGTGGAGAATCTCGAACTTGATCTTGGATTAGTGGGCTGAACCATAGCTAAAATTAACTAATCATAATTAGTGAAATTCCAGCTCAAATTTCGCTCCACAAATTCAAATTCAAAATTCAAGTGAAATTTGAATAGAAATTTAAATTTTCCTCCAATTTTGTGTGACACTTAGGCTATAAATAGAGGCCTTCTATGTGCAATTTTCAACTTTGATCATTTGAGAATTACGCTACAAAGTTCAGACCTCATTTGAGGCATAAAATTTCGTGCTCCTTCCCTCCTTCTCCCTCCACTCATCTTCTCCTACCTTCTAGCTCTTATTCGTGGCCTCTTATGGTGGTGAGCTTGTTCTTGACTCGCATCTCCTTGAAGTGGCGTCTCCTATAGAAGCAAAGCTTCATGGTGAATCAAAGGTGATTCATTGGTGTTTTGATGATAACAATGATGATAACAAAAGATGATGACAAAGGTGACGACAAAAAGCTCAAAGATCAATCAAAGAACAACTCAAGTGAATCAAGAACAATTCAAGAGTTCAAGATAAGAATCAAGAAGAATTCCAGACTCAAGAAGAAAGTTTAGAGTCAAGAATCAAGATTCAAGGTTCAAGATCTCAAGAATCAAGATCAAGATTCAAGACTCAAGATTCAAGAATCAAGAGAAGGCTTAACCAAGATAAGTATGAAAAGTTTTTCTCAAAAATTGAGTAGCACATGATTTTTCTCAAAACATGTTTACCAAAGAGTTTTTACTCTCAGGTAATCGATTACCAAATTGTTGTAATCGATTACCAATAGCAAAATTGTTTTGAAAAAGTTTTCAAATTGAATTTACAACGTTCCAATTAATTTCAAAATGCTATAATCGATTACAATGTTTTGGTAATCGATTACCAGTTCCTTTGCACGTTGAAATTCAAATTCAAATGTGAAGAGTCACATCCTTTCACATAAAAGCTTCGTGTAATCAATTACACTTATTAGGTAATCGATTACCAGTGACTGTTTCTGAATAAATCAAAAGATGTAACTCTTCAAATTGGTTTTTTTCTAAAAGTTTTAACTCTTCAAAATGGTCTTCTTGACTAGACATGAAGAGTCTATAAAAGCAAGGCTTTGTTTTGCATTTTCAATCAATTCATTCTTTCACTTTTTACTTTTCCAATCAATCCTTTACAAGCCTTGAATCTCTTTGAACTTCTTCTTCTTCTTTGTACCAAAAGATTTCTGGTTTTCCAAACCTTGAAAACTTGTGCTATTCATCTTTTCATTCTCTTCTCCCTATGCCAAAAAGAATTCGCCAAGGACTAACCGCCTGAATTCTTTTTGTGTCTCTCTTCTCCCTTTTCCAAAAGAACAAAGGACTAACCGCCTGAATTCTTTTATGTCTCCCTTCTCCCTTGTCAAAGAATTCAAAACGACATAGTCTGAGAATTCTTTTGATTCTTTCCTTTCCCTAATACAAAAGTGTTCAAAGGACTAACTGCTTGAGAATTCTTTTGTATCCCCATTCATAAAGTATCAAAGGTTTAATTGCCTGAGATCTTTGTCTTAACAATTGGAGGGTACATTCTTTGTGGTACAAGTAGAGGGTACATCTACTTGGGTTTGACTGAGAACAAGAGAGGGTACATCTCTTGTGGATCAGTTCTAGTGAATGGTACATCCATTAGGTTTAAAGAGAACAAGGGAGGGTACATCCCTTATGGATCTTTGCTTGTAAATGGATTTTTACAAGGTTGAAAGAAATCTCAAGGACCGCAAGTAGCATAGGGACTGGATGTAGGCACGGGTTGTTGCCGAACCAGTATAAAAACTATTGTGTGTTTGTTTCCTTCTTCCCTACTCTTTAAATTTCCGCTGTGCATTTAATTTACGCTTTTAGTTCCTGTTAAGTTTTTCTTCCACTCCTCATTCTCTTAACAATTTAGTAAAAGCCTTAGAAGAGTAATTTTTAATTAGTAAAGGTTTAAGAATAATTAATTCAACCCCCCCTTCTTAATTATTTTGAGGCCACTCGATCCAACACTTTACATGCCCCATGACACTTAAGCACACTTAGTGGAGAATCTCGAACTTGATCTTGGATTAGTGGGCTGAACCATAGCTAAAATTAACTAATCATAATTAGTGAAATTCCAGCTCAAATTTCGCTCCACAAATTCAAATTCAAAATTCAAGTGAAATTTGAATAGAAATTTAAATTTTCCTCCAATTTTGTGTGACACTTAGGCTATAAATAGAGGCCTTCTATGTGCAATTTTCAACTTTGATCATTTGAGAATTACGCTACAAAGTTCAGACCTCATTTGAGGCATAAAATTTCGTGCTCCTTCCCTCCTTCTCCCTCCACTCATCTTCTCCTACCTTCTAGCTCTTATTCGTGGCCTCTTATGGTGGTGAGCTTGTTCTTGACTCGCATCTCCTTGAAGTGGCGTCTCCTATAGAAGCAAAGCTTCATGGTGAATCAAAGGTGATTCATTGGTGTTTTGATGATAACAATGATGATAACAAAAGATGATGACAAAGGTGACGACAAAAAGCTCAAAGATCAATCAAAGAACAACTCAAGTGAATCAAGAACAATTCAAGAGTTCAAGATAAGAATCAAGAAGAATTCCAGACTCAAGAAGAAAGTTTAGATTCAAGAATCAAGATTCAAGGTTCAAGATCTCAAGAATCAAGATCAAGATTCAAGACTCAAGATTCAAGAATCAAGAGAAGGCTTAACCAAGATAAGTATGAAAAGTTTTTCTCAAAAATTGAGTAGCACATGATTTTTCTCAAAACATGTTTACCAAAGAGTTTTTACTCTCAGGTAATCGATTACCAGATTGTTGTAATCGATTACCAATAGCAAAATTGTTTTGAAAAAGTTTTCAAATTGAATTTACAACGTTCCAATTAATTTCAAAATGCTATAATCGATTACAATGTTTTGGTAATCGATTACCAGTTCCTTTGCACGTTGAAATTCAAATTCAAATGTGAAGAGTCACATCCTTTCACATAAAAGCTTCGTGTAATCGATTACACTTATTTGGTAATCGATTACCAGTGACTGTTTCTGATAAATCAAAAGATGTAACTCTTCAAAAAGGTTTTGACTTTTTCAAATTGGTTTTAAGTTTTTCTAAATGTTATAAATCTTCTAAATGGTCTTCTTGACCAGACATGAAGAGTCTATAAATGCAAGGCTTTGTTTAGCATTTGAAATTCAATTCATTCTTTCAATCTTATATACTTTTGCAATCAATCTCGTTCAATCCTTTACAAGCCTTAAATCTCTTTGAACTTATTCTTCTTCTTTGTACCAAAAGCTTTCTGAAGTTTTCTGGTTTTCCAAACCTTGAAAACTTGTGTTATTCATCTTTTCATCCCTTCTCCCTTTGCCAAAAAGAATTCGCCAAGGACTAACCGCCTGAATTCTTTTTGTGTCTCTCTTCTCCCTTTTCCAAAAGAACGAAGGACTAACCGCCTGAATTCTTTGGTGTCTCCCTTCTCCCTTGTCAAAGAATTCAAAATGACACAGTCTGATAATTCTTTTGATTCTTCCCATTCCCTTATACAAAAGTGTTCAAAGGACTAACCGCCTGAGAATTCTTTTGTATCCCCATTCACAAAGTATCAAAGGTTTAACCGCATGAGATCTTTGTCTTAAGACATTGGAGGGTACATCCTTTGTGGTACAAGTAGAGGGTACATCTACTTGGGTTTGACTGAGAACAAGAGAGGGTACATCTCTTGTGGATCAGTTCTAGTGGAGGGTACATCCACTAGGGTTTCGAAGAGAACAAAGAAGGGTACATCCCTTGTGGATCTTTGCTTGTAAAAGGATTTTTACAAGGTTGAAAGAAATCTCAAGGACCGCAGGTCGCTTGGGGACTAGATGTAGGCACGGGTTGTTGCCGAACCAGTATAAAACTCTTGTGTGTTGGTCTCCTTCTTCCCTACTCTTTTACTTTCCGCTGTGCATTTTAATTTCCTCTTTTACTTTCTGTTATGTTTCTCTTCTACTCCTCATTCTCTTAACAATTTACTAAAAGCCTTAGAAGAGTAATTTTTAATTAGTAAAGGTTTAGGAATAATTAATTCAACCCCCCTTCTTAATTATTTTGAGGCCACTCGATCCAACATCTCCAATCACCTTTCTTCCTTCTCCATTCTGCTACCATTGATCTTCAAGAAGCAAGGGACTCCATTGATGAAGAAGATCCAAGGCCTACAAGCTCCACATGGAGCTACATCATTTGATGTAAGCTCCATTAGAGCTTGTAGGCCTAGGATCTTCTTCATCAATGGATTCCTTTGCTTCTTGGAAGATGAATGGCAGCAGAATGGAGAAGGAAGAGAGAGAGGAGACGCCACTTCAAGAAGAAGATGAGTCTAGAAGAAGCTCACCACCATAGGAGGCCATGGATAAGAGCTTGGAGGAAGAAGGAGATGAATGAAGGGAGAGGGAGAGAAGAGCAGGAAATTTTATGCTCTAAGAGAGCTCTGAAATTTGAAGTTTAATTTTCAAATGATCGAAGTTGCAAAAAATGCACACACATGACCTCTATTTATAGCCAAAGTGTCACACAAAATTGGAGGGAAATTTGAATTTCAATTCAAATTTCACTTGAATTTGAAATTGAATTTGTGGAACCAAACTTTGGAGCCAAAATTTCGCTAATTATGATTAGTGAATTTTAGTTATGGTTCAGCCCACTAATCCAAGATCAATTCCAAAATTCTCCACTAAGTGTGCTTAGGTGTCATGAGGCATGTAAAGCATGAAGGACATGCACAAAGTGTGACTATATGATGTGGCAATGGGGTGTAGTAAGCAAATGCTCACCTCCCCCTCTAAAATTTAATTGGGTTGGGCTTCTACCAATTCAATTAAATTTTATTTCCCAACACACACATCAAATATTCACTTAGTGCATGTGAAATTACAAAACTACCCCTAATACAAAAACTAGTCTAGGTGCCCTAAAATACAAGGAATGAAAAATCCTATATTTCTAGGGTACCCTACCTACATCATGGAGCCCTAAATACAAGGATCAAATATAATGACATCCTAGTCTAATACGTACAAAGATAATTGGACCCAACCTTGGCCCATGGGCTCAAAAATCTACCTTGAGGTTCGTGAGAACCCTAGGGCCTTCTTCAGCAGCTCTAGCCCAATCCTCTTGGGGCCTTTTGTTCATGGCTCTAGTGACTGGTCCCTTCCTAGGGAGGATTGCATCATCCCCTTCCCCTTGAAGAGGATTTGACCTCAAATATGTTAGTTCCTTCTCCTCAATATAAGCTCCACCTGCAAAAGGAATTAAATCAGAAATGTTAACAGTGGTGCTGACTCCATACTCTTCTAGGAGGTCCAACCTATAGGCATTGTTATTGATCCTCTCCAAAACCTGAAAAGGTCCATCCCCTCAAGGGCTAAGCTTGGATTTCCTTTTAGTAGGGAATCTATCCTTCCTAAGATGGAGCCAAACCTAGTCACCGTCATTAAGAACTAGCTCTTTTCTTCCTCTATTGCCTTTAGCTGAATACACTTTTGTTTGGTTCTCTATTTGGTTCTTAACCTTCTCATGCAACTTCTTTGCAAACTCTGACCTAGATTCCCCTTCTTTATGTATAAAAGAAGTGTCCAGTGGGAGGGGAATGAGGTCTAACGGTGTTAGGGGATTGATAACCCATAGACAACCTCAATAGGGGATTGCTTGGTGGTTCTATGAACCCCTATTGTAGGCAAATTCTACATGAGGAAGGTACTCATCCCAAAACTTATGGTTGCCTTTGAGAAGAGCCCTTAAAAGGGTGGATAAAGACCTATTCACTACCTTTGTTTGCCCATCAGTTTATGGATGACAAGTGGTAAAGAAAAGAAGTTTAGTTCCTAGCTTAGCCCATAAGATTTTTCAGAAGTGTCTAAGGAACTTAGCATCTCTATCTAACACAATGGTCCTAGGCAAACCATGGAGTCTCACAACTTCCCTAAAAAAGTGTTTTGAGATGTGGGAAGCATCATCCACCTTGTGGCATGGTATAAAGTGTGCCATCTTGCTAAACCTATCCACCACCACAAAGATAGAGTCTACACCTCTTTGGGTTCTAGGAAGCCCAAGGACAAAGTCCATACTAATGTCTACCCAAGGTGCAGAAGGGATGGGTAAGGGTGTGTATAGCCCATGAGGCATCACCCTAGACTTGGCTTGTAAACAAGCCACACACCTAGTGCAATGCTTATGGACATCTTTCTTCATATGGGGCCAATAAAACTTTTCTTTGAGTAAGGCAAGGGTCTTGTCTATCCCAAAGTGGCCCATGAGCCCACCCTCATGGCTCTCTTTCACAAGTAATTTCCTAATGGATCCATGGGGTATGCAAAGCTTTCCTTCTTTGAACAAATACCCCTCAGCCAAATAGAATCCATCTTGGGCCTTTTTCCCATAACTCTTGTAAATGGGAGAGAAATGTTCATCTGAAGCATACAAGTCCCGAATATTATCAAATCCTAAAATTTGGGCTCCTAAGGAGCAAAACAATGTGTGTCTCCTAGAGAGGGCATCAGCTACCACATTTGTTGTTCCCTTTTTGTATTTGATAACATATGGAAATTGCTCTAGGTACTCTACCCATTTTTCATGCCTCTTGTTTGACTTGTTTTGCGTTGCTAATGTACTTAAGTGATTGATGATCACTATGAATGACAAATTCCTTGGAAACAAGGTAATGTTCCCAAGTTTGGAGGGCTCTAATTAAGGCATAAAGCTCTTTATCATAGGTGGGGTAGTTGAGGGTGGCATTATGAAGTTTTTCACTAAAATAAGCAATAGGGTGCCCACCTTGTAACAATACAGCTCCAACTCCCACTCCAAAGGCATCACATTCTAGCTCAAAATTTTTAGAAAAGTTAGGAAGAGCTAGAATAGGTGCCTTAGTAAGCTTTTCTTTGAGCAAAGCAAAGGCTTGCTCTTGTTTTTAACCCCAGGTAAATACCACATTCTTCTTCACTAGCTCATTGAGAGGTGATGCAATTGTAGAGAAATTGGGAACGATCCTTCTATAGAAGCTTGCTAACCCATGGAAGCTTGATAACCCATTCTTCTTTCCTTAAGACATGATGCATAAGCCTCATAAAGGTGCTTGGTGCATTAGTGAGCCCAAAAGGCATCACTAGCCATTCATACAAACCAAACTTGGTCTTGAAAGCGGTTTTCCACTCATCACCCTTTTTCATCCTGATTTGGTGATAACCACTTTTAAGATCAATTTTTGAAAAGGTATTGGCACCATGCAACTCATCAAGAAAATCATCAAGTCTAGGAATGGGGTGCCTATACTTTACAGTGATGTTGTTGATGGCCCTGCAATCTGTACACATTCTCCATGTACCATCCTTTTTGGGCACCAACAACACTGGCACAACACATGGGCTTAGGCTCTCTTGGACCCAACCCTTCTCCAACAATTCTTTAACCTGAGACTCTATCTCTTTAGTCTCCCGAGGGTTAGTCCTATTGGCTGGCCTATTAGGAAGGCTTGCTCCTGGGACTAAATCTATTTGGTGTTCTATTCCCCTTAAAGGAGGTAGCCCAGGGGGTATCTCTTTGGGAAATATATCACCAAATTCATGTAAGAGTTATTGGACCTTTGGGGGTAAGGTCTCAAATGTAGGAATTGTGACAGTGCTAAGGGATGTTTCCCTTGATAGGAGAAGATAGAAAGATTGTTTAAGAAGGTGTGCTCTTTTAATATCACCTTTTGTTGCAAAATGATTTTCCTTCTTAATAATCTTCTTAGAGGAATCCTTTTCCTCTTTTTCCTTCCCCTTGGCCTTTGAAGTCAAGTCCTTACTATCCTTCTTTTTCTTTTGTTTTTCTAGTTTTTCTTCCTCATCATTCTTATCTTTCATAGTTAGTTGATCTATGGCCACCTGTGAAGGTGTTTGAGGATGCAACACAAATTTAGTGCCAAGATGGGTGAGGGTAATCTCATTAGTTAGGCCATTGTAAATGATCTTCCTATCAAATTGCCATGGCCTTCCTTAAAGAATATGTCCTGCCCCCATGGGAACTATATCACCATTAACTTCATCCTTATATATCCCAATGGAGAAAGGTATCTTCACTTGTTGGTTAACTATCATTTCCCCTTGCTCATTGAGCCATTGAAGTTTATAAGGTTTTGGATGGGGAATGATAGTGAGGTTCAACTTGGAAACTAATCTTGTGCTACAAAAATTGCAACAAGATCCACTATCCACAATGAGAGAACAAGTTTTATCTAAAATTTTGCATCTTGTATGAAAGATGTTCTCTCTTTGGGATTGAGATAGATCACAAGATTGACCTCCAAGGAGCCTTCTAACCATTAATAGGTCACCTTCTTCGTAGGGGTAGACTTCCTCACTAGACTCTTCACCCCTTACTTCATCTTCACATCCACTAGAGGAAGGGCAAGAAGTAGTCTCCTCTTGACTACTATAAATGTCTCGACCCCTCATGATCATGGTTTTCTTTGTGGGGCATTGAGAGGCAATGTGACCTCTCGTAAGATATTTGGAGCATTTAATGTTGCTAGTCCTTTATTGGGAACTAGTCTTAGGGGTGTATTTCTCTATGGTCTTACCCTTATCTTCCTTGGGTTTTGAAGGTGCAGCCCCTAAAATTCCATGGGCTTGTTCCTTCCTTGGATAAGAGTGAGAGCCATAACATTTTGAAGAAGGCTTTCTTTTAAGTTGTTGCTCCACTCTTATACAAAGTTGGACTAGCTCATCTAGGTCCCTATATGGAAGGAGTTCAACCTTGTCCCTCACTTCCATATTAAGCCCACTAAGGAACCTATCTATGCTTGTTCTTTCCTCCTTCCTAAGTCCAACTCTTAAAAGGAGTAGTTCCATTTGTTGTCTATATTCTTCAACACTCATACTCCCTTGTCTAAGCCTTTGGAGCTTGTCCATAAGCTCCCTTTCATAGTAGGAGGGAACGTGCCTCTTCCTAAGGGCACTCTTAAGATCATTCCAATACTCTACTGGAGGATCCCCATGAATCCTTCATTCCCTAACAAGGGAAGTTCACCAATAGAGGGCATACCCTTGAAAGCTGAGGGTAGCCAATGGAACTTTTCTCTCTTCGCTAATATGATGGCAAGCAAAGAGTTGTTCAACCTTCATTTCCCAATCTAAGTAGGCCTCAACATTATATTTTCCATGGAAATATGGAAGGCTAATGTTAACCTCTTGAGGTCTTCTATCTTTTTCACTTCTTTGGGAGTGATGTTTAGTATGTGAACTATGACGCCCTCTATAATAGTCGCTAAGTTCTTCACTTAAACTTTTGCAAGAGTCATGACTACTATAGGAGGCATGTTTTTCTCTTTTCATTTCTTTCATTATTTTTCTTCTTTCTTCCTCTCTTATTTTCTCTCTTTCATCTTGACTTTTTCTTCCACTCTTTTTTTACCTTTTTCTTTTCTCTCTTGTTTTTCTTTCCACAACTTAAGGGATCTCAACTCATCTAATATCTTATACAAGGGGTCCTTAGGAGTAGAACCATCACCATTAACACTAGATGAAGAATGAAGACTCATGTTGGTTCCTAAGTTATGATTCTTTCTTGTTGGGTGTTTGAAAACAAAAGGTGAAAGAAACTATGGTTGAAACTAGCCAAAATAAACACTAAAAGAGGTGTGAAAGATAAGGTACAAACTAATTTGTAAAAGGCAAGCTATCTAGGTGGTTTAAGAATGGAAGGTAAAGGAAATAAGCTATGAAAGTAAGCAAGAAATGTAAACTAGGCGAATCCTAAGAGTGTTTGGATGACCAAATTTAAGGTTCCCAACAAAACACTCACAATCCTAAGGGAAAATTGCCTAAAATTATTACACACAAATGGAAGTAGGGTGACCTATTGGAGACTCCCAACTTACTTCCGATGAAAGGCTTTTTTGTTACAAAATTTGAAAGCAATGAAAGTAAGTAAATTGTCAATTACAAAATAACAAAAAGGTCCTCAAATTTGGTGGTTGTTCTCTCTTTGGTGATTCACTCAATTTGGAGTGCTTCTTAGTCCAATAGCTCTTAAGGTGGTTTTCCCCTTGCTTCTTGACTCAAATTCTTCAAGGGATGGCACCAATCCTCCTTTCCAATTCCCTATATGGCAACTCAAAAACAAGGAAACAAAGAGACAATCAATAACCAAAGACCAAAAAATGAAATGAAAGCTAAACCAATAGAGTTTTAACAAGACAAATTTTCAAGGATTATTCAACAATTAAAGCAATGAAAAGCACATAAAAGCAAGCTAGGACTCAAAGAGAAACTTAGAATGGTTCTAGAGTAGAGTAAAAACAAAAAAAGACTCAAGAAACCTCTAGTTTTGGAACTTGTATTCACAGTAATTTTCAATTGAAATTTCAGAACTAGGATTGGTATAAAATAGGCACCAATTATAGAACAAATTTTTAGCCAAAACAACAAGCACACTTCCCTTTCACTTTTTTTTCCTGGACACTTATTTTTCTTCCAACTTGTGTGATTTTTCTTATTTTTTTCTTTAATCCAAATCGCTTGGTTCTTTTTTCATAATTTTTTTTCCAGATGTCTAGAAAATTCAGTAAAAATTTCAGCTCAAAAAAAAAATAGTGACCAATTCCCAGTAATTTATACAAGTTCGTATGTTTAAGCTGCCAGCACTAGCGATTTCAACCTAGAAATCAAGAGTAGTGTTTATATTGCTTAAGGCTTGGATAGTTACAATTTGTGTTTGCTTATGCTCAATTATCTTGAATAACACAATTCAAGAGAGCTTTAGACTTATTTGATTCACAAATCCAGCCACAACTCAGCACCACAACTCAACTTCATCATAGGCATCATGTAGGAAACTTAGAAAACAAAAAAAAAAAGTTCAACAACATAACTACTTCTAGGAATTGATTTATAACATGTTATGAACTAAATAACATGCATGAATTAGACTCAAAATTAAAAATATAGGCTAAGAATGACAAGAATACATGAACAAATGTATCTAGAATTCAATCAACTAAATAAAAATTCAACACAAACTTAGAACATAATGTGACAATTACTATGACTAAACATGACTCTAAGACAACATGAATTAAGTGATTTACACTTGGATTTTTTGTTTTTTTTTTCTAATCAATATTTTGGAAGAAAATTTAGATCTAAGTTTCAGCACCAGAATATTATGAATGAAAAATGATAGAACCTAAAATCAACACAAAAACATGATTCAAGAGTAGATCTACAAAATTTGAACCATAAAAATGCAAGAACAAGTGTAGATCTAAGATTTAATCGGTTTATTTTTTTTTAATCTACTCTAAACAGAACCAAACCACAAGACAATGGAGGATATACATGGAGAATAAGATGAAGAACAAGGAATTAAAGAGAATTCACCAAACAAAAAGATAGAGGAAGCAAAAGAACATCACTTAGATGAAGATGCTCTTGATACCACATGATGTAAGCTCCATTGGAGCTTGTAGGCCTATGATCTTCTTCATCAATGGATTACTTTGCTTCTTGGAAGATGAATGGTGTAACACCCTGATATATATATCTATATATTATTAGTAATTATGTTTGATGTTTGATTATTTGTTGCGTTATTTTCATCCGTAATTATTTTTAAGGAGGTTAATTTATTTAATAGAGGGGTGTGGATAGATAAGGATCTAGCTTCTCAAAGAAGTCTCTTGAGAAAGCTTCTCAAAGAAGCCACGAGGAAGCTTCTGGAGGAAGCTTCTTAATGAAGCTTCTGGAGGAAGCCTCTTAATGAAGCTTCTAGAGAAAGCTACATGTAGCTGCCTCGGTAAAAACACTTCCCAGCCTTCGTTAACCGTTGGATCTTCTCGAAATTCGGTCTGAAACTTTACAAGACAATTGTCCATGATCTGACCGTTGGGATCTTTCAGAAGATGTCTGGGGTGTTCTCGAAGCTTCCGTTCCCGAGAGCATTTCTTATTTAAGCACTTCAGCCTTTGCTTTCGTGTAGCTTAGGAAAAACGTCATTTCTTCTTCTTTCTTTCTTCCAAAGCCATTTCTAAAGTTCCAAGAACTTTCTCCATCACCCACAGCCACCATTAGCCACCACAAACCATCGTTGTTCTCCATTGAAACTCCACAACGAGAGGAACCCGTCGATTAGAGCAGAATCTTCCAACTTGGCTTGCGGTTTCGGTAGAGAACGAAACCCTAATCTGACCTTTTGTTTTCTTTAGAGGTAACCATGGTTCTATGCTTGTTTCTTGTTAGTTTCATCTTGTCTTTGCATCTTTTCTGACTTTGGAACCGCCATTGCATGTCTTATGCTTCCTTTGAAAAACCTTAGAGAAAGAGACTTTGTAAACGTTATCCTTTCATGAAATGCATGTTATTTTCGTAACCTACATTGAACCCCGGTCACATTGGCGTGGTCGGAATTTCCAAATGACGTTCCTTTGTAAAACCCAAAATGCTCTCAGCTCTTTCATGTAGTGATGTGGGTGTTTGACCCAGAGCACTGTTACTAGCTTTGTTTTCTGAAATCCATACTAAGTCTCCTTCTTTTTGGCATGGTAAAGGCTTGTGTGGAATCGATGAGCAAGGACAAAAAGGAATCTTCAAGTGATGCGACAAGGAATCCGCGGGGTAGCTCACGATAGGTAAGGGGAGTTTATTATTAAATTTACCGTTTTAGCACCATAGTTAGGGTCAGGGAACCTAGCTATGAGGATATCTGCCTGTCCCTGTTGCATGCTGATTTTTCTTCAAAGAAAATTACGTTTTAACTAATGGGATGCGATATATATATATATATATATATATGTATTGTGATGAATGATATTGTTTCGGTTGTTTGAAATGTGTTGTTTGAAGACCGTGCGTGTGGAAATGATATTGTTGTGTTTGTTTGAATTGTTGTTGATGTTGCTATTGAGGATTTTAATTGATATGTGATGATAATGATAATTATGATGATATTGATTTGAGATGACACTATTAATAAAGACCATGTCAACATGAATTGTTATTATTGATGATTATGTGAATATGAAATGAGGTTGTTGTTGTTGTTGATAACGTCATTGAGATGAGATGATATTTATGTTGTGAATGACATGGAAATGGAATGTTGATTGATGTTGGAAATGCATTGGCATGTGCATGTTGTGTATGTTCGTGGGGTGCACAGTGCACTGACCTTCTAGGGTCTTTGGCACTAGCTTTTGGCCACGATCATACGTCGTATGGAGTGTATGTCATGGGGGGTAGAGTGCACTGACCTTGTCGGATGGCCCAGACGTGGGTAACTAGCGTGGTTAGAGAATCTAAGCATTTCTAAGGGGATGCTTAGGCGCTTTAATTGGTCCATGGTCTTTGGCACTTACTTTTGGCCGTGATCATAGCTCATACGACACAGG
This sequence comes from Glycine max, assembly GCF_000004515.6. Lineage (NCBI taxonomy): Eukaryota > Viridiplantae > Streptophyta > Magnoliopsida > Fabales > Fabaceae > Glycine > Glycine max. The sequence goes on from NC_038242.2 coordinate 29,733,143, forward strand.
AAATAGAGTAACTGTGGTCAATTGTACTTTGTACTAAGGGGCTTGTCACCTGGTAGGGAACACCTTTGGGCTCCCAGGCTGATCACCTATGGGAGGGGGGCTGTTACGTGCACAACCGGGTGGCCTTGACAAACTCAGCACAATTCCTTAAGTGAGAGTGTTGTGTGGACACACTTAGGCTATTTCCTGATATTTGGTTGTTGTTGGTACGTACCACATTGCATCTGAGTGTTGAGTCAGGTGCATGCATCATTCTGTGCAGTCTTGATTGGGTCCAACAAGAGGGATCTAAGGACAAAGCTTAGGCTAAATTAGTCTAAACTTCGTAAGCTATTTAAGCTAAGTCTAGTCCAACAAGAAGGATCTGAGGATGAAGCTTAGTTTAAGTTAGTCTAAACCTAGGAGGGCGGCCTAAATTGAGCCTAGTCCAACAAGAGGGATCTAAGGACGAAGCTTGGATTGATTCAGTCCAACTAGGGATCAAGGTTTAGTAATTTACGCTACAACATAGAACACAAAAGCATGATTGATTAGAGAAATATCTTTACATACCTCAGCTGGTCTATTAGAAAGGCCCAACATATTTACCTATTGCTGTCAATTTTACTTACTTGCATTTTTATTGTTTTTAGCCTATACTTAGTTTAATCCTGTTCTAAATCATCAATTATCAATGTTTCTTTCAACAATGCCTTATTTTTGAATTTAACCCGGTCTTAGACTCGTTCCCTGAGTTTGATACTCGGATTCATCCATTTTAATTTTAAATACTTGACGATCCAGTGCGCTTTCCAGAAAACCGGATTTCCCTTGAACATATTTGTACAAAGAATAAGTGGACCAAAAAGTAACTGTAGGGAAATCCAACAAAGTATTTATGGTGCCATTGTCGAGGAACTAGATTTTAGAAGAGTTTAGTTCAGTTTTACGGCATTGCTTTATATTTTTTTTCTTTTTGATTCATTGATTGTTTTTGTTCATATTTTAGTTACCGTACATTCATTGTTCTTTTGGACTGGATAATTGTTGTTCTGTTTTCTTGTATGCAAAGAAGATCTACTACAGGTGATTTGATTCCCATTGATTTGGGGATTAATGCCACCTATAGAAGGCGTAATTCAGAGAGAATCAATTTTTTTTTGTAGGATTTAAAAGCAGCAGCAACTCCAGAAGAAGAACCTCGATCTTCCGAGGCGTCTTCTAGTTTTCCTATTGCAGGGCACTCTCGTATAGAACTTGTTGAAGATAAAATCATGGCTAAAGAGCCAAGAAGAGTAACCCTAGAGGATTATTCAAGTTCTAATGTGCCACCATTTTTCACCAGCATTGCACAACCAGAAGTTCAAGCACAAACCATTACATATCCACCATCATTGATTCAACTAATTCAGAATAATCTGTTTCATGGTTTACCAAATGAAGACCCATATGCTCACCTAGCCACTTACATTGAAATATGCAATACTATTAGGTTAGCTGGTGTGCCTGAAGATGTAATCTGATTTAGCTTGTTTTCATTCTCACTATCTGGAGAAGCTAAGAGGTGGCTTCATTCATTCAAAGGCAACAGTCTTAAAACATGGGATGAAATTATGGAGAAATTTCTAAAGAAATATTTTCTTGAGTCTAAGACTGTGCAAGGCAAAGCCGCCATCTCTTCTTTTTACCAATTTCCAGATGAATCTCTGAGTGAGGCCTTAGAAAGATTCTGTGGTTTATTGAGAAAGACCCCCACTTATGGATTCTCAGAACCGATATAGCTCAACATTTTTATAGATGGGTTAAGACCGTAGTCCAAGCAGCTATTGGACGCCTCTGTAGGGGGAAAAATCAAGTTGAAGACCCCTAATGAAGCTATGGATCTCATTGAAAATATGGTTGCAAGTGACATTGCTATTCTGAGAGATGGAGCCCATATTCCGACCAAAAAGAGCTTATTGGAGCTAAGCTCACAAGATGCATTGTTGGCACAGAACAAGTTGCTATCTAAGCAACTTGAGGCATTGACTAAAACACTTAGTAAGTTGCCAAGTCAAATTCATTTTGCGCATACTTCACATTCTTCTATTTTGCAGGTTGCAGGATGTACAATTTGTGGTGGAGCTCATGAATCTGGATGTTGTATCCCTAATGGAGAACAAGTCACACATGAAGTCAATTACATAGGGAACTAGCCCAGAAATAATTTTAATGTAGGTGGATTTTCTGGATTCTAGCATGGACAACAATACAACCAACAACAGGGACAATGAAGGAACCATCCTGGGAATCAATTCAATAGAGACCAGGGGGATCATCCATAAGGCCGCAAAAACAAGGGCCTAGTCTCTATGATCGCACCACGAAGCTGGAAGAGACTCTAGCTCAATTTATGCAGGTTTCTATGTCTAACCAAAAGAGCATAGAGTCTGCCATAAATAATTTGGAGGTCCAAGTGGGACAACTCGCAAAATAATTGGCAGATAGGTCATCAAGTAGCTTTAGTGCTAACATTGAGAAAAATCTAAAGGAAGAATATAAAGTTGTCATGACAAGGAGTAGAATGGCAACCCATGTGGATCAAAGAAAAGCTGAGAAGAAGATGGAGGAACATAAACAACAGTTGCTAGCTGAGCCAACACTTAACCCGATTGACGATTTAGTTGAACTTGAAGAAATTGTTGAGGAAACAGAAGATGATGAAGAAGGAGAGACACCAATAAGATACTGTCAAGAGAAAATAAAGAAGAAGGAAGAAAAAGAAGAAAAAGTAAAAAATTTGAAAAATGAAAAACAAAAAGAGAAGGTTGTTGAGATTGAAAAGAAGAAGGGCAAGAGTGAGGCTAACTCATAAAAGAAGAAAGAGGCTACTCCTATTGAATGCAAGGAGGTACCTTATCCATTGGTACCCTCCCAGAAAGATAAAGAGCGACATTTGGCTAGATTTCTTGATATCTTCAAGAAACTGGAAATTACTTTGCCATTTGGAGAAGCACTTCAGCAAATGCCCCTCTATGCCAAATTTTTGAAGGATATGTTAACCAAGAAGAACCGGTACATCCATAGTGACAAAATTGTTGTGGAAGGTAATTGTAGTGTTGTGATTCAAAGCATTCTACCACCCAAGCACAAAGATCCTTGAAGTAGGAACTCTTTTGGATCCCGAATAACAGGACGATGCGTCAAGCTAGTGACGTTAAAAGAGCGCTTACTGGGAGGCCACCTAGCTTTTCTTTCCCTTTTCTATTTTCATTTTTACCTCTTGCATGTAGTTAGGATATCTTGCTTGTGATTGTGATTAATTTTAGCTTGTTTAGTAATGAACAAGGGGCTGTGAGCTTGTGTGAAGAGATAGACAGGAAAAGACTTAGAAATTTTTTTTGCAATTGTCTATCTGCTAAGCGCAGACCTTACGCTAAGCGCTCAGTCTGCACGCACTAAGCCGAGCTTGCTCGCGCTAATAGCAAATAGTTCAACTTTGGTTGGCTGAATAGTTCAGCTAAGCGCACATCACTGCGCTATGCCCCATATCTTTTCAGTAATTAAACTTTAACCTGTGGGCTTAGCGTGGATGATGCGTTAAGCGCCACTTCTTCTCTGTAAACATTTCATTGTAGCAGTGCTAAGTGCACTATCCTGCACTAAGCCCCACATCCATTCTGTAACTTGAGCTTTTAAGCTAGGCTTAGCGGGCCAGGAGGCGTTAAGCGCCAATCTCTTACGGTTTTTGAACTCTTGGAAGTGTGCTAAGTGCGCCTATTGTGCTAAGCCTGAACTACTCTCTGTAAGTTGAAGCTTGATGTTATGCTAAGCCTCACATCTCAAGCTAAACGCATATTGCAGAAGAAATTTGGTGTTGCAGAAAGCGCTAACCGCAGCTTGCCGCACTAAGCCCTAGATGCTTACGGAATTTTACAACTTCAAGTTAGGCTTAGCGCGAGGCATGGCTAAGTGCTAGTGTTTTAAACTCAAACATCATGTTGGCACGCTAAGTGCAGCTATGCACTAAGCGCGCCATACGAATTTTAGTTTTTAAAAATTAAGGCAGAGGCACTTGGGTTGCTACCTTTGCACCTAAACCTTTGCAACCTCTTAACCTTGAGCAAATTCTTTTACTTTCTGCTACGAGTGTACTGCTTCTCTACATCATCTTTACTTCATCTCAAGAAAAATCCAAGTAAGTTAGCACATTTTTATTTTTATTTTTCATTCTGCAAACCTTAGGATAGATGACTTCTTATTTTTCTTAGTTATTTGCTGTTAGGTTAAGGTTATTAGTTTAGGGTTAGTCAATGTAGGAATTTAGGTAACCTAGAAGCTCATTAGGGGCAATGTTGCTGAAAAGGGGTGAAGACCCCTGAAGTTCTACTTGGCGTGCCTATGCGCATAGTGATCGAGGCTGTACCCGAATCAAATAAACATTAGAATGCAATAACTAGGAAGTGATCTTAGGTCGTTTCCCAACGAGCAATGACTAACCAAATATTCATAATATGCTTCCTTATAACTGTAACAATTGGGGGGTGTTTGTTTTGTGAATTTAAGAACAAGCTGATTGGAATATGAAATTAATAATTAAAAACGTGTTGTTTCCTCTTATTCAGAAGTCCTTCTCTTATCCTACGTTATGAGGATTTGACCCCTAGCAGTTAACCACTTAATCCAACCCTAATTTAATTTACTCAGCGAAAATCAATTTAGGGTTGTCAATATGTGATTAAGCAACACATACACCAATTAACCCCTTGTTCATTAAGCACGAACGTAATTTAAGCACAGAGGCAATTAATCAAACATGAAGCGTGCACAGATTAACAGAACGCATGTGGGTTAATTGGTGAAGGGAAAACCGATAGGAGAGCAACATTAAAAACAAAACCTCAAAGAGAGTTATGCTTCATCCTCAGAGGGAAACAACACTAGAAATTTAGCCTTCCATAAGTTCAACAAAAGCAGAAAGCATAAATGAAACTAGAAGCAGAAACGTAAATGATGCTAAAGGCAGAAAACATAAATGAAGCTAGAAGCATAAGAAGGAACAAAAATGAAATTGCAATTGAAGGCAGAAAATGGAAAAATGCATTCATGTGAATAGTAATACAAAGCTAAAAATGTAAAACCCTAAAACTCCATTCACTCAGCTTGGGTATTTTCTCCTGAATCATAGAATACAATTTACACGAATCCCAAGGTTGCTATTTATAAGGGTCTCTCAAAGTCACTGGGCCCTATTACATTATTTTGGCCTAAAACAAAATAAAAATAAATTAACGCAATAAAAAATGAAATTAGATGAAATCTAATAAAATTGTCTACTCTCTTCAAGTCCAATTTGGCTCAGCCCAATAGCTTATAATTATCCTGAAATTGAATTAAAAACACCAAATTAGTCAAGTGGGCCCAATTGATAAAACTGAATAATAATATTTAACAATTAGAGTAAATCAGTAATTAAATTGGTGACAAAAAGGGTTAAGAAATAGGAGAAAATAATGGCACATCAAAATCTCCCATACTTAGCCATTTGCACTCCTGGGCAAAATGAAACAAAGAACAAAATCCAAGGATATCAAAGAGAGACAAACAAAAAACATTTACATATTTCTCAATGAACATCAAGGAATGGGTAACATCTAACATGAAGAGATCCAAAGAGTCAAGACATTCATGAAAATCATCTAAGCAACCCAACCATGGCAAAATAGTTAATAAGCTCAAGTGATAAAGCCTCACAAAATATACACTCTATCTCTCAAGTGTCTAGGCTACTATTTACCCTCAAAGCACCCATGAAAACCAACACCCCATAAACTTGGCAAGATTCTAAAATTGACAATCAACCCATAAACACAAGCACATGAGGATCAAAAGGTCTTTTAAGGTTGTAATGGGGCCAAGGACAAGGTAGGGAAAACTATGGAATAAGTAGCTAAATCCCAAAGGAATAGAGGAGCAATGGTGATGGAAGCTTGCTTGTGGAGCTTCTATGGAGGCTGGATCTTTGAGCTTCAATGGTGATTTTACACCATGGAGATGCAATGGAAGGCAAGGAGAAGAGGAGAGGGGAAGCACCATCCACTAGGGAATCAGCCAAGGAAGAAGGAGCTTCACCACCAAGAATTGCCTTGGATAAGAAGCTTGAAGAGGATGCTTTAATGGAGGAAAAGAAAGAGGGAAGGGGAGAGCACGAAATTGAAGGAATAAAAGAGGGAGAGAAGTGGAACTTTGAAGTGTATCTCATAAGACTTTCATTCATCAAAGTTACAACAAGTGTTACACATGCTTCTATTTATAGACTAGGTAGCTTCCTTGAGAAGCTTTCTTAATAAAACTTCCTTGAGAAGCTTCTTTGAGAAAACTTCTTTGAGAAGCTAGAGCTTAGCTACACACACCCATCTAAAAACTAAGCTCACCTCCTTGAGAAGCTAGAGCTTTGCTACATACACCCCTCTAATAACTAAGCTCACCTCCTTAAGAAGAGAAGCTAGAGCTTAGCTACACACCCCTATAATAGCTAAGCTCACCCCCATGACAAAATACATGAAAATACAAAAAAAAAATCCTACTACAAAGACTACTCAAAATGCCTTGAAATACAAGGCTAAAAACCTATAATGCTAGAATGGCCAAAATACAAGGCCCAAAAGAAAAAAAAAACCTATTCTAATATTTACAAAGAAGAGTGGACCCAACCTTGACCCATGGGCTCAAAAATCTACCCTAAGGTTCATTAGAACCTGTCATACCCTAATTTCGTCCGAGGATTATTACTTGATGATATGCAACCTTTGATCGGCCGCTTTGGGATACTTGGCATCCTTTGTTTCACAATATGTGAAGTCCCGAGACATGCCGGAAATCAAAAGGAAGCAGGCTTACGCGATCCGTGAAATTCCGTAATGTGGCGGAAACCAAAAGGAGGTGTTTTTGCGCAATCCGTGAGTTTCCGTAACTTCTTCGAAAGCTAAAAAAGAGTAAATAAGTGATCCGTGAGGATTCGTAACCTTACGGAAAGAAAATAGGTGTCGTTACAAAATTCGTAAAGTTTTGTAACGTTATGGAAAAAGAATTACCAAAAAAGGTAGAAGGGGGTGCATTTAGTAAAAAGAGGGTACAAATAGCAATCAGGCCCACTTGGGCCTTCCAGTTTCTTCCTCTAGAAGGCGGTTGCTTCTGAAGGAAGCAACCTTGCTCGCCTGGGCGAGCTGGGTGGCAAGCTCCTCCCCTATTTTGCTATAAATAGGGGAAGGAGTGAAGAGGAAAGGGGTTCAGCCTTCTTGGCACTTCTTATACTCTCAACATTGCTGAGGAAAATTGTTTCCGTGAAGAAAATCCAAGTCGAGGCGCTTCCGTAACGTTTCCGTGAGTAATTACACGAAGATTTTCAACCGTTCTTCGACATTCATTATTCGTTCTTCGTTTTCTTCAGTCTTCAACTGGTAAGTACCTCAAACTGAGCTTTTCAATTCATTCTATGTACCCGTGGTGGTCCACATTTTGTTTCATGTATTTTTATTCTCGTTTTCATTTACTTTCTGTACCCCCTTTTGACGTGCTTCAGTCATTTATTTAAGTCATTTATCGCCTAATCAAAAAATAAAATAAATTTCCACCGATCATTTGATTTGTAATATCCGTTAATTTCTGTTAAAATGAATTTCGATCGTTCGGTCGTGCCGTAACCACGTTGGAAATCAAAAAAGAGGTAAAATAATATTATAATAATAAAAAAAATACCTTTTAGTAAAATAAAGCGAAAAATCAATCGGACGTTTTCTCTTTGGGATTTCTCATTCTTAATCGAAGTGACTAATAACTAAAGTGAAACTAAGGCTAAAATTAACTCGCCTAGTCAAGCTCGTCCACAAAAAAAGGTCACTAAATGGGGTTTGAAAGTTTATCATTTCAGTTTTCCTTATCCAGTAAATGGATCATTTTTAAGGTCCAACGCCTTAAAATGACCACTTTTCAAGTAAAAAGAATCACTGGATTCACTCTTAAGAAAGAACTACGTAGGTCTGATTTCCTCTCCAAAGGAGGGTACGTAGGAGCAAAAGCCCCGCTTTTGTCGACCTCAAAAAATAAAAAGAAATAAAAGTTAAGGTAATACAATTTCCACAATTCTAAAAAATAGGTTGTTGTCCTTTGAGACAAATGTGAGAGGTGCTAATACCTTCCTCAAACGTAAATACAACTCCCGAACTTAGAATTTTCATTTTGACCGGTTTCCTTCGATTTTTCCGACGTTTTCCACAAAACAACGTTGGTGGCGACTCCGCGCATCTTTCCTCCTTTGGAAAGCGCACCCATGAGCCTCGCCTCGCTCGCCCGCAAAAGCGCATGTTGCGACAGTTGGCGACTCCACTGGGGACCTTTTTGTGAGTTAGGCCTATTCTAAAGGAATTGTGGAATTATGAAACCTTGTGTGTGCATTTATTGAACTGTGTAAAATGTAAATAACTGTTGTCTATTTCGCATTCTTTACACTGCATTCTAAGCACCCACGGGTTTGAGTAAAAAAAGGGGCCCTATACCCGGGTTCATGGGAATTTAAGGAGTGGAGGTGAATCTATCATCCTGCTAGGTCTCCGACTTGCTTGATAATAGTGAAACCTCGTATAGAGCTTTCTCTCTTTATAATGTGTTGTCGCTGGTATTCCATACCGCCACAATATTATTATCTTGAGTGATGATACCTCTAGAAAACAGCCGTGTGAGTTATGAATTGTTGGGGAGTAGTTATTAGAGACCCCTAGATATTGTCCTATAGGTTCCCAAATAGGGGCAAAGAGCAAACACGCTCCGTGCAATTCGTTCTCATGCATTTTTTTGGTAAATAGCACTAGTTTATAGTTTTGCTAGTGATGTTTGGTTTCTTTAGAGTAATACGTAACCTTTTTAATACTATGTTGAGGCGGCATCATGCCCAAAACGTAGCATTAAAATTGGATCTCTGCGGTCTCGTATGTGTGAATTACCCCTTTGTGTTGTTTTCTTTCCGTTTCATGCATGCGCATTGCATCATTCATGTCGGAGTCTTGATCCACCCCTTTTTTAGGTAAATGATGGGGACAAATCAAAACGGCAAAAGGTTTTATCAAGTCAAGGTTAAAAGTCTAGATGTCACCAGCCTCAAGGAATTGGGACGATTGATGGGACCTCTCCAAAGGAAAGCCTTCCGCAAAGTGTACGGAAAGATTCTAGATTTGACCGCAGCGGAGGTATTTACGGAAGCTGTCGTATCCCTCGCCCAATACTATGACCAGCCGTTGAGGTGCTTCACGTTTGGGGACTTCCAAATGGTACCGACTATTGAAGAGTTTGAGGAAATGCTAGGATGCCCTCTTGGGGGAAGAAAAACGTATCTTTTCTCCGGGTTTCTTCCCTCCTTGAGCAAGATTGCAGCTGTGGTCGGGGATTCGGAAAAAGAGTTGGATCGCATGAAGCAAACTCGCAACGGCGTAGTAGGCCTGCCACGGAAATACTTGGAAGGCAAGGCAAGGGATATGGCGAGCCAAGAGAAGTGGGGCCCGTTTGTGGATATACTAGCTTTGTTGATTTTTGGGGTTGTCCTCTTTCCGAACATGGACGGTTTGGTGGACTCAGCCGCGATTGATGCTTTCCTCGCATATCACCATAGCAAGGAAAGTCCAGTGGTGGCTATCTTGGCAGATTTGTTTGACACCTTTGATCGTAGGTGTGAGAAAAACAGTGCATGGATTGTCTGTTGTTTACCCGCTCTCTGTGTGTGGTTGGTTTCACACCTATTCCAACAAGACACAAGACACCCGTGTCCGCTTCAAAGTTATTGCTCATGCACCGAAAAAGGAAGAGTCGATTGGGACCAACATTTGGCTGGGATAGGGGGCAGCACAATCAATTGGTTTCCTCGATGGAAGGAAGGCAAGGAGGGAGTCCTTTTCTCATGTGGGGACTACCCTAATGTTGTGTTGTTTGGGACAAGGGGTTGCATTAACTATAATCCCACACTTGCCATAAGAAAATTAGGGTACCCCATGAGGGGAGCGCCAACAGAGGAGAGTCTCTCGCCTCTCCTTGTGAGGGATCTAGGCGCGCAAAGTCTCAAGGTTATACAAAGAGTCCACAAGGCGTGGAGAAGTCTGTTGAGGAAAGACAAGGAGCTTAGGGGCATCCATAATGGCATCATCGGTGGTTATCATGGATGGCTAAGAGTTCACACGCGAGGGTTAGATTGGCTCTCCAAGTTGAAAGTTATCAATGAGGAGAACTTCGAAGCTCCGGAGGAAGATGAAGAAGTCCGAGCTCTAAAATTAGAGCTAGGGAAGGCAAGACTCGCCAAGGAGAAGTTCAAATCAGCCGCTACACACATCCGGAAAGAGTGCACCGAGTTACAAGAGGAAAACACGGCCACTGCATGAGCCCTTGAACAAGAAACCAAAAGGGCCCGCATGGAGGAACATGGCCGAGAGAAATTCCGAGGAGCATTGTGGGGTAGCAACAATGAGCTCAAGCTCTGAAGAGAGGAAAGAGACCGGTCACGGGTGCATGGCATGATCTTAAAAGAAGAGTTAGCTGCTTACGCAAGGTCCAAGAGGAGTTTGGCTCAACACTTGGAAGCCACGAAGCAAAGCATGCTAGCTATCATAGGGCAGTACAAGGAAGAGTTGAACCAGTATGTGACCCATGAACAAAAGCTAGTGGAGGATTTTGCACAAGTGTACGCCGAAAAAGAAGCAAGAGGGAGGGTGATTGATGCATTGCATCAAGAAGCGACTATGTGGATGGATAGGTTCGCCTTGACCTTGAATGGAAGTCAAGACCTCCCGCGTCTATTAGCCAAAGCAAAAGCCATGGCCGAAGTGTGTACGGCCCCCGAGGAAATTCATGGGCTAATCAATTACTGTCAACACATGATAGATTTGATGGCCCATATAATTAGAAACCGTTAGGTTCTCTTGTAACACCTTTGTATAATCTTGGCTAGATGAAAGCTTTGTTCTTTTTATAAAATGAGAAGTTCTGAACTCATCACGTTATCTAAAAAACCTTGGGGTGGATCCAAATGCTCCGATCATTCATTTGCATATTCATGCTTTGGTGGCATACTCACCGTTGTTTATTTCTTTAGGAATTTCATCATAACTAAGAAAGCACAAAGGCACCCCTATAACACTCGATCTAGAAAAATGGATAATGAAGAGGGCGTGCAGAAACAGATGAAGGCCGATCTATCGGCCTTAAAAGATCAAATGGCTTCCATCTCGAAGGTCCTGCTAAAACTCCAAAAAACTATAGAGGATAAAGCCACGGCAACCGCCTCCAGTACAGCTAGGGAAGCGGAGCCGGTGCTACAACCCGCCTTAAATCTGGGCCGAGACAGAAACACGGCAGTGTTTGGTCAGAGGTATAGTCCGCAAGCTTACCCCTATGGCTTGCCTCCGGACTTCACTCCCCGTGCCGCTCCAGAAGATGTGAGCCAAGCCCCTACCTTCGAGGGGCAACTTCCTTCTTATGCCGATTATCCCGTGCAAGACGATGAGGAAGGAGATACCCATCTCGGCCCCCTACTCCACCTCAAAGATCCATCCCCCCATGAACTACCCCAACCAAACATAGTCTGCCACGTCCCATCTTCACCCGCACCCGTAATCGAATCTGTTCCCTTCGCAGAGGATAAGGGAAAGATTGATGCGCTTGAGGAGAGGCTGAGAGCAGTAGAGGGCCTCGGCAATTACCCATTCTCGGATCTAGCGGACCTATGTCACGTGCCCAACATCGTCATCCCTCCCAAGTTCAAAGTACCGGACTTTGATAAGTACAAAGGGACGACATGTTCGAAAGGGCATCTTCGGATGTATTGCCAAAAGATGGGGGTGTATTCTGCGGACAAAAAGCTGTTGGTCCATTTCTTTCAAGACAGCTTGGCCGGAGCGGCTGTAGCATGGTATACCAATCTGGAAGCTTCCCAGATCCGATCATGGAAAGACTTGGCAACTGCCTTCATTAGGCAGTACCGGTACAATATGGATATGGCTCCCGATCGGAACTAGCTTCAGAGTATGACTAAGTGAGAGCATGAATCCATTAAGGAATATGCCCAAAGATGGATAGATCTTGCAGCCCAAGTCGTACCGCCCATGACGGAGAGGGAGATGATCACAATTATGGTGGATACGTTGCCTACATTCTACTATGAAAAGCTGATAGGCTACATGCCAACTAACTTTGCGGACCTCGTCTTCGCCGGAGAAAGAATTGAATCAGGACTGAGAAAGGGAAAGTTCGAATATGCCTCCAACACGGCCCCAATAACAACAGAAGAGCCCCAGTGGTGGGCACGAGGAGAAAAGAAGGAGATACCCACGCGGTCACCACCGCCCCAACATGGATGAAAGCACCCCAAAATATCCAAAGCTCATACCAGCCTAACCCCCCGAACTTTTCAATCCGAGCCGGGAATTCCCTCCCGACTCAAGTAAAAGGACCACCTGCAGCAAAAAGAGCGCCGGCCCAACACACAGCTCTAGCCGCTCCCCGACCAGTCAATAATACAGCCCCCGACGCGAGCTATAAATATGCACAGCACCCGCCCCTGAAAGATAACTTCTCTTATATTCCCATGGCATACTCCGAGTTATGGCCTTCATTATTGGAGAATCATTTGGTGGTGGCCATACCCGGAAGGGTCTTCCAGCCACCCTACCCCAAGTGGTACGACCCGGGTGCCAAGTGTGTGTACCATAGTGGAGCTCCTGGACACAACATTGACTCCTGCATCCCATTCAAGTATAAGGTGCAGCACCTGATTAGTGTCGGCTGACTATCGTTTCAAGAGGAAGGCCCAAATGTTAAAACTAATCTGCTAGCTAGTCATGGAGGGGCTAGTGTGAACGCCATCGAAGAGGATGGGCCATCGCGGGCAAAAAGTTTAGGAGAGGTAGCTACTTCCAGATGCTTCATCTACCAATCGCTGCAAGCGACGTGTATGGACTCCCGTGGCGGAGGCGAAAGGGACGAGTGTTTGTTTCACCTCGGGGAGTCACACGACATGGAAACCTGTCCCGCGGTAGAAGAATTGCTTCAGCGGCTCATGGACTGGGGGCAGCTTGAAGTGTCCAAAGGAGGGAAGGAGGAACCACATATTTGCATGCAGTCGGAAGAAAGGAAGGTTCCCCTAACCCCCAAGGCCCTAGTAATATGTTTTACTAGGAAAGAGACCGGCTCCACACCCATATACCCCCGAACAGCGCCCAAGCCAACGCCTTTTGCATATCAAAGCAATAAGGTTGTTCCGTGGAAGTATACCCCTCCCGCGTTCGGTGAAAGAGTTGCAACCGAAGTTGACTCCCTGTCATCCAAGGTGACCAACATCACCGGCCTTAGTGGTGTAACCCGCAGTGGTCGGGTGTTCGCTTCCCCTCACTCAGCGGAGTTGCCCTCCAAGGGGAAAGCGCCCATGGTCCAAGAGCCCACAGACGTAGCCACCCCTTGAAAGAAGTGGATTCTCCGGTGGTAAAAGGGGCTGAAAAGAAAGAGGGTCTTCAAGGAAAGACCGTGACTTTGGAAGAGGCCCATGAGTTCCTCCGCCTCATCCAACAAAGCGAGTTTAAGGTAGTTGAGCAACTGAATAAAACTCCAGCAAGAATCTCGTTGCTTGAACTGCTCATAAACTCCAAGCCTCATCGTGCGTTGTTGATAAAAGTCCTTAACGATGCCCATGTAGCACATGATATCTCAGTGGAGGGTTTCAAAGGCATCGTTAATCATATAACCACCAACAATTATATCGCGTTTGCGGAAGAAGAGATTCCCGTAGAGGGGAGAGGACACAACAAGGCTCTTCATGTGTCGGTGAGATGTATGGACCATGTTGTCGCAAAGGTACTTATCGACAATGGATCAAGTTTGAATGTGATGCCGAAGACCACTTTGGAAAAGCTTCCTTTTAGTGCGTCACGTTTAAAATCGAGCTCGATGGTGGTACGAGCCTTTGATGGTACTCGGCGGGAAGTGATGGGGGAAATCGACATTCCCATTCAGATAGGCCCCCACACTTGCAATGTGGTGTTTCAAGTGATGGACATAAATCCCGCCTATAGATGTCTCTTGGGGAGACCTTGGATTCATGCGCTAGGAGTGGTCCCTTCGACACTTCACCAAAAATTGAAGTTCGCAGTGGGCGGACTTTTAGTGATAGTATCAGGTGAAGAGGATATGTTGGTGAGCTGCCCCTCCTCCGCACCATACGTAGAAGCGGCGGAAGAATCATTGGAAACGGATTTCCAATCCTTTGAGGTGGTGAGCTATGCCTCTGTGGAACCAAGTCCGTTGCTACCTTCTCTCTCCAACGCGGCCATAATGGTGGCACGAGTTATGCTCAGGAATGGATTTGAGCCCGGAATGGGTCTAGGCCAGGAAGGCCTCGGGAATGCCGACATAGTTGATATTAAGGGAAATCCGTACAAGTATGGATTGGGGTATGAACCCGGGATGCCGGGGAGGAGGAATGTGTCGTCAAGATTTCAGGCGGATAGAGTATGGCACGACCGTATTAGCCAGTGTTTTAACAGTGCCGGAATGGTGTCCGAGGAAGAAGTGGCCGCAGTTGGAGAGGAGTTCCCTCAAGACCCACCAAATTTCTCGCAACCATGCCATCCTGATTCCCAAGTGGGGAACTGGCGCGTGATAAGCCAGTCAGAGGTCTATACCGTTGATTCAATGTAATTAGAGCCTATAAACTTCCGTTCTCTTTTGTTTTGTGAAACCTACCTTATTAAATAAACAAAGAGATCTTGTTTCATCTGTTCTTGCAGTTCCACCATTTCTCATATCATTTTGCATGTTTTTTTTTTATTTTGTCTTGTTTGGTATAGATATGAGGGTCGATTCTTTGAGGATCCTAACAATGAGGGTTTGACGATCGATTTCGACCGAGATGTAAGCCAAATGATGAATGAAGAAGAGGAAGAGGACTTCCTTTCACCAGAGTTGGAGAGGTTGATCGCTCAGGAAGAACGTGAAATGAAGCCTCACCAAGAAGAAACCGAACTGGTGAACTTAGGGACCAGAGAGGAAAGGAAAGAGGTAAAAGTGGGAACCAGTATGACCGCACCTATCCGCCAAGGCTTGATAACCCTTCTTAAAGAATATCAAGGCGTCTTTGCGTGGTCATACCAAGACATGCCCGGTCTGGACTCCGACATTGTGCAGCATAAGTTGCCGTTGAATCCTGGGTCCTTCCCAGTTAAACAAAAGCTACGAAGGATGAGACCTGATATGTCTTTGAAGATCAAAGAAGAAGTAAGAAAGCAATTCGATGCGGGTTTCTTAGCTGTGGCGCGGTACCCGGAGTGGGTGGCCAACATTGTCCCGGTCCCGAAAAAGGATGGCAAGGTTCGAATGTGTGTAGACTATCGGGACTTAAACCGAGCCAGTCCTAAAGACAATTTTCCTCTGCCACACATTGATGTATTGGTAGATAATACAGCTAAGTTCGCCCTTTTCTCATTTATGGATGGTTTCTCGGGGTATAATCAAATAAAATGGCACCCGAAGATGTGGAGAATACCACTTTCGTCACCCTATGGGGGACATTCTGCTATAAAGTGATGGCCTTCGGGCTCAAAAATGTTGGGGCAACCTATCAGCGTGCCATGGTGGCATTGTTCCATGACATGATGCATAAGGAAATAGAGGTCTACGTAGATGACATGATTGCCAAATCTCGGACTGAGGACGAATACCTCGTCAATCTACAGTAAGCTGTTCGGAAGGTTGTGGAAATACCAACTGAAGCTAAACCCAACCAAGTGTACCTTTGGGGTAAAGTTGGGAAAGTTGCTGGGATTTATCATAAGTCAGAAAGGGATAGAGATAGATCTCGAGAAAGTGAAGGCCATCCTTGAAATGCCGGAACCACGCACGGAGAAGCAGGTTCGGGGATTCTTGGGCAAGTTGAATTATATCGCGAGATTTATCTCGCAACTCACCCCTACCTGTGAGCCCATTTTCAAGCTATTACGTAAGAACCAGGCGGTCCTGTGGAACAGTGACTGCCAAGAGGCCTTCGAGAAGATCAAACAGAGTCTCGCAAACCCCCCGGTGCTCATGCCACCTGTAACAGGAAGACCTCTTTTTCTGTACATGACCGTGTTGGACGAGTCTATGGGGTGTGTGTTGGGTCAGCACGATGATTCTAGGAAAAAGGAGCAAGCCATCTACTATCTAAGCAAGAAGTTTACCGCATGTGAGATGAATTACTCAATGCTGGAAAGGACGTGGTGTGCTCTGGTATGGGCATCACATCGGCTCAGGAAGTACATGCTCAGCCATACCACGTGGCTTATTTCCAAAATGGATCCCGTGAAATACATCTTTGAGAAACCGGCCCTCACGGGACGAATCGCTAGGTGGCAGGTATTATTATCTGAATTCGATATCGTTTACGTCACCCAAAAGGCGGTAAAGGGAAGCGCCTTGGCAGATTATTTGGCCCAGCAACCCCTCTAGGATTATCGGCCGATGCACCCTGAGTTCCCAGATGAAGATATCATGGCCCTATTCGAAGAGAAGCGGACGCACGAGGACATAGAAAAATGGATTGTTTGCTTCGATGGGGCATCTAATGCTTTGGGCCATGGAGTAGGGGCAGTCCTTGTATCCCCGGATGATCAGTGTATTCCTTTCACGACTAGGCTAGGTTTTGATTGTACCAACAATATGGCCGAGTACGAAGCATGCGCCCTCGGGGTTCAGGCAGCCATTGATTTTGATGTAAAGCTACTCAAATCTTGAGGTTAGCCAAGTACTTTGACGACATTTCTTTCCACCACATACCTCGGGAAGAGAATCAAATGGCTGATGCATTAGCCACCCTGGCATCCATGTTTCAACTTGCCCCACACGAGGATCTGCCGTACATCGAATTCAGATCTCAGGGCAGGCCGACATATTGTTATGCAATAGAGGAAGAGCGGGATGGGATACCGTGGTATTTTGACATCAAACAATATGTCGAGAACAAAGAATACCCACCAGGGATTTCTGACAATGACAAAAGGACGTTGAGGAGATTGGCTACTGGTTTCTTTGTAAGTGGTACCATCCTGTATAAACGGAACTACGACATGACCCTCCTACGACACATAGATGCCAAAGAGGCGAACTTCATGATTGAGGAGATCCACGAGGGTTCATTTGGGACACATCCCAATGGGCATGCCATGGCCAAGAAGATCCTTAGGGCCGGTTATTATTGGCTCACCATGGAGAGCGATTGCTATGCCCATGTAAAGAAGTGTCATAAATGTCAGGCATACACGGACAATGTCAATGTTCCGCCACATCCTCTGAATGTTATGTCTGCCCCCTGGCCTTTTTCAATGTGGGGGATAGACGTTATTGGGGCCTGTCGCAACCTACCCTTCGGTGGGAGGGCGACGCGTGACTCGCGGGATGCGTGTTCCACGAAAGGAATACGCGCGGAGTCGCCACCAACGTTTATTTGAGGAAAACGTCGGAAAAACCGGAAAAGACGCGATCTACGAACTTTTAAGTGAAAGGTTCGGGAGTTGTATTTACGCACGGGGAAGGTATTAGCACCCCACACGTTCGTCCCAAGGGACGGCAGCCTTTAATCGAATGTGAAAACATGACTTTGATTTTTTATGTTCCCTTTTTATGTCTTTATATCCTTTATACCCTTTTTATATTTTTCTCTTTTTGTGGTCGACAAGGGTGTTTCCCTTTGCTCCTACGTATTCCTCAATTGCGATGAGGAAATCAGACCTACGTAGTTCTTTTTTATCAAGTGATTCTTTTTACTTAAAAGGTGATCATTTTAAGGCGTTGGACCTTGAAAACGATCCATTTACTTAGTAAGAAATTGAAATGACAAACTTCAAAAACCTATTTTTATGGACGAGCTTGACTAGGTGAGTTGATTTTAGCCTTAGTTTCACTTTAGTTATTAGTCAATTCAATTAAGAATGAGAAATCCCAAAGAGAAAACGTCCGATTGATTTTCCGCTTTATTTTACTGAAAGGCGTTGTTTTTTATTATTATATTATTACTTTACCTCTTTTTGATTTCCAATGTGGTTACGGCACGACCAAACGGTCAGAATTCATTTTAACCGAAGTTAACGGATAATACAATTCAAACGATCGGTGGAAATTTATTTTATTTTTAGTTTAAGCGAGAAATGACTTAAATAAAATGGCTTAAGCACGTCAAAAGGGGGTATAAAAAGTAAATGAAATGAGAATAAAAATACACGAAACACAATGTGGACCACCACGGGTACATAGAATGAATCGAAAAGCTTAGTTCGAGGTACTTACCCGTTGAAGATCGAAGAACGATGAAGAACGAATGAAGAACGTCGAAGAACGGTCGAAACCTTTGCGAAATTCCTCACGGAAAACGTTACGGAAACGTTTCGGAAGCGGCTCGGCTTAGATTTTCTTCACGGAAACAATTTTTCCAAGCAAACTCGAAAGAGAGAGAAGTGCCTAAGGGGCTGAACCCTTTTCCTTCTCACTTCCTCCCCTATTTATAGCAAAATAGGGGAGATGCTTGCCGCCCAGCTCGCCCAGGCGAGCAGGGTTGCTTCCTCCAGAAGCAACAGCCTTCTGGAGGAATATTCTGGAGGGCTCAAGTGGGCCTGGGTGCTATTTGCACCCCCATTTTTACTAAGTACACCCCTCTGCTTTTTTTTTTGTGATTCTTTTTTCGTAAAGTTACGGAAACTTACGAATTTCGTAACGATACTTGTTTTCTTTCCGTAATGTTACGGAACCTTGCGGATTACATAATCATCCCTTTTTAGACTTACGGAATGTTACGGAACCTCACTAATTATGCAACGATGCTTCCATTTGATTTCCGAGGTGTCACGGAACCTTACGGATTGTGCATCAATATTTTCTTTTGTTTTCCAGCATGTCCTAGAATTTCACAAATTGCCTAATGATGGGTGCCAAGCACCTTACAAGGACCAAACAAAAGTCGCATGTCATCAAGCAAAGGTCCCCGGACGAAATTAGGGTATGACAGTTGCCCCTCTTTACTTGTCTTTCATTGGAGATAAAAGGAAAGTAAAGATAAGACACTAATTTCGTTCCTCTCGATTGACGAGAGTCGCGGGTGACCATAAAATTTCCGCATGCAAATGACTTGTTGTTCCCGGGGGAACAAAAGGTGCAGAAGGCGATGTCAGCCTCTGCATGCTATCAAGCATTCTGTCTTACAGATAGCAAAAGAATGTTTATACGGATAACCACTCGGGTATTTCCGCCCGTCAGCGTGACTCAAAAGTCAGTATGAAAAATCTTGTGAGTGCGGAAGATGATGTAAATCTCCGCGTGTCAACGGGCTTGTCGGCCGCGATTGACGAAGAGTGCAGAATGCAATAATTTGTCTCTGCGTGCCATCAGACACGACTGTGTCTGAATGGCAAAGGGGTGCGGAATGACCATAATTTTTCTCCGCATGTCATCGGGCCCGCCGCCTCTGGATGACAAAGGGTGCAGAATGACCATAATTTGTCTCTGCGTGCCATCGGACACGACTGTGTCTGAATGGCAAAGGGGTGCAGAATGACCAAATTTTGTCTCCGCATGTCATCGGGCCCGCCGCCTCTGGATGACAAAGGGTGCAGAATGACCATAATTTGTCTCTGCGTGTCATCGGACACGACTGTGTCTGAATGGCAAAGGGGTGCGGAATGACCAAATTTTGTCTCCGCATGTCATCGGGCCCGCCGCCTCTGGATGACAAAAGGGTGTAGAATGACCATAATTTGTCTCTGCGTGCCATCAGACACGACTGTGTCTGAATGGCAAAAGGGGTGCAGAATGACCAAATTTTGTCTCCGCATGTCATCGGGCCCGCCGCCTCTAGATGACAAAAGGGTGCAGAATGACCAAATTTTGTCTCTGCGTGCCATTGGACACGACTGTGTCTGAATGGCAAAAGGGGTGCAGAATGACCAAATTTTGTCTCCGCATGTCATCGGGCCCGCCGCCTCTGGATGACAAAAGGGTGCAGAATGACCAAATTTTGTCTCTGCATGCCATCGGACACGACTGTGTCTGAATGGCAAAGGGGTGCGGAATGACCAAATTTTGTCTCCGCATGTCACATGACCTCAGGGTCAATATGACAGAGCTTGTGGGGCGGCCGACAAAAGCAAGGCTTTTGCTCCTACGTATCCTCCAATAAGGAACTCAGACCTACGTAGTTCTGGATAACTTGTGAGACTTGAAAAAGTCTCCACCGGAAGATGCTGACATCTCCGGAAAGGGCGCAGATGACCACATTGGCCTCTGCTCATCAATCACACTTGGGGTCACTGAATGACAAGGTGCGGATAACTGTAAGGTGTCTCCGCGGGTTACCAGCTCTTGGGGCATGGCAACAAAAGGTGGTGTGGTCGACAAAAGCGAGGCTCTTGCTCCTACGTATCCTCCAATGAGGAACTCAGACCTACGTAGTTCTGGATAACTTGTGAGACTTGAAAAAGTCTCGGTGTTTTCTCCACTAAAATGCAAACATGCTTTAGTAAAGAGACAAATATTCCAACTGATTAGAGCAGCATATGCCTTTTTGAGTGAAAAACAATGCGTCTACCGGGGAAGGAGAGTATGCTGATGAAATTTTCTCATAACCATAAATGAGATTTTGGATGTTTAGCATTTCGTTTCTAAATGACCATTTAGAGGAAACACTGGGTTCGACAAAAATAGAAGAAATCCACTCAAAGTGTATCAATCTCACACAGGTAAGTGTTTTATCCTAATTCCGAACCATAGATATGTCATGACTTGACTTTGCAAATTATTTCCTATCAAATCAAAAATTACATGCGTGATCATGGATCAATAGGACTTCCCTTGGGAATGGGTTCTTTTGGTGGGCTTTTCGGCTTTTGCGTGTTTTTGGCCTTTTCCTTTTTTGTTTTTGTTTAGTGTGAGGTGAACAAGCCACCGACGCACCGGATTTTGGTTGGCAATCAAAGGGAGAGGACCACTTTAGGTCGTGGTTTCCTTTTCTTCCTCTTGTTCATTTGGTGACAATTCTGTATTGTTCAGATATTGTCTGGTCAAAAAGACCTTTCTGCACATTTCTTCTAGTTTCTTTGATCAGGAACTTTCTTTCCTTCCTTTTTTACTTTCTCCCATTCTTTGGTTGGGAATTTTCTTTCTTTTCTTTTTTCTTTCTCCCACTCTTTGATTGGGAATTTCCTTTCCTCTTTTTTTTTCTTTGATTGGAAATTTTCCTTCTCTTTTTCTTTGATTGGAAATTTTCCTTCTCTTCTTTTTTGCTTTCGAGGGTAAGGATTGGCATTCTCACCCTGGGTCAAGGTTTATGGTGAGTCAGGATTTTGGCTCAAGACTTGTAGAATGGCTAGGCATGATACATGTCAGGGTTTGGTTTGGTTCAAGGATAAAAAAGGATGCCCCACATTATTTCCATGACACAAATGCAAAAATGATGATTTGGAAATTTTATGCAAAACTGGTCATGCATGCACCTGTGCGGACGCTCAAGTGTCAAATTTTTATGGTCATGTGATGCTAGGGCTCAGGATTCATTTCCTCTATTTTAGTCAACCCAATGTTTCCAAAATATGTTCTTTTATCAATTTGTGCATTCATCCGAGTCCATTTCGGGCGTCTGGGGAAATTTCACAGCGTTTACCCTTCGGGTGTACACACACATTTCTTCCAAAAACTAGTTATTTTTTCAAAGAAAAGTTGGAAGTCATCTCTTTTCAAAAGCATGTTGGTTTTTCAGCTAGACAACTTATTTTTCTTTTTTTCTCTCTTCTTTTTCTTTTGTTCATTTCTTTTTCTTGTTTGTTTTTTTTGTTGTTTTTTTTGTGCTTTTTTTTTCATGAGGTATTTTGCTACCTAAACATGTGTAT
Source organism: Glycine max (assembly GCF_000004515.6). Taxonomy (NCBI): domain Eukaryota; kingdom Viridiplantae; phylum Streptophyta; class Magnoliopsida; order Fabales; family Fabaceae; genus Glycine; species Glycine max. Next base: position 29,755,033 of record NC_038242.2, read on the forward strand.
ATTTTTGTGAGGTATTTTTGCTATACACACGCATATCCAAGGTATCTTGCTACCTAAACATACATATATATGTTTTGTTAAGGTATTTTTGCTATATACATGCATATCCAAGGTATCTTTCTACCTAAACATACATATATATATATTTTGTGAAGTATTTTTTGTTTACATACATGCATATCTAAGGTATCTTTCTACCTAAACATACATATATATATTTTGTGAAGTGTTTTTTTGTTTACATACATGCATATCTAAGGTATTTTCACTACCTAAACATACATATATATATTTTGTGAGGTATGACTACCTTCCGAGCTTGCGCTTGTTTTATTTAAATTCCCATGATCATGAGCAACTAGGTGTGTCCTACTATAAAATGTGATCAAATAGCAAGCAGAAATTTAAAAGTTACTAGTTGGCCTCCTAGTAGCGCTTCTTTAACGTCTTGAGCTGGACGCCTTATGACTTGTCAGTCACTGACCTAGTACTTTGCTTACCTTTGGCTTTGGACTTGGTAGCCTACTGGTCAGCCATGTGTCGTAGGCAACGCTCTAACCTTTTTGCGGATGAGCTGAGGTGAACTCTAGAGGTGGTGGCGGTGTGTCTATTGCCCGCTACCGGCCATCCCAATGCTGCTGTGGTGTTTCGCCCTGCGCCTGCCTGGGGGCGCAGTACTTCGTGATGAAAGCTCGATTGGTAGGGGGGTCTGATGACTTTGCTGGGGGCGACAGACACTCCCTAGAACTGACAGAGACCCATATTTAGAGCTGGCAACTCCAAGACCCTGTTGGCCTTCTTCGGGTCCACTAGGTGTCTTGCGGGCACAATCCCTGCAAACAATAGATGACATCAGAAATCAGTTGGGGGAGGTGCATACTTACCTATGCCACGATGACATGAACTTGCTGGGGGGAACGGGCGCCTTGTAGGGCCGACAGAGGCCCGTAACCAGAGCTGGAAACCCCAGGGCCCTGTTGGACTTCTTCAGGTCCACTGGGTGTCTTTGTGGGTGCGATCCCTGCAAACAATAGATGGTATCAGAAATCAGTTGAACCATATGCATACTTACCCATGTCGGGACGACACAGACCAACTGATACTTTTGTAGGGGGAGATTGGCATTGCGGTCGCTGGGCAGAATGTTGCTAAGTAGCAATGTCATCTATATCTGTGTAAGAGTGGTCATGTTGGTGCGCATGATCCGTACTTGTCTCTTTGCAGCGGCACGGGTGAAATCTTGCCCCGGTATGCATAGTAGTTGTGTGATAGCCTCCCTCTCTGGTTGTGCTTGCACAGTTGGTCGCCCTCCAATATTAGGGGGTGGCCCAAGAACAGTTAAAAGGAAACTACTGGTCCCTTAACCGGGAGTGCAACTCTCGGTTAAGCATTTAAGGATAGAGGACCTTAAATTCTCTTAAGGTGCGGATGTGGAGCACACTGAAAATGAGGACACGTAGCCCTCTAAAGGTGAGGGCGTGCAGCCCTCTCAAGGCGAGGATGTGTAGTCCTCTGGAGGTGAGGGCGTGCAGCCCTCTGTTGGCGAGGACGTGTAGTCCACTTCAAGGTGAGGGCGTGCAGCCCTCTGTTGGCGAGGACGTGTAATCCACTCAAGGTGAGGGCGTGCAGCCCTCTGTTGGCGAGGACGTGTAGTCCACTCAAGGTGAGGGCGTGCATCCCTCTGTTGGCGAGGACGTGTAGCCCTCTCCAAGGTGAGGGCGTGCAGCCCTCTGTTGGCGAGGACGTGTAGTCCTCTCAAGGTGAGGGCGTGCAGCCCTCTGTTGGCGAGGACGTGTAGTCCTCTCAAGGTGAGGGCGTGCAGCCCTCTATTGGCGAGGACGTGTAGTCCTCTAAAGGTGAGGGCGTGTAGCCCTACGAAGGTGAGGACATGCAGTCCTCTGATGGCGAGGGCGTGTAGCCCTCTAAAGGTGAGGACATGCAGTCCTCTGATGGCGAGGGCGTGTAGCCCTCTGAAGGTGAGGATGTGTGGGGTGAGGGCGTGTAGCCCTACGAAGGTGAGGACATGCAGTCCTCTGATGGCGAGGGCGTGTAGCCCTCTGAAGGTGAGGATGTGTGGTCCTCTAAAGGTGAGGGCTTGTAGCCCTACGAAGGTGAGGACATGCAGTCCTCTGATGGCGAGGGCGTGTAGCCCTCTAAAGGTGAGGGCGTGCAGCCCTTTGTTGGCGAGGACGTGTAGTCCTCTTCAGGCGAGGACGTGTAGTCCTCTGAGGGTGAGGGCGTGTAGCCCTATGAAGGTGAGGACATGCAGTCCTATGATGGCGAGGGCGTGTAGCCCTCTGAAGGTGAGGGTGTGCAGCCCTCTGTTGGCGAGGACGTGTAGTCCTCTTCAGGCGAGGACGTGTAGTCCTCTAAAGGTGATGGGTACAAGTACCCAAGGGTCCACCCTTATGAGAAAGCAAGAGATCGACTCATCGAGAGGGCCGGTCATCCCAAATCCACAAGATTTGGACATTAGATGTAGGAAATCTATGCAGTTAACATGATTTTTAGGGATGCAGATGCATGCAACCTTTGTCGTGAAATTTGGTAAATGCGGACTTCATATGAAACAATGCAATGTAATGGAAAGTTGTACAATGTTCATGACATTCTTTCCCTATTTTGTGATTTTGATTTTCATTTGATTTTTTTTTTTTGGAAAACACAAATTGACTGTCCTTTTGAAAGAGGTGATAGTCCATGCAACCTTATCCTATCTTTTGCAAATCTCTCCAAGAACTCCCTCTGAGTGTTGTTCTGTTTGATTTACTCATTTGACCATTTTGGAGTGACGGCAATGGAGTCGTTTGATGTTTAATCAATCCATTGAAATCCTAGGGTTTGTCCCCCTTTTTTTGTTAAAAACATCGATGGGTGAGAACTTTTGATCGACCCCTATGTTCACTTAAGGCTCGTGCACCGTGCCCCTCATTGCCCCAGTGTAAGGCTTTGAGGTACCAATCGTTGTCTTTCGTCATGACCTTGTAGGAGGGAACCTATTGGGTGAGAACTTCTAATCTGCCCCTAGGTTCACTTGAGGCTCATGCACGATGCCCCTCATTGCCCCAGTGTAAGGCTTTGAGGTACCAATCGTTGTCTTTCGTCATGACCTTGTAGGAGGGAACCTATTGGGTGAGAACTTCTAATCTGCCCCTAGGTTCACTTGAGGCTCATGCACGATGCCCCTCATTGCCCCAGTGTAAGGCTTTGAGGTACCAATCGTTGTCTTGTTTTCATAGCCTCGTAGTGAGGAAGAATGAAAGAAGGAGTTGATTCTTGCTAAAAGAATTTTTTCAAGGATGAGAAATAGTTGAAGGATTTTTCGATGGATTAAGTCAAATGACTCCTATGTAGAAGCAAGATGTTTTGATGTTTTGATGATGCCAAAGGATCAAGTGCTTCCAAGTTTTATTCAAGACAAGAATCCAAGAATCCAAGAAAATATATGATCAAGTTGATCTCTAGAATCTTAGGAAGAAGTTTCCAAATTGAAAAAGAAAAAGGTTTGGCCAAAGACTTCTATCTAAATCAATTTAAATTGAGATTTACTCTCTGGTAATCAATTACCAGCAGCTGAAAATGTTTATAACAGTCACTAGAAATTTGAATTCAAAATTTATAATGTGTAATCGATTACACATGGATGATAATTGATTACCAGCAGTTTATTCAAATTTTAAAGCCTGTGATCAATTACACAAGTCTTGTAATCGATTACCAGAGGAGATTTTCAGAAAATAATTTCCAAGAGTCACATCTATTCAAATGGTTTATGAATGGCCATCAAAGGTGACTTGGAAACACGAATTTAAAGAGAGTTTTCATTGCTCACAAAGTTTATCCTCTCAAAAGATTAAGAGTTTTTCTGAACTGAACTGTCTTATCCTCTCAAAAAGATTCCTTGGTCAACCACTTGCATATTCAATAAGGAATTTTGATTGGTCTTCATTGTACAATCTATCCCTTTTAAGAGAGATTTCTTCTTCTCTTCTTCTTACTTCTGAAAAGGGATTAAGAGACTGAGAGTCTCTTATTGTAGAGGATTCTTGAACACAAGGGAAGGGTTGTCCCTGTGTGGTTCAGACTTTGTAAAAGGAGTTTTACAAAGAGAGTGGAAAATCTCAAGTGGGTTTCTTGAGGACTGGACATAGGCGCGGGAAGTGGCCGAACCAGTATAAATCAAGTTTGCATTCCTCTCTTCCTTTAAACTTTTTTTATTGCTATTTATCTTTTGCTTTAAAGAAGTTTATTTTGATTTGTCTTTTGAGTAATTCATGTTAAGGGTGCATTGTTAATCCAAAAAGAAAGAGTGATAGTTCAATTGGGGAATAGTCTTTGCATCTTAATTCAACCCCCCCCCCCCTTTCTTAAGATAACTGAGGCCATTTGTCCAACATCCTATTCTTGACAACTCGCTTCTCTAAGAAGACAAACTTTCCTGCATGATAAAATGAGGTCACATGAACGTCTATATTTTTACTTGAAAACACAGTCAATCAAATGCCCTCTCTTCTTTTTTTTTTTTTTGAAACTTATTTTTTTTGAACTTTACTCGTTGTTTTACGGCACCCCCACCAACGTGCAAGATGAGTAATCTCTGATTGAACGGTCTTGGAAGTCAACACTCAGGAGCGCAGGTTGCTTGAGCAAACAGACCAATGGCTTACACTCACATTCCGGTGGAAGTTGAATAAGCAAAGATGTGTTCGTGAGAGGATGAGAGAGACAAGGATGTCCATTTTATCCATATCATTTAGCATTGTAACTGTGGTTTATGGCATAAATTTGAAAATCCTGATGAGTCATAACAACAGCTTCCAGAATTGCCCCATGTATGGTGTTGCTTGTCAATGTTATGATTCAACAAGCGATTCTCCTCAAATTTCAGCCAGCCTGTATCAATTAGACTTCACACTTTATGCTTCGGGGTCATACAATGCTCAATGGAATGCCCCAGGGCTCCTCCACGATAAGCACACGTTGCGTTCGAGTCGTATCCTCAGAAAAATGGAGGTTGAGGAACCTTGGATGGGGTTATGGCTACCATTGAATTATTGAGTGGATATGGGATCAAGTTTAGCATATGACAACAGAATTTGGGGTGAACCCTACAAGCTTTTTGCTGCAAAATTCCTTTTTGTTGGTGTTTTTTTTTTTGGTTTGTGCTAAAGGTGGTCTTCGTCATTGGAAGTGCGGTAGACAGGCTTTGTGGTAGATTTAGGGATGGCCTTTGTGGATAACTGGGCAGTGGGTAAGGAGGAGGTTTGTTATTGGCTGAGTAATGACATTGTTGGGTTGGTGGGAAACTTTGCCGTATAGGAATGGCAGTCACAGCATGGGTTTCTCCCTCTTTCTCACCCTCTTCATTTGCCCCAGTTTTCTTAGTCGTCCTAGTAGGATGATCAAATTTGCCTCTTTTCGGACCCACATCGATCCTTTCACTAGCGAAGACCAAATCCGCAAAGCTTTTGAGGGTGCGTAGCCCACCATCTTTTCATAGTAGAGTACCGATAATGTGTCTACCATCACGATTATCGTCTCCCTTTTTGCACATGTTCTGTAGTTGCATCCTATCCGGAACCATATCAAAATTGTACTGATACTGCCTAACAAAGGCAACCATTAGGTCCTTCCAAGAATGGACTCGGGAAGGTTCCAAGTTAGTGTACCAGGTAACAGCTACACCAGTAAGACTTTGTTGGAAGGAATGTATCAGCAATTCCTCATCTTTTGCGTATTCCCCCATCTTCTAACAATACATCTTTAGATGGTTCTTGGGACAAGTAGTCCCCTTGTACTTGTCAAAGTCCAGCACTTTGAACTTGGGAGGGGTGATGATATTGGGTACTAGGAACAACTCTTCTAGGTTAGCAAAGGAATAATCTTCACCTCCTTCAATGGCCCTGAGCCTTTCCTCTAGATGATCCGCCTTTCCCTTTTCGGCCATAGCAGGAGGGGCTCTTCCCACCGCAAAATGCAATGGTTGTGGTTGTGGGCGAAACTGAGGGCCCTCCAAAGTGTTTTCAAAGGGTATACCACCAACTGCTTGCCCTTCAGTGGCATATCCGAGCCAAGGCTCGAAGTCAGCTAGATTGTGGTGGGGAATTTCATGTGTCTCCCCCATGGTTTGAGAGATATGTGGCTGATCAGATTGAGGTTATTGGTTCTCAATGAGTATCGGAGTGGAGTTATTGAGATTTTCATTGAGAGTGTATGCCACATTGGGTGGTGTATAGTTGGGAGGCAAGCCATATGATGGGAAGGCGTGCTCGTTTTGAATTTGCACATCATGGGGTCGTCCGTACTTCCCAAATCTTTGCCTACCATATTTGAGGTTGGATGATTCATTTGGTTGAGGCCAGATGGGGGCATCGGGTTCACCTTAGCAATAGCGTTGGTAGCGGCAACTGCAACCATATCGACTTCCCTTATCTTTTTCATGCTTATTATGGCCTCCATCATTGTGGCCATTTTCTCTTTCATGGCCTCCATGTCGGCTTTCATCTGCTCTTGCACCTTCTCTACTTCACCCATTACTCTAGCTCTAGCACGGGTTTGGTAGGGGCGCCGTAAAGCGTGTTTTTTCTTTTTTGATAATAACGATTAAGTTCATTTTTATTTTATTTTATTTATTTATTTATTTTTATTTTCTTTTTCAAGGAAAGAATGCAATGAGCAATGCAACCAATGAAAAGCATGGATGTATGCGAATGATGTACAGTTGAAGTATTGTGAATTTTTACGCAGGATATGGGGTTGAATCAATTTAGATTTTTCAACATGGTCCATGACATCTTTGTCAAGGTGAAGCTGGAAGTAACAAGGACATCAACAATCCTAAATATGTTTGGCAGTAGACGAAGCAGTGATGTGACTCAATTCATCTTTTGTCCCAATTTTTGCAAGATAGTTACTTCCATACTTCAACTTGACTTGATGAACTTTTTTCGAAAAAGCATGAGCTTGGTTCAACCCCATAACCCAGGGAATGGCAATTTTGATCGCCAATACTTCAACAACATTTCATAGGGATGAAAGACTCGGGAATACGCATACTATGCATGGAGAATGTAATTATCAAATTGAGATGCCCGAAGAAACATCTTTTCTTAGTTAACTATGCATTAGGTACCATGTTCACTCATTTTGTTTTTAAGTGAAACGGGTTTATGATCCCAACATGGTTGGCTCATGGTACCGAATATATGCAACCAAGAATGCATCATGAATTTTCATGCTTCCTTTTTTGTTTTTGTTTTGTAGAGGAAAATGAAAGGCTTATGCATGAGCAAACATGAAAACAAAAGGTATGCAGTTTGTAGAACAAAAAGTATGTTGAACGCATATGCATGATGATGCAATGACTCATGCAAAATGTGAGGCTGGAATATGATAACGGACAAATGCAGGAACGATATGTTCATTATGATGTTATGAAGAGATGCTTATGCGATGCATGATATGAATGCATTTTACGGACACGAGAGCCCGGAAAATTATCTCTTCTTACTTGCGCATTTGGGGGCGCAGTGCCCCATGTGTACAATTAAGAAGGTGATATAGACCTTCCGGCTTCCCATGACAAAGGACGAGACCAACATACAATGCATGCTAGAGATAAAATGCGGGAGTGACTTGATTCGCACTGATTTTTGGAGTAAAAACGTGGGATAAACTCATCTTATTCAAAAAGTTATAACTAGTCAAGATCTGAGCGACAATACAAACTTCCTAGCGGTTTCTAATCATATGGTCCATTAAGTCTATCATATGCTGACAATAGCTAAGAAGTCCGTGGATCTCCTCGGGGGCGGAGTAGGTGTCCGCCATTGCTTTGGCCTTGGCTAGCAATCGGGGAAGTTCTTGACTCCTGTTCAAAGTAAGAGAAAATCGGTCCATCCTCATTGTTGCCTCTTGGTGCAATGAATCAATTACCCTTTCCCTTGATTCCCTTTCTGCTGATATCTTGGCGTACTCATCCTCTAGCCTTTGCTCGTGAGTCGCCGCTAGATTTAGCTTCTCTTTGCACTCATCGATGATGGCCCACATATTCCCTTCAGTCTCGCTTAACTGTTGGGACAAATTTCTTTTCGACCTAAAGCAAGCCTTTAGCTCGTCCTTCAAGATCATGCCTTTGACCCGTGATGATTCCTTTCACCTCTTCGGAGCTTGAGCTCAATATTGCTGCCCTATAAAGCCCCTCAAAACTTTTCTTTGGTCGTGTTCTTCCTTTTGGGCCTTCTTGGTTTCTCGTTCCAAGGCTTCATCCGTGGCCATATTGACGTCCCTTAGTTCATCATACTCTTTTCAGACTTTGATGGCTATGGACTTGAACTTCTCTTCGACTACCCAGGCTCTTTCAAGCTCTGCCTTTAGGGCTTGTACCTCATCACTTTCTTCCGAAGCTTTAACCTCATCGTCTCTCACAGTCTTTAGATTTGGGAGCCAATCCAATCCTTGTGTTCGGACTCTCAGCCACTTATGATAGCCGCCGATGATCCCATTACTGCTTCTCCTAAGCTCTCTGTCCTTTCTTCACGCCGCATCCCTTGCCTTGCGAACTCCTTGGAGTACCCTCGCGTTGTGGTCACTGAAACCCCATGCGATGAAAGGCGTGATGCTTTCGTTTGATGGCACTTCTCTCATGGGGTAGCCAAGCTGTCTTATGGCGAGGACGGGATTATAATTAATACAACCCCTTGTTCCCATCAAGAGAACATTTGGACATCCTTCGCATGAAGATAGAATCCTGATTCTTCCTTCCTTCTAGCGAGGGAACCAATTAACAGACGCCCCTCCATGCTAGCCAAGAGTTGGTCCCAATTCGCCTTTCCTTTTTCGACGCCCGAGCGGTGACCTTGTAGCGGATAGACGGGCCTACCTTCTTGGAGAAAAGGATGTGAAACCAGCCACACAAAGAGAGCCAGTGCACAACAAAAAATTCTTGCATCGCTCTTTTCACATCCCCGGTCGAACGTGTCATACATGGACAAAATGGCGACGATCGGGCTTTCCTTGCCATGATGAAAGGAGAGGAAAGCATCAATCACTGCTAGGTCCACTAACCCTTCCATATTCGGAAAGAGAACAACTCCAAAGATAAAAAGCGCCAAGATGTCAATAAAAGAAAGCCCATTTGCCTTGATTTTCCAAGGCCTTTGCCCTTTCCTCCAAACACTTCCTTGATACTCCGACTACCCCATTCCTATTTTGCTTTACCTGGTTCAACTCTTGTGCTGAGATTTTCACTACCTTGGCAACTCTTGTCGTGGAGGGATAGAACCCAAAGAAAAGATATGGCTTCCTTCCTCCCAGTGGGCATCCCAGGATTTCTTCAAACTCTTTCACAGTCGGCACTAGCTGGAAGTCCTCGAATGTGAAGCACCTTAGGGGCTGGTCATAATACTGGGAAAGGGATTCAATCGGTTCCATGGAGACTTCTACCCTAGCTAGGTCCCAAATCTTACCATAGGCTTTGCGGAAGGCTTGCTGTTGAAGTTGACCCATTAATTGCCCCAACTCTCGTAAACTAGTGACCTCTAAGCTCTTGATTTTGACTTGATTGAACCTCTTTTTAAGTGAAGGCTTTTGACTTGATCCCATATTTTACTAAAGTGAAATAAAATCTAGTGCGAATCAAAACTCCGACATCTATCATGGGTGGAATGGATGAATGCATGAAGAAATGCAACAGATGCAATTTACAAATACGGGAGCCCGAGAAATTGTTTCCTTCTTGGATACAACGTTTGGGCAGCGTGGCACCCAACGTATGTTTTTAAGAAGGCGACACGGACCCTCCGTCGGTTTGCTAAAGTGAGGGGATCAAAGATGAAACCCACGCATGATGCATATGCGAAAGGCACAACACGGGGATGTACATAGTATGACAATATTCACAAACAAATATAAGCAAAAGGGTATATGATACTTATGCATGGCAGTGTGAAAAATGGCACGCAGCGTGTTTGCTCCGTGCCCCTATTTAAGGGACCTATAAGGGAAAGAGCTAACTAGGCTTTTAGTGATAACCCCCAAGGTAGTCATATCTCTCTTGATGGTTTCTAGAGGTATCATCCCCTTCGAAGAACATACTGCAGCAGTAGGGACTACTAGCGACAATATGTTTTCAAAGAGAAAAACTCTAGATGAGGGTTCACTGTAATCAAGCAAGTCGAAGACCTAGCATGATCACAGATTCACCTCCACTCCTTATGTTCCCACGAACCCGGGTATAGGGCCCCTTTTTCAACTCACCGTGTGTGCAAATAGTGTTAGTGTTTGTGTGCATCAAATGAATAAATATTTACCTCATGCATAAAAAAAATGCACTAAAAGCATCAAAAAGTTGTATATACAAGAACATAATAAAGGGAAACCAACAAAGGAGTAAGTCAAGGCAAAACTTTGCACAAGATTAAATGGCCTAACTCTCTAAAAACAATCCCCAGTGGAGTCGCCAACTGTCGCAACCTACCCTTCGGCGGGAGGGCGACGCGTGACTCGCGGGATGCGTGTTCCACGAAAGGAATACGCGCGGAGTCGCCACCAACGTTTATTTGAGGAAAACGTCGGAAAAACCGGAAAAGACGCGATCTACGAACTTTTAAGTGAAAGGTTCGGGAGTTGTATTTACGCACGGGGAAGGTATTAGCACCCCACACGTCCGTCCCAAGGGACGGCAGCCTTTAATCGAATGTGCAAACATGACCTTGATTTTTATGTTCCCTTTTTATGTCTTTATATCCTTTATACCCTTTTTATATTTTTCTCTTTTTGTGGTAGACAAGGGTGTTTCCCTTTGCTCCTACGTATTCCTCAATTGCGATGAGGAAATCAGACCTACGTAGTTCTTTTTTATGCGTGAATCAAGTGATTCTTTTTTACTTAAAAGGTGATCATTTTAAGGCGTTTGGACCTTGAAAATGATCCATTTTACTTAGTAAGAAATTGAAATGATAAACTTCAAAAACCTATTTTTATGGACGAGCTTGACTAGGCGAGTTGATTTTAGCCTTAGTTTCACTTTAGTTATTAGTCAATTCAATTAAGAATGAGAAATCCCAAAGAGAAAACGCCCGATTGATTTTTCGCTTTATTTTACTAAAAGACGTTTTTTTGATTATTATATTATTATTTTACCTCTTTTTGATTTCCAACGTGGTTACGGCACGACCGAACGGTCGGAATTCATTTTAACCGAAGTTAACGGATAATACAATTCAAACGATCGGTGGAAATTTATTTTATTTTTTGTTTAAGCGAGAAATGACTTAAATAAAATGGCTTAAGCACGTCAAAAGGGGGTATAAAAAGTAAATGAAATGAGAATAAAAATACACGAAACACAATGTGGACCACCACGGGTACATAGAATGAATCGAAAAGCTTGGTTCGAGGTACTTACCCGTTGAAGATCGAAGAACGATGAAGAACGAATGAAGAACGGTCGAAACCTTTGCGAAATTCCTCACGGAAAACGTTACGGAAACGTTTCGGAAGCGCCTCGGCTTAGATTTTCTTCACGGAAACAATTTTTCCCCGCAAATTTGAAAGAGAGAGAAGTGCCTAAGGGGCTGAACCCTTTTCCTTCTCACTTCCTCCCCTATTTATAGCAAAATAGGGGAGATACTTGCTGCCCAGCTCGCCCAGGCGAGCAGGGTTGCTTCCTCCAGAAGCAACAGCCTTCTGGAGGGCCCAAGTGGGCCTGGTTGCTATTTGCACCCCCATTTTTACTAAGTACACCCCCTCTGCTTTTTTTTGGTGATTCTTTTTTCGTAAAGTTACGGAAACTTACGAATTTCGTAACGATACTTGTTTTCTTTCCGCAATGTTATGGAACTTTGTGGATTACATAATCATCCCCTTTTTGACTTACGGAATGTTACGGAAACCCACTAATTGTGCAACGATGCTTCCATTTGATTTCCGGTGTGTCACGGAACCTTACGGATTGTGCATCAATATTTTCTTTTGTTTTTTGGCATGTCCCAGAATTTCACAAATTGCCTAATGATGGGTGCCAAGCACCTTACAAGGACCAAACAAAAGTCGCATGTCATCAAGCAAAGGTCCCCGGACGAAATTAGGGTATGACAGGGCCATCGAACCCAAGGCTTCGAATGGTCACCGCTTCATCCTTGTGGTGATAGACTACTTCACCAAATGGGTCGAAGAAGCTTCTTATACCAATGTCACGAGGAGTGTGGTAGTCAGATTCATCAAGAAGGAGCTAATTTGTCGATGCGGACTCCCTAGGAAGATCATCACTGACAATGGCACCAATCTGAACAACAAGATGATGTAGGAAATGTGCGAGGATTTCAAGATCCAGCATCATAACTCCACCCCTTATCGTCCAAAGATGAATGGGGCTGTAGAGGCTGCAAATAAAAATATTAAGAAGATTGTCCAGAAGATGACCGTGTCATACAAAGATTGGCATGAGATGTTGCCTTTCGCCCTACATGGATATAGAACTTCAGTACGAACTTCTACTGGGGCAACGCCGTATTCCTTGGTTTATAGGATGGAAGCAATACTCCTATTTGAGGTAGAGGTTCCTTCTCAGAGGATAATAGCAGAGTCAGGCCTAGGAGAGTCAGAATGGGCTCAATCACGCTACGACCAACTCAACCTTATTGAAGGTAAGCGTTTGACAGCCATGAGCCATGGGCGTCTGTATCAACAAAGGATAAAAAACGCGTTTGACAAGAAGGTACGTCCGCGCAAGTTTAACGAGGGGGACCTTGTGCTGAAGAAGATGTCCCACACTGTTAAGGACAATCGGGGCAAGTGGGCCCCGAATTATGAAGGGCCTTTCGTGGTGAAAAGAGCTTTTTCTGGGGGTGCTTTGATACTCACCAACATGGATGGCAAGGAGCTACCCTCGCCCATGAACTCCGATATTATTAAGCGATACTATGCTTGAAGTCTGGGGCAATCGAGAGGACCGTTGCATGTTCTTTTACTTCTGAGTTTTTGTTCTCCTTGGTTTCCTCCAGGGATTCCCTTTCACTGTAATTATCTCGTTTCTTTAAAAGAAGAGGAGATGGGTTAGGCTTTGGTCCTCCCTTTGGTTTTAAACCTTGTGTTAGTTTATAATCACCTGAGCCCTCTTCGTTTTGGTTCATGGGGTGCCCCAAATGCTTAAAATTAAAATTGGACCTAACCAGCTTTCACTAAGAAAATCGTCGCATTAGGAACATTCATACATGCACATACACATGCATATCTTGTGGTAGCAGGGGCAGGATCATCTTAGGCCATGGTCAAAAGTCGAGACGAGTTGACGGTAGAAATCAACCAAGGTAAGATAATGACCCGGTCACGATTGGCCGCACATTGTTTGCTCCCTACTTGCAGGTACTTAGGCACGGATGCAAATGGAGGATAGGGTCACGACCGACCAATCGTCGTCCCTTCCCGGCGCTGGGCCAGCGGAGAACGTCGCTGCAAGGCAGCCCAGTATCCTTTGAATTCACAGTATTTTATTACTATTGTTTGTTTTAAATAAGTAATCGACGCCTAATTCTAACTTAAGTAGGTTCAAGTAGGCAAAACGCTAACCCATAAGAGGGGGGGGGGGAAGGCGTGGTTAATGTATCCCAAAAAAAAATGGTAGGTTAGCTCGCTTGGGCGAGCAACCCCTGCACCCAAAATATAAAAACGAGGGAGGGAAACGTTTTTGTACCCAAAAACTCCCCCCCCCCCTCATTCAAAAGAGAGAACTCTCGAAGGCTTGCGGTTTTTGCTCCCCTAAGCCGCTTTTGGTTGCGTTTTGCTTTTGTTTTCGTTGTTTCTACTCACTCCAACAAGTAAGTATTCAATCCTTGAGTTTTTTGCTTTTCGTTGGTGCATTTTGTTCATTTTGGTGCTCTAAATTGTGAGAACATGCTCATGCTTGTGGGGCAGTTTTGGGTTGCTTTTTATGCTTGATTTGTTGAGTTAAGGATTTGTGTGAGAAGGCCTTAGGCCTATGATGCATTCTGAAGCAATGGGGCATGCCACATTGCCCCCATTCTCTTGCAATTTATGTCTAAACATGCGCCCACCAAGTGCTCGGTGAAATGCCCCAATGACGTATGAATCTGATTTTGTAAAATTAGGATGGTGGGACTGTTTTATATATGTAGGGACAGCATAGGAGATTCAAAATAGGTGCCCAAATGCAATTCCAAGCATAGGAACCCAAACTTGTAGCTTCAATGCAAGGAAACATACTCATGGCTAAGAACCCAAATTTTGGTTTTAGAATTAGAAAAGCATGAAAATTAGGACTTGCTTGTGAGAGTTTTTGCTCGAATTTGGGCTGCCCCATGTTTGATACTTTGCATAGAGGTAGCATGGAAAACACCTTGCAATAGTGTGTATATATAGGTAAATATAAGGGGCATGAAATTCTTTGCAAAGGGTGAATGAATATTGAGGTCGCTTCCTAAATGAATGTATGATAGCACGGAATTCCCTTTTGAATGCAAGTGTGTGCATAATGTAAATAGCTTGCCAATATGCATAAGTGTGAGTGAAACAATAAAAGTTTGTATGATATATATTTCAAATATGTGAAGGTAGTTTGTAATAGCAAATGTTTAGGATGTAATTAAGTGTAAATTTTGACGCAATGCCATGAGCGTAAAAGTGTATGTTCTTTTCAAAATGCATATGTATGTGTGACAATTAGAATGTGTCAGATGTCCTTGTATGTTGGCATAAATAGTAGGATATTCTACACATACGCGTGTGCATAAATACATTACATGAGTTCATTCTAAAATCAGAGGGATTAACATGTCATTTTTGGGTTAAGATAAGCATTATCTTGTAAAACTAACTTCCAAATGTTTGTTCTCGCAGGAAATGGCCCCAAGGAAGCTTGCTTCAAAGAGATCCAGGAAGGATAAAGCGGCTTAAGGAACCAGTTCTACTCCCGAATATGATAGTCATCGTTTTAGGAGTGTTGAGCACCAGCAGCGCTTCGAGGCCATCAAGGGATGGTCATTTCTCTGGGAGCGACGCATCCAGCTCAGGGACGATGAGTATACCGACTTCCAAGAGGAGATAGTTCGCCGGCGGTGGGCATCGCTGGTTACCCCCATAGCCAAGTTCGACCCAGACATAGTCCTCGAGTTTTATGCCAATGCTTGGCCTACAGAGGAGG
Source organism: Glycine max (assembly GCF_000004515.6). NCBI lineage: Eukaryota > Viridiplantae > Streptophyta > Magnoliopsida > Fabales > Fabaceae > Glycine > Glycine max. The sequence continues at coordinate 29,770,193 of NC_038242.2, forward strand.
GTGTACGAGATATGCGATCCTGGGTAAGGGGTCAGTGGATCCCATTCGATGCGGATGCTCTCAGCCAGTTCCTGGGATATTCTTTAGTGCTGGAGGAGGGCCAGGAGTGCGAGTATGACCAGAGGAGGACCCGGGCCGATGGGTTTGATGAGGAGGCCATCGCCCAACTGCTGTGTATACCGAGGCAGGATTTTTCCTGGACTGCTGCTGGAAGACGGATGCGGATCATGCGCACCAACATGACCACTTTGCTGCTCAGCAACATCTAGCCCAGCGATCATAATTCCGACCTCCCCCTGCCGAAGTGTCAGCTGGTGTACGCCATCCTGACACGGATGAGCATTCACGTGGCTCAGTTAATCGCTGATGCCATCTATCTATTTGCAGGTATGGCGCCTGTCATACCCTAATTTCGTCCGGGGACCTTTGCTTGGTGACATGCGACCTTTCTTTCGTCCTTGGGAGGTGCTTGGCACCCATCATTAGGCAATTTGTGTGGATGCCAAGGAGGCAAATCACATGATCGAGGAAGTCCATGAGGGCTCGTTTGGAACGCATGCCAACGGGCATGCTATGGCCAGGAAGATCCTAAGAGCAGGTTATTACTGGCTTACCATGGAAAGTGATTGTTGTGTCCATGTGAGGAAATGTCACAAATGTCAAGCATTCGCAGATAATGTCAATGCCCCGCCACATCCTCTGAATGTCATGTCCGCCCCTTGGCCTTTCTCCATGTGGCGAATAGATGTCATCGGGGCCATCGAGCCCAAGGCCTCTAATGGTCATCGCTTCATCCTCGTAGCGATAGATTATTTCACCAAGTGGGTCGAGGCGGCTTCATATACCAATGTCACGAGGAATGTGGTGATCAGGTTCATTAAGAAAGAGATCATCTGCCGATATGGTTTGCCAAGGAAGATTATCACGGACAATGGCACCAACCTGAATAACAAGATGATGGGGGAAATGTGCGAGGAGTTTAAAATCCAGCATCACAATTCCACACCCTACCGGCCAAAGATGAATGGAGCCGTGGAAGCGGCCAATAAGAATATCAAAAAGATTATCCAAAAGATGACCGTGTCATACAAGGATTGGCACGAAATGCTCCCATTCGCGTTACACGGTTACCGGACTTCAGTGCGAACGTCAACTGGGGCAACGCCGTTCTCATTGGTATATGGGATGGAGGCTGTGTTACCGTTTGAGGTAGAAGTCCCGTCATTAAGGATCTTGGCAGAATCCGGATTAAAGGAATCAGAGTGGGCTCAAACGCGCTATGACCAGCTCAACCTCATTGAGGGTAAGCGCTTAACGGCCATGAGTCATGGGCGCTTATACCAGCAAAGAATGAAGAGTGCATTCGACAAGAAAGTACGCTTACGCAAGTTCCATGAGGGAGACCTTGTGCTAAAGAAAATGTCCCATGCTGTCAAGGACCATCGAGGGAAATGGGCCCCGAACTACGAAGGGCCTTTTGTTGTGAAGAGGGCTTTTTCCGGAGGAGCCCTGGTGCTTACCAACATGGATGGCGAAGAGCTACCTTCACCCGTGAACTTTGATGTTGTCAAACAATATTATGCTTAGAAGCTGGGGCAATTAAGGATGTCGCTGCATGTTCTTTATCTTTATGCATTTTCTGGATTTCCCCCAGGGATTTCCTGTCTGTTGTATCTCTCGTTACAATCTTTCAAAGAAATGAACGTGGATTCGAGGCTTTAGTCCTCACGTTAGTTTCAAACCTTGCGTTAATCTGTGATCACCTGAGCCCTTCCGCTCAGTTCATGGGATGCCCCAAGCGCTTAATTAGAATTGAACCTGAACCAACTTTCCTTAAATTTGCTGCGTTTGGAAACATTCATGCATACGCATACGCATACGCATGCATATTGTTGTGGTAAAAACAGGGGCAGGATCATCTTGGGCTACCTTCTGGGGTAGAGACAAAACATGAACGGCAGAAACCAATCAAGGTAAGGTAATGACGCGGTCAAGATTGGCCATACCTGGTTGTTTATTACTTGCAGGTACTTAAGGACGGATGCAAGTGGGGATGGGGTCACGACCGACCGATCGTTGCCTCTTCTCTGCGCGAAACAAGCAGAGAATGTCGCTGCAAGGCAGCCCCGTATCCTTTGTATTTTGCAGCTTTCTTTTACTATTTGTTTGTTTTAAAAAGTAAAAATAAGTAATCAACACCTAATTCTAACCTAAGTAAGTTCAAGTTAGGCAAGATGCTAATCCATGAAAAGGGAGGGGACATGGTTAATGTTCCCCTCAAAAAAAAAAAAAAAAAAATATGCAGGTTAGCTCGCCTGGGCGAGCTGGGCGAGCCTGGGCGAGCCACCCCTGCACCAAATTATAAGAATGACGAAAGGGGGGACGTTTTTGCATTCAAAATCTTCTTTTCCCCCCTTTCAAAAGCCATACCCACGGGATTGACGAGTTTGCAGCCCTAGGGTCATCCTTTTTCGCATTTTTTGATTCCGTTTTGCGCTTTTGTTCATCACCAACAAGTAAGTGTTCCATCCCTAAGCTTTCTAGCTTTTCATTGGTGTGTTTTGATCTCCTTTTGGTGCTCTAAATTGTGGGAATGTGCTCAAATATATGGGGCAATTTTGGTTTGTTTTCTTGCTTGATTAGGTTGAATTAGGGGTTTGTATGGGATGGCCCTAGGCCTATAATGCATTTTGGAACAATGGGACATGCCACATTGTCCCCGTTCTCTTGCTATTGACGCCTAAACGCGCGCCCACCAAGTGTTCGTTGAAATGCCTCAAGGGCATTAGCGCGTGACTTTTGTAAGGAAACAACCCATGGGGCATTTTGGTTTGTACATATTTTCTATTTTTGGAATATGTATTCATTCCCGAAAAAGGCTAGAGTAATTGCCCCACATATATCCTAGGCCTAGGAACTAAAAATTTTATGCAAAAAGAACACAAGTGGAGGTGCATATTGGGTAAAGTTACTCTTTTTGGCCAACAATCAGCTATGGGCCACACTACAATAATTTCCCTACGCCTAGATGCTTAGGAATTTTGCTCGTCATGAATGTGTAGGTTTAGAATAGGTAGCAAAATACCTTTGGCAATTTACACTTTGGGTATGGTAGCAGAATACTTGGATGTATGTACATATAATTTTTGGTAGTCAAAATGTCTCACAAAAAATATATATAAATATGTTGCATGTTATGTAAAGAAAATACATTACAAAAAATATATACCTTTTAATTTGGATACAATTTTAGTCAGCAAAGGAAAATATACTTGAATTTGCATGCGGCTTTAGGTAGCAAAAACTTGAAAAGGGCATGAAATGTAGCACCTTATTGTGTAGATAATCAAGATTCATCATGAAGTTTGTGTATGTATAGGTATTAGAAATACCAAGATGTGCACATGTGCAATTTTTGGTACCCCAAAATGCTTTGAGTATGCATGTATGTAAATTCAGCCAAGGAGATGTGTGTGATGTAAGTAACAAATACACGTTGGAAGTACATGTAAATAATCTAGGTAACGAAGCTGCCTTGATTGTATATGGGTGCATTTTTCTTAGTTAATAGAATGTCTTGTGCAAGTGAACGTTCGTAAGGAAATATGCGCATAAGCTTGCTCTAAATTTACATTGATGTTTTGTATTTATGGGAGGAGGTTGTATGCCATTTTTGTTTTAAGAGTAGTGTCCCACTGGTAAAACTAACTTTCCAAATGTTTGCCTTCGCAGGAAATGGCCCCGAGGAAGCTTGCCTCAAAGAGGTCCAGGAAGGACAAGGCAGCCGAAGAAACTAGTTCCGCTCCGGAGTATGACAGTCACCGCTTTAGGAGCGCTGTACACCAGCAGCGCTTCGAGGCCATCAAGGGATGGTCGTTTCTCCGGGAGCGACGCGTCCAGCTCAGGGACGACAAGTATACTGATTTCCAGGAGGAAATAGGGCGCCGGCGGTGGGCACCACTGGTTACTCCCATGGCCAAGTTCGATCCAAAAATAGTCCTTGAGTTTTATGCCAATGCTTGGCCAACAGAGGAGGGCGTGCGTGACATGAGATCCTGGGTAAGGGGTCAGTGGATCCCGTTTGATGCCGACGCTATCGGCCAGCTCCTGGGATATCCGTTGGTGTTGGAAGAGGGCCAGGAATGTGAGTATGGCCAGAGGAGGAACCGGTCTGATGGGTTCGATGAGGAGGCCATCGCCCAGCTGCTATGTATTTATCTCCCTAGATCTCACTCAGTGATTTCGAGTGCCCGCTCTGATACCAATTGAAATTCTGATACTGGGGACAGATGTCGTACAGGATGTCACGACATCGCGCTTCAGAACATGCAGATTGTATATGACAGTATGAACAGATTAAACAAGTAAATAACACAAGAGAATTGTTAACCCAGTTCGGTGCAACGTCACCTACATCTGGGGGCTACCAAGCCAGGGAGGAAATCCACTAAAATAGTATTAGTTCGAAGATCTAACAGCCACTGTATACAACCTTCTCACCTAACCACTACCCATGCAACTTCTACCTAAGAGCCACTCGTAGATATGAGAACCCCTCTCACTCCCTCTCAATCACTCACCCGTGTTTACAAACAAATCAAAGACACACCAGAGATTGCTCTCTGAACAATAGAGATCAACTCTACACACTCAGGTCCAACACTTGATGTTAGGGTAGCATCAAGGTGGCTCACAAAACACTCAAGTCACAAAACTCACAAAATAACTCTTCAATCTCTGACTTGATTAAAAAACCCGTGCAGCCTTCATGTTTATATAGCAGTGTACGTATCTGGGCTGCAACAACTTGCGCTGGATAAGCTCTATCATTCTCCTGAAAAATCTGCACTTAAAGATCTAAAAGATAAAGTTTTATCTTTTAGTTTTTATCTTCAATCTCTAATCCCTGAACGAAACTATTCAAGTTTGTAATTCAATCTTTAATTATCTTTTAATTCGTTCCTAAAGATAGAGCTCCTAATCTGTTGCTGACTGCACATTAATCTGTTAAAGATATAACAGATTTATGTGTCCAGTATTTTCGGGCAGGATGTCCTGGACATTGTATCCGACATCGTGGATCCTGCAGCTTCAATTCTTCATTTGACATTTTATCTTGCCTTGTGCATTGTGCAGCCCAATCTGATTCCTTGACATAATGTTAGACATCATGTGCAGCAACTCCAGCTTTCCTTCATTGTCTAAGTGCTTATGTTTTAACAAAATTTTAGCCAATCTTTTAAAACTAAGTAAAGCTAAGCACTAACAATCTCCCCCTTTGGCAAATTTTGTCTAAAACATACTTAGACACTTCCTCAGCAATATCCTGCCCACCGATCATAATTCCGACCTTCCCATGCCGAAGTGTCAGCTGGTGTACGCCATCCTGACACGGATGAGCATCCATGTGGCTCAGTTGATCGCTGATGCCATCTATATTTTTGCAGGTATGGCGCCTACTAGGCACCCTTTGGACCCAGACAAGTCCAACAGGGCCCTGGGATTCCCCGCACTGATCACAGGACTCTGCCAGTCGTTCGGAGTCCCCGTTGCACCTACCAAGGTGATTCGGCCGCCCATCACCCGGGCTTTTATTGAGAAGTACTGTATCCAGAGACAGGCTCAGGGTGATGCTCCACAGGCCGCAGGCGCGCCACCACCGCCTCATCAGGCTGGCCAGGCTGGGGCATTTGACATGGAGCAGTATTTACGGCATTTGGTTCGCCAGCAGGCGGCCAACCACCGAGCACATGTACAGACCCATGATTGTCTGTACCAGATGAGCCTTAGCATGCAGAGCCAGGGCTTCGCTTCTTTTTCATGCCCTACCCCAGACCAGTTCAGGGCAGAGGTTGCATGGCCCGGAGATTGGCCCGAGGCCCAAGCAGGAGAGGCACCCCCAGAAGCTCCCGGCGATGGAGAAGAGGCCCACGAGGACGAGGAGATGGCCGATTTGCTTGACTTCTTGGGAGGGAGTGGAGATACGTGACTGGGAGATCCCCAGATTCATGTTTTCTTTCATATTTCTTTTGTCATTTTTATTCTATGTTATTGTTTTGACTTGAGAGACTAATGTTTGTTTTTGTTGTTTCGATTGTCATTTGTACAGCGCATACATTTTTTTTAGATTGTTGCGTTAGTGTTTATATATCATTACTATCGATGATGTTTGAAATTCTGGAACCGTGTAGAGTTTTTCGTTTAGGAACATCGTCCAAAAAATATATATGTAAAATAAACAAAAATCATGATAAAAATAAAAATAGAAAAGAAAAGAAAAAAAATGAGATGGAAAAGAGAACAAAATGGAAAAGAAGAGAGCAAGTAAAGAAAAAGAGAGCAAATAAGAAAAAAAAAAGGGGAAAAGCAAGTAAGGAAAAAGGTGGAAAAAGAGAAAATAAGTTGTCTAGCTAAAAAACGACATGCTTTTGAAAAGAGATGATTTCCAACTTTTCTTTGAAAAAAATTCATTGATCATAACCGATTTTTGAAGAAAAAAAAACGTGTCTACACCTGAAGGGTGAATGCTGTGAAATTTCCCCGGATGCCCGAAATGGACTTGGAGGAATGCACAAATTGATAAAAGAACATATTTTGGAAACATTGGGTTGATTTAAAATGGAGGAGATGAATCCTGAGCCCTAGCATCACATGACCATAAAAATTTGACACTTGAGCGTCCACATAGGTGCATGAATGACCAGTTTTGCATAAAGTTTCCAAATCATCATTTTTTCATTTGTGTCATGGAAATAATGTGGGGCATCCCTTTTTATCCTTGAACCAAACCAAACCCTGACATGTATCATGTCTAGCCATTCTACAAGCCTTGAGCCAAAATCCTGACTCACCATAAACCTTACCCTCGGAAGCAAAAAAGAAGAGAAGGGAAATTTCCAATCAAAGAAAAAGAGAAGGAAAGTTTCCAATCAAAGGAAAAAAGGAAGCAAGGAAATTCCCAATCAAAGAGAGGGAGAAAGAAAAAGAAAAGAAAGAAAATTCCCAACCAAAGAATGGGAGAAAGTAAAGAAAGAAAAGAAGAAAACTCCTGGTCAAAAAAAACAAAAGGAATATGCAGAAAGGTCTTTGGACCAGACAATATCTGAACAATACAGAATTGTCACCAAGTAAACAAGAAAAAGAAAGGAAACCATGACCTAAAATGGTCTTCTCCCTTTAATTGCCAACCAGAATCAGTGCGCTAGCGACTTTTTCGCCCCGCACTAAACAAAAACAGAAAAGGAAAAAAGCCAACAAAAAAAATCAGAAGCCAAAAACACACAAAAGCCGAAAAACCCATCAAGAAAACCCATTCCCAAGGGAAGTCCTATTGATCCATGATCACGCATGTAATTTTTGATTTGATAGGAAATAATTTGCAAAGTCAAGTCATGACATATCTATGGTTCGGAATTAGGATGAAACACTTACCTGTGCGAGATTGATACACTTTGAGTGATTTTCTTCTATTTTTGTCGGACCCAGTGTTTCCTCTAAATGTTCATTTAGAAATGAAATGCTAACATCCAAAATCTCAGTTAAAGGTTATAGGGGATTTCATCAGCAGACTCTCCTTCCCCGGTAAACGCATTGTTTTTCACTCAAAAAAAAAAGCGTATGCTGCTCTAATCAGTTGGAATATTTATCTCTTTACTTAGCATGTTTGCATTTTAGCGAAGAAAACACCGAGACTTTTTCAAGTCTCACAAGTTATCCAGAACTACGTAGGTCTGAGTTCCTCATTGGAGGATACGTAGGAGCAAGAGCCTCGCTTTTGTCGACCACACCGCCTTTTGTTGCCATGACCCAAGAGCTGGTAGCCCGCGGAGACACCTTACGGTTATCTGCACCTCGTCATTCAGTAACCCCAAGTGTGATTGACGAGCAGAGGCCAATGTGGTAATCTGCGCCCTTTCCGGAGATGTCAGCATTTTCCGATGGAGACATTTCAAGTCTCACAAGTTATCTAGAACTACGTAGGTCTGAGTTCCTCATTGGAGGATACGTAGGAGCAAGAGCCTTGCTTTTGTCGGCCGCCCCATAATCTTTGTCATACTGACCCTGAGGTCATGTGACATGCACCCTTGTATCATCCAGAGGCGGCGGGCCCGATGATACGCGGAGATACCTTACGGTTATCCGCACCCTTTTGTCATCCAGAGGCGGCGGGCCCGATGACAAGCAGAGACAAAATTTGGTCATTCCGCACCCTTGTATCATCCAGAGGCGGCGGGCCCGATGATACGCGGAGATACCTTACGGTTATCCGCACCCTTTTGTCATCCAGAGGCGGCGGGCCCGATGACAAGCAGAGACAAAATTTGGTCATTCTGCACCCTTGTATCATCCAGAGGCGGCGGTCCCGATGATACGCGGAGATACCTTACGGTTATCCGCATCCTTTTGTCATCCAGAGGCGGCGGGCCCGATGACAAGCAGAGACAAAATTTGGTCATTCTGCACCCTTGTATTATCCAGAGGCGGCGGGCCCGATGATACACGGAGATACCTTACGGTTATCCGCACCCTTTTGTCATCCAGAGGCGGCGGGCCCGATGACAAGCAGAGACAAAATTTGGTCATTCTGCACCCTTGTATCATCCAGAGGCGGCGGGCCCGATGATACGCGGAGATACCTTACTGTTATCTGCACCCTTGTATCATCCAGAGGCGGCGGGCCCGATGATACGCGGAGATACCTTACGGTTATCTGCACCCTTGTGTCATCCAGAGGCGGCGGGCCCGATGATACGCGGAAATACCCGAGTGGTTATCCGTATAAACATTCTTTTGCTATCTGTAAGACAGAACTTTTGATAGCATGCAGAGGCTGACATAGTCTTCTGCACCTTTTGTTCCTCCGGGAACAACAAGTCATTTACATGCGGAAATTTCATGGTAGCCCACGACTCTCGTCAACCGAGAGGAACGAAATTAGTGTCATACACTAATTTTCGTCCGGGGACCTTTGCTTGATGACATGCGACCTTTCTTTGATCCTTGTGAGGTGCTTGGCACCCATCATTAGGCGATTTGTGAAATTCCGGGAACCACAAGTCATGGTCACCCGCGACTCTCGTCAACCGAGAGGAGCGAAATTAGTGTCATACACTAATTTTCGTCCGGGGACCTTTGCTTGATGACATGCGTCCTTTCTTTGGTCCTTGTGAGGTGCTTGGCACCCATCACTAAGTAATTTGTGAAATTCCGGGAACGACAAGTCATGGTCGCCCGCGACTCTCGTCAACCGAGAGGAGCGAAATTAGTGTCATACCCTAATTTTCGTCCGGGGACCTTTGCTTGATGACATGCGACCTTTCTTTGGTCCTTGTGAGGTGCTTGGCACCCATCATTAAGCAATTTGTGAAATTCCGGGAACGACAAGTCATGGTCGCCCGCGACTCTCGTCAACCGAGAGGAGCGAAATTAGTGTCATACCCTAATTTTCGTCCGGGGACCCTTGCTTGATGACATGCGACCTTTCTTTGGTCCTTGTAAGGTGCTTAGCACCCATCATTAGGCAATTTGTGATATTCTGGGAACAACGAGTCATTTGCATGTGGAGATTTTATAGTCACCCGCGACTCTCGTCAAATCGAGAGGAACGAAATTAGTGTCTTATCTTTACTTTCCTTTTATCTCCAATAAAAGACAAGTAAAGAGGGGCAACTGTCATACCCTAATTTCGTCCGGGGACCTTTTCTTGGTGACATGCGACCTTTCTTTGGTCCTTGGGAGGTGCTTGGCACCCATCATTAGGCAATTTGTGAAATTCCAAGACATGCCGAAAAACCAAAAAAATATTGATGCGCAATCCGTAAGTTTCCGTGACACACCGGAAATCAAATGGAAGCATCGTTGCATAATTAAGTGAGGTTCCGTAACATTCCGTAAGTCAAAAAGGGGATGATTATGTAATCCGCAAGGTTCCGTAACATTACGGAAAGAAAACAAGTATCGTTACGAAATTCGTAAGTTTCCGTAACTTTACGAAAAAGAATCACCAAAAAAAAAGCAGAGGGGGGTGTACTTAGTAAAAATGGGGGTGCAAATAGCACCCAGGCCCACTTGGGCCCTCCAGAATATTCCTCCAGAAGGCTGTTGCTTCTGGAGGAAGCAACCTGGCTCGCCTGGGCGAGCTGAGCTTGCCTGGGCGAGCTGGGCGGCAACCACCTCCCCTATTTTGCTATAAATAGGGGAGGAAGTGAAGAAGAAATGGGTTCAGCCCCTTTGGCACTTCTCTCTCTTTCGAATTTGCTTGGAAAAATTGTTTCCGTGAAGAAAATCTAAGCCGAGGCGCTTCCGAAACGTTTCCGTAACGTTTTCCGTGAGGAATTTCGCAAAGGTTTCAACCGTTCTTCGACGTTCTTCATTCGTTCTTCATCGTTCTTCGATCTTCAACGGGTAAGTACCTTGAACCATGCTTCTCGATTCATTCTATGCACCCATGGTGGTCCACATTGTGTTTCGTGCATTTTTATTCTCGTTTTGTTTACTTTTTATACCCCCTCTTGACGTGCTTAAGCCATTTTACTTAAGTCATTCCTCGCTTAACTTAAAAATAAAATAAATTTCCACCGAACGTTTGAATTGTATTATCCGTTATCTTCGGTTAAAATGAATTCCGACCGTTCGGTCATGCCGTAACCACGTTGGAAATCAAAAAGAGGTAAAAAATAATATAATAATAAAAAAAAACATCTTTTAGTAAAATAAAGCGAAAAATCAATCGGACGTTTTCTCTTTGGGATTTCTCATTCTTAATCGAATTGATTAATAACTAAAGTGGAACTAAGGCTAAAATCAACTCGCCTAGTCAAGCTCGTCCATAAAAAATAAGTTTTTGAAGTTTGTCATTTCAATTTCTTACTAAGTAAAATGGATCATTTTCAAGGTCCAACGCCTTAAAATGGTCACCCCTTAAAATAAAAAAAGAATCACTTGATAAGAAAGAACTACGTAGGTCTGATTTTCTCATCCCAAATTGAGGAATACGTAGGAGCAAAGGGAAACACCCTTGTCGACCACAAAAAAAGGAAAAAATATAAAAAGGATATAAGGACATAAAAGGGAACGTAAAAATCAAAGTCATGTTTGCACATTCGATTAAAGGCTGCCGTCCCTTGGGACGGACGTGTGGGGTGCTAATACCTTCCCCGTGCGTAAATACAACTCCCGAACCTTTCACTTAAAAGTTCGTAGATCGTGTCTTTTCCGGTTTTTCCGACGTTTTCCTCAAATAAACGTTGGTGGCGACTCCGCGCGTATTCCTTTCGTGGAACACGCATCCCGCGAGTCTCGCGTCGCCCTCCCGCCGAAGGGTAGGTTGCGACAGCGCCTACCAGGCACCCTCTGGACCCGGATAAGTCCAACAGGGCCTTGGGATTTCCCGCTTTGATCACAGGACTCTGCCAGTCGTTCGGAGTCCCCGTCGCACCTAGCAAGGTGATTCGGCCGCCCATCACCCAAGCTTTTGTTGAGAAGTATTGCACGCAGAGACAGGCCCAGGGGGATGCTCCGCAGGCCACAGACGTGCCGCCACCTCATCAGGCTGGCCCAGCTGGATCAATTGATACGGAGCAGTATTTACGGCATTTGGTTCGCCAGCAGGCGGCCAACCACCGAGCGAATGTACAGACCCATGATGGTCTTTACCAGTTGAGCCTCAGCCTGCAGAGCCAGGGTTTTACTTCTTTTCCATGCCCTACTCCGGATCACTTTAGGGCAGAGGTCGCATGGCCCGGAGATTGGCCTGAGGCCCGGGCAGGAGAGGCACCAGCAGAGGCTCCCGACGAGGCAGATGAGGCCCGCGAGGACGAGGAGATGACCGATTTGTTTGATTTCTTGGGAGGGAGCGAGGCCACATGATTGGGAGATCCCTAGATCCATATTTCTTTTTATGTTATGTTTTTGTTTCCATTTTTTCCTGTTACATATCATCTTATTTTTTAACTAAGGGACTCACGTTTGTTTCCTGTTGGTTGACTTTTTTTTTGTACATACATATCGTTTGAGTCGTTACGTTAGTACTTGTTTTGTTGTTGTCAATAGTGTTTGTAGAAATTCCGGAATCGCGTAGAATTTTTTCATTTAGGAAAGTCGTCCTAAAAATAAAATGAACCAAAATCATGATAAAAAAGAAAGAAGTGTTGTGAATAAAATGTCTGCGTATATAAAGTGTCATACCCTAATTTCGTCCGGGGACCTTTGCTTGATGACATGCGACCTTTCTTTGGTCCTTGTGAGGTGCTTGACACCCATCATTAGGCAATTTGTGAAATTCCAGGACATGCCGGAAAACCAAAAAAAATATAGGTGCACAATCCGTGAGTTTCCGTGTCACACCGGAAATCAAATGGAAGCATCGTTGCATAATTAAGTGAGGTTTCGTAACATTCCGTAAGTCAAAAAGGGGATGATTATGTAATCCGCAAGGTTCCGTAACATTACGGAAAGAAAACAAGTATCGTTACGGAATTCGTAAGTTTCTGTGACTTTACGGAAAAAGAATCACCAAAAAAAGCAGAGGGGGGTGTACTTAGTAAAAATGGGGGTGCAAATAGCACCCAGGCCCACTTGGGCCCTCCAGAATATTCCTCCAGAAGGCTGTTGCTTCTGGAGGAAGCAACTTGGCTCGCGTGGGCGAGCTGAGCTCGCTTGGGCGAGCTGGGCGGCAACCACCTCCCCTATTTTGCTATAAATAGGGGAGGAAGTGAAGAAGAAAGGGGTTCAGCCCCTTTGGCACTTCTCTCTCTTTCGAATTTTCTTGGAAAAATTGTTTCCGTGAAGAAAATCTAAGCCGAGGCGCTTCCGAAACGTTTCCGTAACGTTTTCCGTGAGGAATTTCGCAAAGGTTTCAACCGTTCTTCGACATTCTTCATTCGTTCTTCATCGTTCTTCGATCTTCAACGGGTAAGTACCTCGAACAAAGCTTTTCGATTCATTCTATGCACCCATGGTGGTCCACATTGTGTTTCGTTCATTTTTATTCTCGTTTTGTTTACTTTTTATACCCCCTGTTGACGTGCTTAAGCCATTTTACTTAAGTCATTTCTCGCTTAACTTAAAAATAAAATCAATTTCCACCGAACGTTTGAATTGTATTATCCGTTAACTTCGGTTAAAATGAATTCCGACCGTTCGGTCGTGCCGTAACCACGTTGGAAATCAAAAAGAGGTAAAAAATAATATAATAATAAAAAAAAAACATCTTTTAGTAAAATAAAGCGGAAAATCAATCGGACATTTTCTCTTTGGGATTTCTCATTCTTAATCGAATTGATTAATAACTAAAGTGAAACTAAGGCTAAAATCAACTCGCCTAGTCAAGCTCGTCCATAAAAAATAGGTTTTTGAAGTTTGTCATTTCAATTTCTCACTAAGTAAAATGGATCATTTTTAAGGTCCAACGCCTTAAAATGATCACCACTTAAGTAAAAAAGAATCACTTGATAAGAAAGAACTACGTAGGTCTGATTTCCTCATCACAAATTGAGGAATACGTAGGAGCAAAGGGAAACACCCTTGTCGACCACAAAAAAGAGAAAAATATAAAAAGGGTATAAAGGATATAAGGACATAAAAGGGAACGTAAAAATCAAAGTCATGTTTGCACATTCGATTAAAGGCTGCCGTCCCTTGGGACGGACGTGTGGGGTGCTAATACCTTCCCCGTGCGTAAATACAACTCCCGAACCTTTCACTTAAAAGTTCGTAGATCGCGTCTTTTCCGGTTTTTCCGACGTTTTCCTCGAATAAACGTTGGTGGCGACTCCGCGCGTATTCCTTTCGTGGAACACGCATCCCGCGAGTCTCGCGTCGCCCTCCCGCCGAAGGGTAGGTTGCGACATAAAGAAAAAGGGAAATGTGCATAGAAGGGTTTTTATAAAAAAATACGTGTAGAGAAATTCTTGTGTGTGTGAACAACGAGTGTGTATAAAGAAACTTTTGTATGAACCATATGTGTGCGTTGGAGAAAAACGAAAAAGATCTTTGAAATGTAAATAGGGTTTGACCGTGTGACGTAAAGAGAGAGTTCCAATGCGTATACAGAAAAAGTTTGTCATGTATAAAAGTGTATATATACAAAGAAAAATTTCTTCATAGAGGACCATAGGTGTATAATTTTGTGAATATATAAAAATGAAACAAAAAGGAAAAAGAAAGAAAGACCGCGAAGGTCGACATGTTATAGTTAAGAAGTATAAATCATTCGTAAAGAGCAAACATATCTTCTGAAAACAAGGGTCTGACGCTAAGAGTTTATTTTCCGGAATAACCGAGATAAGAATGGATGAATTCATTGAACTGATGAAAGAACATAACTTGGAAACGTTGGGTCTGTTTGTGTAAATTCCCAATCATAGTATCACAATGCCATAAACGGGATGCTTAAGTGCCCACTTGGCTGTAGCCATGACTAATTTTGCACGTTGTTTTCAAATCATCATTGTCACGCGTGCCTTGTGGAGTAATATGGGAGTTCGGCCCGAGACCGACGTCTTGACACCCAAATTTGTTTTGCCCCAGATATCAAGATTGGGTTCCTACGATAAAAGACCCCATTGAAACACAACCTTAGACTTTTTTGAACCTTGGCCTATCAAAAGAATCCTCATCCTTTCCCCCGAAGCAAAGGACAGCGGAATCTCCTCAAAGGAGAGCAAATAGAATGCTAAAACCCGATTTCCCACAGAAAGGAAAGGAGGAAGTGAAAAGAAAAGGAAGAAATGAGAAGAAAAGAAAGAAAAAGAACAATAAAAAAGAAAGAAAAAGAAGGATTCCCGATTGAAGATCGAAAGGAAGTGAAAATGGAAAAGATCGGAGGAAAACAGAGTAATTCTTGATCAATGAAAGAAAGGGAATGGAAAATCTTCAGACCAGATAAATTTTCGGCAAGATAAGTGACTGTCGGCAAAGGAAAACCCATTTTTGGTGTCTCTTCCTTTCGAATTGCCATTCAAAGTAATTCTCGACTGGTGATATCCCACCCCACATGAACAAAGAGGAAAAGACCGAAACACCCAGCTTCCTCTCCAAAAAACACTACCCTCGAGAAAATCCTATTGGTCCGTGATCGTACGTTTGATCTTTGATTCGATAGGAAATCGTGTGCAAAATAAAGTCATGGTGCAGTTATGGTTTGGGAATAGGACGAAACACTTGCCTGTGTGAGTTTTATACACTATGAGTGATTTATTAGCCCGATGTTTCCCCTGAATGTTCATTTAAAAGCTAAATGTTGACATCCTGCCCATCATTTTCGGTCACAAGGAAGATTACCATTGGCATGAATATATTGCTTCTCTAAGATATGGGGCTCTCGCGAATGATTTATTTTTCTTTGCAAAAAGCATGTTCGCCCTTTTTTTCCGAGCTCCATGAATTGTGTTTTCGTTCTTGCATCCTCCACCCAAAGAGTTTGGAGCTATGCTTCATGATTGACTAGTGAGGACCCTCTAGTGCAATCCTCCATCCTCGCCTTTTTTTTCCGAGCCCCATGAATTGTGTTTTCGTTCATGCATCCTCCACCCAAAGAGTTTGGAGCTATGCTTCATGATTGACTAGTGAGGACCCTCTAGTGCAATCCTCCATCCTCGCCTTTTTTTCAGAGCACCATGAATTGTGTTTTCATTCATGCATCCTCCACCCAAAGAGTTTGGAGCTATGCTTCATGATTGACTAGTGAGGACCGTCTAGTGCAACCCTCCATTCTCGCCTTTTTTTCGGAGCCCCATGAATTGCGTTTTCATTCATGCATCCTCCACCCAAAGAGTTTGGAGCTATGCTACATGATTGACTAGTGAGGACCCTCTAGTGCAATCCTCCATCCTCGCCTTTTTTTCGGAGCCCCAGGAATTGCGTTTTTGTTCATGCATCCTCCACCCAAAGAGTTTGGAGCTATGCTTCATGATTGACTAGTGAGGACCCTCTAGTGCATTCCTCCATCCTCGACTTCTTTTCGGAGCCCCATGAATTGTGTTTTTGTTCATGCATCCTCCACCCAAAGAGTTTGGAGCTATGCTTAATGATTGACTAGTGAGGACCCTCTAGTGCAATCCTCCATCCTCGCCTTTTTTTTTGGAGCCCCATGAATTGCATTTTCGTTCATGCATCCTCCACCCAAAGAGTTTGGAGCTATGCTTCATGATTGACTAGTGAGGACCCTCTAGTGCAATCCTCCATCCTCGCCTTTTTTTTCCGAGCCCCATGAATTGCATTTTCGTTCATGCATCCTCCACCCAAAGAGTTTGGAGCTATGCTTCATGATTGACTAGTGAGGACCGTCTAGTGCAATCCTCCATTCTCGCCTTTTTTTCGGAGCCCCATGAATTGCGTTTTCATTCATGCATCCTCCACCCAAAGAGTTTGGAGCTATGCTACATGATTGACTAGTGAGGACCCTCTAGTGCAATCCTCCATCCTCGCCTTTTTTTCGGAGCCCCAGGAATTGCGTTTTTGTTCATGCATCCCCCACCCAAAGAGTTTGGAGCTATGCTTCATGATTGACTAGTGAGGACCCTCTAGTGCATTCCTCCATCCTCGACTTCTTTTCGGAGCCCCATGAATTGTGTTTTTGTTCATGCATCCTCCACCCAAAGAGTTTGGAGCTATGCTTAATGATTGACTAGTGAGGACCCTCTAGTGCAATCCTCCATCCTCGCCTTTTTTTTCGGAGCCCCATGAATTGCGTTTTCCTTCATGGATCCTCCACCCAAAGAGTTTGGAGCTATGCTTCATGATTGACTAGTGAGGACCCTCTAGTGCAATCCTCCATCCTCGCCTTTTTTTTCCGAGCCCCATGAATTGCGTATTCGTTCATGAATCCTCCACCCAAAGAGTTTGGAGCTATGCTTCATGATTGACTAGTGAGGACCCTCTAGTGCAATCCTCCATCCTCACCTTTTTTTTCGGAACCCCATGAATTGTGTTTTCGTTCATGCATCCTCCACCCAAAGAGTTTGGAGCTATGCTTCATGATTGACTAGTGAGGACCCTCTAGTGCAATCCTCCATCCTCGCCTTTTTTTCGGAGCCCCATGAATTGCGTTTTCGTTCATGCATCCTCCACCCAAAGAGTTTGGAGCTATGCTTCATGATTGACTAGTGAGGACCGTCTAGTGCAACCCTCCATTCTCGCCTTTTTTTCGGAGCCCCATGAATTGCGTTTTCATTCATGCATCCTCCACCCAAAGAGTTTGGAGCTATGCTACATGATTGACTAGTGAGGACCCTCTAGTGCAATCCTCCATCCTCGCCTTTTTTTCGGAGCCCCAGGAATTGCGTTTTTGTTCATGCATCCTCCACCCAAAGAGTTTGGAGCTATGCTTCATGATTGACTAGTGAGGACCCTCTAGTGCATTCCTCCATCCTCGACTTCTTTTCGGAGCCCCATGAATTGTGTTTTTGTCCATGCATCCTCCACCCAAAGAGTTTGGAGCTATGCTTAATGATTGACTAGTGAGGACCCTCTAGTGCAATCCTCCATGCTCGCCTTTTTTTTCGGAGCCCCATGAATTGCATTTTCGTTCATGCATCCTCCACCCAAAGAGTTTGGAGCTATGCTTCATGATTGACTAGTGAGGACCCTCTAGTGCAATCCTCCATCCTCGCCTTTTTTTTCCGAGCCCCATGAATTGCATTTTCGTTCATGCATCCTCCACCCAAAGAGTTTGGAGCTATGCTTCATGATTGACTAGTGAGGACCGTCTAGTGCAATCCTCCATTCTCGCCTTTTTTTCGGAGCCCCATGAATTGCGTTTTCATTCATGCATCCTCCACCCAAAGAGTTTGGAGCTATGCTACATGATTGACTAGTGAGGACCCTCTAGTGCAATCCTCCATCCTCGCCTTTTTTTCGGAGCCCCAGGAATTGCGTTTTTGTTCATGCATCCCCCACCCAAAGAGTTTGGAGCTATGCTTCATGATTGACTAGTGAGGACCCTCTAGTGCAATCCTCCATCCTCGCCTTTTTTTTCGGAGCCCCATGAATTGCGTTTTCCTTCATGGATCCTCCACCCAAAGAGTTTGGAGCTATGCTTCATGATTGACTAGTGAGGACCCTCTAGTGCAATCCTCCATCCTCGCCTTTTTTTTCCGAGCCCCATGAATTGCGTATTCGTTCATGCATCCTCCACCCAAAGAGTTTGGAGCTATGCTTCATGATTGACTAGTGAGGACCCTCTAGTGCAATCCTCCATCCTCACCTTTTTTTTCGGAACCCCATGAATTGTGTTTTCGTTCATGCATCCTCCACCCAAAGAGTTTGGAGCTATGCTTCATGATTGACTAGTGAGGACCCTCTAGTGCAATCCTCCATCCTCGCCTTTTTTTCGGAGCCCCATGAATTGCGTTTTCGTTCATGCATCCTCCACCCAAAGAGTTTGGAGCAATGCTTCATGATTGACTAGTGAGGACCGTCTAGTCCAATCCTCCATTCTCGCCTTTTTTTCGGAGCCCCATGAATTGCATTTTCCTTCATGCATCCTCCAGCCAAAGAGTTTGGAGCTATGCTACATGATTGACTAGTGAGGACCTTCTATTGCAATCCTCAATCCTCGCCTTTTTTTCGGAGCCCCATGAATTGCGTTTTTGTTCATGCATCCTCCACCCAAAGAGTTTGGAGCTATGCTTAATGATTGACTAGTGAGGATCCTCTAGTGCAATCCTCCATCCTCGCCTTCTTTTCGGAGCCCCATGAATTGCGTTTTTGTTCATGCATCCTCCACCCAAAGAGTTTGGAGCTATGCTTAATGATTGACTAGTGAGGACCCTCTAGTGCAATCCTCCATCCTCACCTTTTTTTTCGGAGCCCCATGAATTGCGTTTTCGTTCATGCATCCTCCACCCAAAGAGTTTGGAGCTATGCTTCATGATTGACTAGTGAGGACCCTCTAGTGCAATCCTCCATGCTCGCCTTTTTTTTCGGAGCCCCATGAATTGCGTTTTCGTTCATGCATCCTCCACCCAAAGAGTTTGGAGCTATGCTTCATGATTGACTAGTGAGGACCCTCTAGTGCAATCCTCCATCCTCTCTTCTTGTTCGGAGCCCCATGAATTGCGTTTTTGTTCACGCATCCTCCACCCAAAGAGTTTCGAGCTATGCTTCATGATTGAGTAGTGAGGACCCTCTAGTGCAATCCTCCATCCTCGCCCTTTTTTTCGGAGCCCCATGAATTGCGTTTTCGTTCATGCGTCCTCCACCCAAAGAGTTTGGAGCCATATTTCATGATTGACTAGTGAGGACCCTCTAGTGCAATCCTCCATTCTCTAGGGTTTTTCATCGTCAAGTGCGGATCCTCTTGACTGGGAAATGTGATCTTTGTTATTTTCCCGATTGATTCCTTTGCCAAATGTGTATATGTATATTATAATATTGTTGTTTTTGTTGTTGTTTGTATTTTGTTTTGTGTTTGCAGAAAAAGAAGGAGTAGAGACGAGAGTCGTCGTAGACTAATCACGGAAAGGGCAAGACGAACGAAATCAGTGTCTTTTCTTTGTTTTCGTCTTATCTCCGATAAAAGGTAAGTAAAGTGGGGCAACTGTCATACCCTACTTTCGTCTGGGGATTATTACTTGATGATATGCAACCTTTGATCGGCCGCTTTGGGATACTTGGCATCCTTTGTTTCACAATATGTGAAGTCCCGAGACATGCCGGAAATCAAAAGGAAGCAGGCTTATGCGATCCGTGAAATTTTGTAATGTGGCGGAAACCAAAAGGAGGTGTTTTTGCGCAATCCGTGAGTTTCTGTAACTTCTTCGAAAGCTAAAAATAAGTAAATAAGTGATCTGTGAGGATTCGTAACCTTACGGAAAGAAAATAGGTGTCGTTACGAAATTCGTAAAGTTTCGTAACGTTATGGAAAAAGAATTACCAAAAAAGGTAGAAGGGGGGTGCATTTAGTAAAAAGGGGGGTACAAATAGCAATCAGGCCCACTTGGGCCTTCCAGTTTCTTCCTCCAGAAGGCGGTTGCTTCTGGAGGAAGCAACCTTGCTCGCCTGGGCGAGCTGGGTGGCAAGCTCCTCCCCTATTTTGCTATAAATAGGGGAAGGAGTGAAGAGGAAAGGGGTTCAGCCTTCTTGGCACTTCTTATTCTCTCGACATTGCTGAGGAAAATTGTTTCCGTGAAGAAAATCCAAGCCGAGGCGCTTCCGTAACGTTTCTGTGAGTAATTACGCGAAGATTTTCAACCGTTCTTCGACATTCATCGTTCGTTCTTCGTTTTCTTCAGTCTTCAACTGGTAAGTACCTCAAACCGAGATTTTCAATTCATTCTATGTACCCGTGGTGGTCCACATTTTGTTTCATGTATTTTTATTCTCGTTTTCATTTACTTTCTGTACCCCCTTTTGACGTGCTTCAGTCATTTATTTAAGTCATTTATCGCCTAATCAAAAAATAAAATAAATTTCCACCGATCATTTGATTTGTAATATCCGTTAATTTCTATTAAAATGAATTCCGATCGTTCGGTTGTGCCGTAACCACGTTGGAAATCAAAAAAGAGGTAAAATAATAATATAATAATCAAAAAAATACCTTTTAGTAAAATAAAGTGAAAAATCAATCGGACGTTTTCTCTTTGGGATTTCTCATTCTTAATCGAATTGACTAATAACTAAAGTGAAACTAAGGCTAAAATTAACTCGCCTAGTCAAGCTCGTCCACAAAAAAGGTCACTAAATGGGGTTTGAAAGTTTATCATTTCAATTTTCCTTATCAAGTAAATGGATCATTTTTAAGGTCCAACGCCTTAAAATGATCACTTTTCAAGTAAAAAGAATCACTGGATTCACTCTTAAGAAAGAACTACATAGGTCTGATTTCCTCTCCAAAGGAGGGTACGTAGGAGCAAAAGCCCCGCTTTTGTCGACCTCAAAAAATAAAAAGAAATAAAAGTTAAGGTAATACGATTTCCACAATTCTAAAAAATAGGTTGTTGTCCTTTGAGACAAACGTGAGAGGTGCTAATACCTTCCTCAAATGTAAATACAACTCTCGAACTTAGAATTTTCATTTTGACCGGTTTCCTTCGGTTTTTCCGACGTTTTCCACAAAACAACGTTGGTGGCGACTCTGCGCATCTTTCCTCCTTTGGAAAGCGCATCAGCTCTAGCCGAATCCTCTTGGAGCCTCTTGCTCATGGCTTTGGTAACTAGTCCTTTCCTAGGGAGGATTGCATCATCCCCTCCCCCTTGAAGAGGATTTGACCTCAAATCTGTTGGTTCCTCCTCCTCTATATCAGCTCCACCTACAAAAGGAATTAAATTAGAAATATTAAAAGTGGTGCTGACTCCATACTCTCTTGGAAGGTTCAACCTATAGGCATTATTATTGATCCTCCCCAAGACCTGAAAAGGTCCATCCCCTCTGTGGCTAAGCTTGTATTTCCTTTTAGTAGAGAATCTTTCCTTCCTAAGATGGAGCCAAACCCAGTCCCCCTCATTAAGAACTAGCTCCTTTCTTCCTCTATTGCCCTTAGTTGAATACACCTTTGTTTGGTTCTCTATTTAGGTCTTAACCCTCTCATGCAACTTCTTTACAAACTTTGACCTAGATTCCCCTTCTTTATGTATAAAAGAAGTGTCAAGTGGGAGGGGAATGAGGTCTTAGGGTGTTAAGGGATTGAACGCATAGACAACCTCAAAAGGGGATTGCTTGGTGGTTCTATGAACCCCCCTATTGTAGGCAAATTCTACATGAGGAAGATACTCATCCCAAGACTTATGGTTGCCTTTTAGAAGAGCCCTTAAAAGGGTGGATAAAGACCTATTCACTACCTCTGTTTGCCCATCAGTTTGTGGATGACAAGTGGTAGAGAAAAGAAGCTTTGTTCCTAGCTTAGCCCATATTGTTTTCTAGAAGTGGCTAAGGAACTTAGCATCTCTATCTGACACAATGGTCCTAGGCAAACCATGGAGTCTCACAACTTCCCTAAAAAAGAGTTTTGAGATGTGGGAAGCATCATCCACCTTGTGGCATGGTATAAAGTGTGCCATCTTGCTAAACCTATCCACCACCACAAAGATAGAGTCTACTCCTTTTTGGGTTCTTGGGAGCCCAAGGACAAAGTCCATACTAATGTCTACCCAAGGTGCAGATGGAATGGGTAAGGGTGTGTATAGCCCATGAGGCATCACCCTAGACTTGGCTTGTAAACAAGCCACA
The DNA here is from genome assembly GCF_000004515.6 of Glycine max. Lineage (NCBI taxonomy): Eukaryota > Viridiplantae > Streptophyta > Magnoliopsida > Fabales > Fabaceae > Glycine > Glycine max. The sequence goes on from NC_038242.2 coordinate 29,792,364, forward strand.
CACCTAGTGCAATGCTTATGGACATATTTCTTTATATGGGGCCAATATAACTTTTCTTTAAGTAAGAAAAGGGACTTGTCTATCCCAAAATGGCCCATGAGCCCACCCTCATGGCTCTCCTTCACAAGTAATTTCCTGATGGTTCCTTGGGGTATGCAAAGCTTCTCTCTTTGAACAAATACCCCTCAGCCAAATAGAATCCATCTTGGGCCTTTTTCCCACAACTCTTGTAAATGGGAGAGAAATTTTCATCTAAAGCATACAAGTCCCTAATGTTATCAAATCCTAAAATTTGAGCTCCTAGGGAGCAAAACAATGTGTGTCTCCTAGAGAGGACATCAGCTACCACATTTGTTTTTCCCTTTTTGTCTTTGATAACATATGGAAATTGCTCTAGGTGCTCTACCCATTTTGCATGCCTTTTTTTTAACTTTCTTTGCCCTCTAATGAACTTAAGTGATTGATGATCTCTATGAATGACAAATTCCTTGGAAACAAGGTAATGTTCCCAAGTTCGGAGTGGTCTTATTAAGGCATAAAGCTCTTTATCATATGTAGGGTAGTTTTATCTAAAATTTTGCATCTTGTATGAAATATGTTCTCTCTTTGGGATTGAGATAGATCACAAGATTGACCTCCAAAGAGCCTTCTAACCATTAAGAGGTCACCTTCTTCATGGGGGTAGACTTTCTCACTAGACTCTTCACCCCTTACTTCATCTTCACTTCCACTAGAGGAAAGGCAAGAAGTAGTTTCCTCTTGACTACTATAAATGTCTTGACCTCTCATAATCATGGTTTTCTTTGTGGGGCATTGAGAGGCAATGTGACCTCTCCCAAGACATTTGAAGCATTTAATGTTGCTAGTCCTTTCTTGGGAACTAGTCATAGGGGTGTATTTCTCTATGATCTTACCCTTTTCTTCCTTGGGTTTTGAAGGTGTAGCCCCCAAAATTTCTTGGGCTTGGTCCTTCCTTGGATAAGAGTGAAAGCCATAAGATTTTGAAGAAGACTTTCTTTTTAGTTGTTGTTCCACACTTATACAAAGTTGGACTAGTTCATCTAGGTCCCTATATGGAAGGAGTTCAACCTTGTCCCTTACTTCCATATTAAGCCCACTAAGGAACCTCACTATGCTTGTCCTTTCCTCCTCCCTAAGTCCAGCTCTTAAAAAGAGTAGTTCCATTTGTTGTCTATATTCTTCAACACTCATACTTCCTTGTTTAAGTCTTTGGAGCTTGTCCATAAGCTCCCTTTCATAGTAGAGGGGAATGTGCCTCTTCCTAAGGGCATACCCTTGAAAACTAAGGGTAGCCAATGGAACTTTTCTCTCTTCGCTAATATGATGGCAAGCAAAGAGTTGTTCAACCTTCATTTCCCAATCTAAGTTGGCCTCAACATTATCTTTTCCATGGAAATATGGAAGACTAATGTTAACCTCTTGAGGCCTTCTATCCCTTTCCCTTCTTTGGGAGTGATGTTTAGTATGTGAACTATGGCGCCCTCTATAATAGTCGCTAAGTTCTTCACTTAAACTCTTGCAAGAGTCATGACTACTATAGGAGGCATGTTTTTCTCTTTTCATTTCTTTAATTATTTTTCTTCTTTCTTCCTCTCTTATTTTCTCTCTTTCATCTTGACTTATTTCTTCCACTCTTTTTTTTCCTTTTTCTTTTCTCTCTTGTTTTTCTTTCCATAACTTGAGAGAACTCAACTCATCTAAGATTCTAGATAGAGGGTCCTTATGACTAGTACCCTCATCATTAACACTAGTTGAATGATGACTCATGTTGGTTTCTAAGTTGAGGTTCTTTCTTGTTGGAGGTTTGAAAACAAAAGGTAAAAGGAAATATGGTTGAAACTAGCCAAAATAAACAATAAAAGAGGTGTGAAAGATAAGGTAAAAAAAAACTAATTGGTAAAATGCAAGCTATCTAGGCGGTTTGACAATGGAAGGTTAAAGAAATAAGTTATGAAAGTAAGCAAGAAATGTAAACTAGGTGAATCCTAAGAGTGTTTAGATGACCACATTCAAGGTTCCCAACAAAACACTCACTGTCCAAAGGAAAAATTGCCTAAAATTATTACACACAAATGGAAGTTTGGTAACCTATTGGAGGCTCCCAACACACTTCCAATGAAAGGCCTTTTTGTTACAAAACTTGAAAGCAATGAAGGTAAGTAAATTGCAAATTACAAAATTACAAAACGGTCCTCAATTTTAATGGTTGTTCTCTCTTTGGTGATTCACTCAATTTGGAGTGCTTCTTAGTCCAATAGCTCTTAAGGTGGTTGGCTCCTTTCTTCTTGACTCAAATTCTTCAAGGGATGGCACCAATCCTCCTTCCAATTCCCTATATGGCAACCCACAAACAAGGAAACAAAGAGACAAGCAATAACCAAAGACCAAAAAAAAAATGAAATGAAAGCTAAACAAATGGAGTTTTAACAAGACAATTTTTCAAGGATTACTCAACAATTAAAGCAATGAAAAGGACATAGAAGCAAGCTAGGACTCAAAGAGAAACTTAGAATGGCTTTAGAGTAGAGTAAAAAAACTATAAAAAAAAACACTCAACAAACCTCTAGATTTGGCACTTGTTTTCATAGTAATTTTCAATTGAAATTTCGGAACTAAGATTGGTATAACATAGGCACCAATTATAGAATAAATTTTGAGCCAAAATAACAAGCACACTTCCTTTCACCTTTTTTTCTGGATACTGATTTTTCGGTCAACTTGTGTGATTTTTCGTATTTTTTCCTTTTATCCAAATCACTTGGTTCTTTTTTATAACTTTTTTCCAGATGTCTAGAAAATTCAGTAAAAATTTCAGCTCAAAATTAGAAGTAACCAATTCTCAGTAATTTTTACAAGTTTGTATGTCCAAGTTGCTAGCACCAGCGATTTTTTTTAAGCATGGTATATTGATTGCCTTGGGCTTACTTTCAACCTTCCTATGTATGTTGAACTCACTAGGATTGTTTACCACAGTTTTAGGAGTTCAATATTCACTTAGGATCAACATTTAAGCCAGCAATTCAATCACCAAAACTCAAATTCACAATAGACACAATCATAAGGAAACCTAAAAGTTCAAGAAAAGGTTCACAATTAAAGACTCTCTAAGAATTTTGCATGAACATGTTAAGGACTAATTAACATGAAAGATTTGACTCAAATCAAATAATAGGCCAAAAGACTTTCATACACTCATGAACAAATGAGTTAGACAAAGAAACAAGAAAATAAAATTCAGCACAACATAAGAAATCTTATGTGACAAGTTTCATGACTAGACATAACTTCTATGACAAAACTACAATAGGTGAACAAGTCTCTCTAGATTTTTGATATTTTCTTCTACTTTGATATTTTTGTAAGAATTTTATGGTTTAGGTTTCAGCCACAAAAAATAACAAGACAAATCTCAAAGGAACCTAAACTCAACACAATTCATGGTTCAAGAACAAGAACAAGAAATTTGAACCATAGAAAATCAAATCTAGCTTTTATAGCAAGTTTAATCGATGGAAACTCTAAAGAATCATGTTAACAACATTTAACACAAGACATGTGAGGAGATACATCGAGAAAAAAATGAAGAAACAACAATGGAAGAGAAGGTAAAGCAAAAAATTAATGGAGGTTTAAGGAGCACCTACTTGAAGCTCTTGTGCTCTAATTACCACTTGATGGAAGCTTGCTTGTGGAGCTTCTATGGAGGCTGGATCTTTGAGATTCAATGAGGTCCTTCAATGGTGATTTTACACCATGGAGATGCAGCGGAAGGCAAAGGAGAAGAGGAGAGGGGAGGCACCATTCACTAGGGAATAAGCCAAGGAAGAAGGAGCTTCACCACCAAGAATTGCCTTGGATAAGAAGCTTGAAGAGGATGCTTTAATGGAGGAAAAGAAAGAGAGAAGGGGGGAGCACGAAATTGAAGGAATAAAAGAGGGAGAGAAGTGGAACTTTGAAGTGTATCTTATAAGACTTTCATTCATCAAAGTTACAACAAGTGTTACACATGCTTCTATTTATAGACTAGGTAGCTTTCTTGAAAAGCTTTCTTAAGAAAACTTCCTTAAGAAGCTTCTTTGAGAAAACTTCCTTGAGAAGCTAGAGCTTAGCTACACACACCCATCTAAAAACTAAGCTCACCTCCTTGAGAAGCTTCCTTGAGAAGCTAGAGCTTAACTACATACACCCCTCTAATAACTAAGCTCACCTCCTTAAGAAGAGAAGCTAGAGCTTAGCTACACACCCCTATAATAGCTAAGCTCACCCCCATGACAAAATACATGAAAATACAAAAAAAATTCTACTACAAAGACTACTCAAAATGCCCTGAAATACAAGGCTAAAACCCTATAATGCTAGAATGGCCAAAATACAAGGCCCAAAAGAAGAAGAAAAACCTATTCTAATATTTCCAAAGAAGAGTGGACCCAACCTTGACCCATGGGCTCAAAAATCTACCCTAAGGTTCATTAGAACCCTAAGGCCTTCTTTATCAGCTCTAACCCAATCCTCTTGGAGCCTCTTGCTCATGGCTCTGGTAACTGGTCCTTTCCTAGGGAGGATTGCATCAAATGGGGAATAAGTGCATATTAAGAAAAAATAAGAAAACCTAAAGATAAAATTTAAACATAAAGAGTAGAACCAAGAGTCTCATCATTCTTTTTCTAATTAAGATCTTATTCACTCAACTTTATTGCTTTTCTTTTTCTTTTTCTAATTGATTCAACTTGATTTTTTTTTGAAGCGTAGCATTTGAGAAATAGCATATCATTCATCATGTCCAATATTTAACCAATATACAATGTGCATCAAGTATGGCCCAAAATACATAATGAAGCATAGCCAACAAAACATGCTATCCAATGAAACAAAACCCCCCACACTTATTCCCAAAACAATTCCAAAGCTCCAAAATTCCTTAAGGTTAAGGTGAGATCATGGTTTTTCACTTAAGGCTTGCAATGAGCTTCAAAATAAAGAAAGGGAAACATAGGCTCAAAGGGCTATCAAAGGAATTAATTCAAGGTAAGTCCATTTTGCTAGAGGCTTATAAGAACAAAATTGCCTAAATCATTTCCAAATATGCATGTGAATTAAGAAGCATCAACAAGAATCAAGCCAAGGCTATTGTGCAAACAATCAATGGGGCAAAACACACCAAATGATTATGATGATGGCTCAAATTCTCACAAAGGTAAACTTATCACTTTCAAATTGAGCTTTCAAAACTATCATGACATGTAGAGGAAAACAAGGATTTCAAATCACAAAATGTCTATAGACTTTTGTTTTCAAAACAATTACCCATTACTTGAACATAACCTATAATTCAAAGAAAAACATGCAAAGTTGTACATCCAAATAGAATTGACCTAGAATATTAAACTAGAAACCCAACAAAACTAACAAATTTAACACAACTAACAAAACCAACAAAACTAGCAATACCAAAGAACACTCCCCCTATACTTAAACAACACATTGTCCTCAATGTAGCACAATTAAAAGATTAAAAGCAATTAAACCATCAAATAAAATCGGACAAGCGTAATAAAAGCGAAGAAGGAGATAGGAAAAGAAGAACTCCCTAAGTCATGGTGGAGGAAAAGTAGGGTGGAGTAAGGAAGTCTTTTCCACCATTGCATCCACTAAAGAAGGGTTTGTGAGGAATGGCTTAAGTCGGTGTCCATTGACCTTGAAGCTCTTGTTTGTGGAGTCGCTTTTGATCTCAATTGTACCATAAGGAAAAACATTAGTAACAACAAAAGGACCAATCCACTTAGATCTCAACATACCACTCATGAGTCCAAGCCTAGAATTATACAATAACACTTTTTGCCCAACCATGAAGTCATTCTTAGTTATCATGCTATCATGGAACTTCTTGGTCTTTTCTTTGTAGAACTTGTCATTCTCATAGGCTTCTAGGCGGATCTCATCTAACTCACTCAGTTGCAACTTTCTTTCCTCACCAGCTTGATCCATAGAGAAGTTGCAGGTCTTCACTGCCCAGTATGCTTTGTGCTCAATATCCACTAGAAGATGACATGCCTTTCCAATGACAACCCGATAAGGAGACATTCCTATGGGTGCTTTGTAGGCAGTCCTATGTGCCCAAAGAGCATCATCAAGCCTGGTACTCCAATCTTTCCTGCTTGGCTGCACAATCTTCTCTAAAATTCTCTTGATCTCCCTGTTAGAAATTTCTGCCTGTCCATTGGTTTGGGGGTGGTATGGTGTGGATACCCTGGGTACAACCCCGTACTTTTTAAGCAAGGCATGCATTGATTTGTTGCAAAAATGGATTCCTTGATCACTAACGATTGCTTTAGGTACTCCAAACCCCGTACTTTTTTGCTCCTACGTATTGTTCACTTCCACCAAGTGCACCGGATCGCGTAAGTTGTATGAAACGGTAAGAACCGCGTATCGAACTCTCGGGGAACTTGTGTTACTTGGTAAAGCTATTTCAGTAAACAAGTGTCTAGTGTGAAAAGATATGTATTTATATAAACAGATGTATAAACTAACTATTAAAAAGGAAAAATCACGTGAGAAATGATGCGTGAAGACAAGAAGGTGACATGTTGGTCTTCCTAGTAGGTGCTTGATGCTCAAATGATATTCTCTATTTAACAATGCTTATATGTTCTATGGTGTCTCCTGAAATGATAAACCTTGATTCCTTATGATAGTCTAGCCTAATCCTGATCAAGCATCGTCTGCAGATTCCTCTTGTTGGACTAAACTCAACCATGACCGCATTAAGACAAACATACAACAACTAGGTTACCGTACCCCGATTCCTCGTACAAATACGACAAACAAGCTTTGTCCTATCGAGTTCTAAGAATTAGACCAGTTTCCACTGTTGAATGATCCTAAAAACACATACATCTACTTGATCAAGGCAAAAGCATGGTAGAATGAAGTTTTGATAGCACAGCGAACACACAAAACATCATTAAATAGATAAAAGGATATTTACATCAAGTACCTACAAGGAAGATCCAACAGAGGATTTAGCTTTCCATAACTGGGAAGCTTCCTTTATAACGAAGAGAAGAGAGAGATGAAAGATTGCAGAAATACAAGTAGTGGGGATGTCTCCTCCAACTCTAGGACCTCGCAATCACTCACAAACTCATCTCAAGCTCTCAGGATGGCTTCCTCTTCAAGCTCCGGTCTCTGTAGATCTTCACACAACAAAATCTCTCAAACTCTTTGGAAGTTGGACCTTTCTCTCTCTAGAACTAAAGACATGCAAGAGATCCTCAAGAAAAATGGCCAAACTCCATCTATAAATCTGATTTCAGGCTTAAATAGGTGGCTTTGTTTGTGCTCGTGCACTTTGTGCAACTCTGATCCGCTCAACGCACATTAGTGAATATCGGCTTAGCACGTGCTTTTCTTGCTCAGCGGATGGACTGAAGTGGTGTGCTTAGAGGGATGACCCTTCGCTCAGCGAACATGCATAGCTCATCCATCTTCCAGATTCTTCCTCGCGCTTAGCCGAAGAATGTTGCGCTCAGCGGATGACTCGCTAAGCCAGCAAATTGGCTTAGCGAGCGTGTGAAAATGAGCACTTCACAAACTTGCCTAATTAACCTGTAATTGAGAGAAAATGATTATTAAACACACAAAACATAATTACTGAGTATTTATTACCTATCTTTAACTAAAAGAACTTATAACACTACAAAATAACCATAAATTGGATGAGTTTGATACAATTTACACAAGTTTTATACACAAAAGTTAGTTGTATTTACCGACTAACAACTCCCCCAAATTTACATTTTTGCTTGTCCTCAAGCAAGTAAAGAACAGTTCACTGGTCTCCAAGTGACAATAACATGCAGTGACTATGTACAAAGGTGTATGCAACAAAAGTTATTGATTGCATGATAAGAGAATGAAGCAAAATGCCCTCATCACTTGTCTTTTACAAAGCATGCAATTATCCAAGGAAAAGAATAAAATGTAACCTGTACAATTAGATGAAGTTAGGTAGAAGACAAATATAAAGGAAAGTAGCTTAAACCACAGTCTCACAGCCACTGTTTCACTCATGCACAAGTGTTTAAGTTATTCATTAATAACAACTAGCAAGAGGTCCAATCTTTGCACTTCATCTCATGCCATAAAGTCAAAAATGTATAAACAGAATTAGAAGGACTTTCCCAGGCTTGTAGTGAGGCTTGGCTACAAAAATTCATAGGTTTTTCTAGGATTCAAAGGCTTAGATTCTAAGAGAGCACAAATCCTAGACTTATCCAAGTGATCTTTTTCATGCACTTAGCTTGCTCACTAGCTTTTCACTTTCATTTTCTTTTGACCTTATTACATTAGCACACCTTTCCTTTAATTGCTTTCTTTTTCTTTCCTCTTATTTTTTTTAACACACAACTTATGTGTTGTGTGTGCTGATGCTTGATCTCTTTCTTTGCATCCCAATTAGTTCTACTCCCCCAAATTTGGGGTAAATTTTCCTTGAACCATATGCTCTCCTAGAATCTAAACAAGGTATCTGGAGATAATCATTCAGGTTCAGGGTTCAATTATTGACAAAATCATTCAGCTCATAAAGGGTGCAAATGATACAATTATAATTCAAGGTAAGCTTTTTGGTCAACAGGCTTGTGTATGCACAATAATGGCCTTCATCATGTCCTCATTTATACATTTCATTCTAAAATTTAGAGATTGATGCAAAGATTATTACTCACAGCTAGTCGTTCACTCACAGTTTAAGTTCACACTCTCACCGGTTTTGGTTCAAGCTTTTCTTTCACAATCAATCTGTCTACTGACTAACAATTCTAATTGCAAGTTCTCATTCTTGTTCTTTCTTTGTCTAACATACACACTTGCTCAACACATGAAAAGAAACACAGATTCCATCACAATCATGCATTCAATTCAAAACCAAGTCATACACCAATTTTCTCAAAAAGATAAAAGTGTTTTACTACCATGTCATCAAAATCAAGTCAAACTGTTCCATATGCTTCAGAATAAGCAAACAAACTACCCAAAAATAAAACTAGCAGTGTATATAAACATAAAAGAAATACTGTACTGAAACCATAATTATAATAATAATAAACCACAAAGCAAAAAAAACAAATATCATTAGGAATTCAAAATTCCTGTGACTGGTCCTGAGTGTCCTATGTCTGTACAACCTCCTCGTCTGTCAGATGAAGCATTGGAGTAGCTGGAGGAGAAATGTGCAGAGCCAGGACTGGTGTGGTCTGGCCCTCAGGTATCTCTAAGACAGGAGTGGAAGGGTCTGCTGCGTGCTGAGGTGAAGATGGATCCATTGTTGGTGCTGGGGGCTCTGAAATGGCCTTAAGAGATCTCTCAGGAGTGGCAGCAACTACCTGTGTCGTCTGTGTGTCGCCTGCCTCCTCCTCTATAGTAAATGGCTTTGGGATAGTGGCCTCAAAGGACACATTCTCCATATGCTTTGGTACCTGAGCTGTGGGACCTTTATCTTCCCTGTGAAGAGAAGACTGAATCTCAGGCCAATCTACCAACTCTCTGAACTGCTCGATTGAGGGAATAGATCCTGGAGGCGCCACAACCTGTAAACTTTGCAAAAGAATAATATGTCCCTGATGGATACTCTAAAGTTTGGCTTCAAAACACTGGGAATCTATCTGGGCTGGAACAGAAGGAGCTGCTGACGTGGATGCTGGAGTAGGAGCCGCAGAAGTTGAAGGGAGCTCAGCTGGCCTAGCCCTCGCCCTCCTAACCCCTCGGATAGAAATTGTTAGATCTTCGGGGTTCCAACAATTAAGTTAATGATTGGGCTCAGGCGCTCAAAAGTGAGGCAATCAGAGACAACCCCTTTGGCTCTACATAATGTAGTGATCAGAGTAGGGAACCCAAGTCTAGAAGTGTTAGATTGGGCTATAGAGGTCATCTGGCCAGAGATCAGCACTCCTATGTCCATATCCATGCGAGAGACTAAGCCAAAGATCAACCTAGCTCTATCCACTGTCAAGTTAGAAGTGTGTGATGTGGGGGTCAAGTTAGAGTATGAGAGGACACTCCACACCTGAGCTAGTGTAGTCAGATCCTTCCTGAGAATCTTCCCAGGATGGCCCTCAAAGTTCAAGATGAACCCTCAGCCAGGTATGCATAAGGCAACCTCTATCTCTGTGTAGTCTATAGGCAACCTGCAGTATCTGGAGTATGCGCGTAAGGTCTCCCTCTCTGCTAATACTACAGGTGTCTCTAGGAATGTGTTGAGACTGTCAGCATCAATTTTCACCAAATGATCTCAGACTTTGGACTGCTTTGGTGTATGGTCCTCAGAACTGTATAAATTTGCATAGAACTCTTTCACCAAAGCCAGGTCTATGCTCCCATCGACTAAATTGGTGAGGCGTTTATGGAAATTATGCCTCTTTAATTCAGCCTTAAACTCATCCAGCTCAGTGTGATATATCTCTACTTTCCTCTCTGGTAAAATGTTTCTCCCCAAGACATTATCTATGTATCGGGCCCAAGCATCTAAGGAAGAGAATCTCCTTGTGTCATACTGCACTGTGGGTCTTGAACCAATACTTTTATGTTTCCTAGAAGCCATCTGCAAATAAAGAAACTAAACAATTAATCAAGACACAAGTTATTCAAATTTCAAAAATTGAAAAAATAAAACTAAAAAAGGCACTGGCGGCTTAGCGAGACATGGTCCACTAAGCTCATTGTCACAAAATAGACACTTCTGCTTAGCGACAGGTGAAGCCGCTTAGCGGAAGTTGCAGAACGGCAGCCTCTGCATAATTGGCTTAGCTGGTAAGTGCTCGCTAAGCTGAACATTTGCCACAAGGATATGCGCTAAGCTCCTCAAAGGCTACGCTTAGCGGCACCAATAATTCAAAAATTTCACTAAGTATTGGGAGCTTAGCGAGCAAGGCTCGCTTAGCTCAGCGGATGCCGCAACGAATCACACTTGGCTCGGGAAAACTCGGCTTAGCGCGCTCCTATCAACAAAAAATTTGTCTAAGTTACCCGGGCTTAGCGATTCAGCCTCACTTAGCCACAGGTAGTTCAGCAAGAGGATGAGTGTTCATCCTCAAAAGATGAACTCGCTTAGCGTGGTAGGCTCACTTAGCGAGTTCTTCCAAAAAAGCATGTATTCAACGAATACTGATGAACTCGCTTAGTGCAGCGTTCTCGCTTAGCGAGTCATTGCATTTTCCTGAAAATGCAGAAAACGCAATTCGTTTTCCTTGCACTTTTTAAACCTCTAAAAGTCATATCAGACATGCAATGTGTGCAACATACTCAATACGCTATACACGTATATATAGTCCTAATCTTAAAGTAATTCTAACAAAACATTAAAACCCTAAAAATCTAAAACTACAAGTAAGGTCTTCTACCCTAAAGTTTGGACAAGTAATGTTGGACAAGTGGCCTCAGATATCTTAAGAAGGGGGGGGGGGGTTGAATTAAGATATCACAAACTATTCCCCAATTAAAAATTCTTCTTTGATTTTAACCCAAGTCCCAAGATTCCTTTTAAAATGAATTCCTAATCAATAATTGAAATTAAACTTACTGAATATTAACAATAAGCAACAATAAATAAAAAAGTTTGAGGGCAGAGAACGTGCAAACATAGTTTTTATACTGGTTCGGCAAAGTCCGTTGCCTACGTCCAGTCCCCAAGAAATCCGCTTGGGAGTTCCACTATCTCACAAATCCTTTACACCTTCTGAAACACACAAGGACAACCCTTCCTTTGTGCTCAGATGCTTTACAACAAGAGACTCACAGTCTCTTAGCCCTTTTTTTCAGAAGTAAGAAGAAGAAGAAGAAGAAATGATCTCTCTTGAAAGAGACAGATGTTACAATAAAGCCCTCAATTCCTTATTGAATAACACAAGTGTTTGGCCAAGGAATTTTTTAAGATAAGAGATTTTTGTTTGAGAGGATTATGTCTTTTGTGAACAATGAAAACTCTAAAGAAAATTCGTGCCCAAGTCACCTATTTAAATGCCTTTGATGGCCATTAAAAAATCCAATGAAAAGTTGTGACTGTTGGCAGATTTTCTTGAAAATCCTCTCTGGTAATCGATTACAGCATTGGCGTAATCAATTACACAGTTAATTTTATTCAAATGTACAACGTTCCAAAGCTCTGGTAATCAATTACATATGATGTGTAATCGATTACACACTTACAAAATCATTTTTAACCATTTTAAAGCATTGGTAATCGATTACATAGTTTTGGTAATCGATTACAGCTTTGAAAACTTTGAAAATAACTTTGAAAACATTTCCAGAAAGCATTGTGGCCACTGGTAATCGATTACAACCTCTAGTAATCGATTACCATAGAGTAAAATGCTTGGAAAAGTTTTTGTTAAGATAGAAACTCACTTGGCCAATCATTTGCGCTTTTCAAAAACTTTTCTAAGAGTCTATCTTAATTCTTTTGTTGAGATCTTTGCTTTGCTTGACATCTTGCTTTCTTCATCCTTGAAATTCATCTTGAATGATATTTGAAATTCCTTGGCATCATCAAAATAATTCTTGAAGCTTTTCTTCTACAATCTCCCCCTTTTTGATGATGACAAGTCCTGAAATCAAGATAGTACATACAAATATATACAAATACTCCCCCTTTCTTTTGGAGATTATAATCCCCCTTTCTTTAAGCTCTCTTGATTTCTAAGTTCTTGAATTTTTATCCCCCTTTGGCAACATCAAAAAGCCAAAGTGCGGGGCAACATCAAACTCAAGCAATTAGTAAACACGAATGTTTCAATCAACCAATCAATCCTTATTTATCCAAATCACTAACATCTAAAAGGCCTAATTCTCTCCTAATGGCAAAGAATGTTTCCTTAGGGAGAGGTTTTGTAAAGATATCAGTAAGCTGATTCTTTGTATCAACAAATTCTAGAACACAATCTTCTTTCAGAACATGATCACTTAAGAAATGGTGTCTAATTTCTATATGCTTGGTTCTAGAGTGTTGAATTGGATTTTTGGATAGATTGATTGCACTTGTATTGTAACACCTAATGGATATATGATCAAGAAGGATTCCATAGTCAGATAGTTGTTGCTTCATCCATAAAATTTGGGCACAGCAACTGCCAGCAGAAATATTCCACTTCAGCAGTAGATAAAGCAACACTATTTTGTTTCTTACTATGCCATGATACAAGAGCAGATCCAATAAATTGACATGTCCCACTTGTGCTCTTTCTATCAGTTTTGGATCTAGCAAAGTCAGAATCAGAGTATCCTATTAAGTTACATGTTGAGTTCTTAGGATACCATAATCCTAAATTGATTGTTCCTAATAGGTATCTTATGATCCTTTTTACTGCACTCAAATGTGATTGTTTGGGGTTGGATTGTTCCTAATAGGTATCTTATGATCCTTTCAAACGTGAACAATGGATCTTTTTGGGACCCAAATCATTTTAATATTGTTGCGAATTTTCCTAAAATAGCATTTAGATATGCCATGCCCTTTTCTTCCATAGTAAAAACATGTAATGAAAGGAGAATTATATTTTTGTGTGGAAGAAAAGAAATTTTTATAAAACTTTTTTCATTTTTCTGGTTTATATCCAATCCCTACTTTATCAAAAATACATCTTTGTTTTCCTAATATAATATCTAGGTTGTTTTTGCCACTTGAGAATTTGGCAAGTGAGTTTTTCAAATTTTTAATTTCTTCTACATATTTACTACAACATTCACATGAATTTTCATTTTCAATAGTCATAGTAGAAGCATGAACTTTATCATTTTGATTTAGAGATTGACACTTCAAACTTAAGATGATCTAACTCTTTATTTAACTTTGAAATCCCTTTCTCTAAATCTGAAATAATTTTCTTAGATGAAGAAACAAGTTTTGCAAGTTTAATAGATTCACTATGTAATTCAGCAAATGCATCTTGTAACTTATCAAAAGAAATAGATTTGTTAGAAGATGTTACCTCTTTCTCGCTTTCATAATTTTTGCCCATTAGACATAGATTAATCACTTCTTTTTCAGAATCATCAGACGATTCTAAGTCATTATCATCCCATGTGATGTAGGCCTTCTTTGCCTTCTTTTCTCCAATGTTTTTATTCTCAAATTTCTCCATTCTTTTCTTAAAAGTTTGGGCAATCAACCCTCAAATGTCCGAGTTGATTGCACTCATAGCATCTTGGAGTTTGAGATGATTCTTCAATCCTTCTTTTAGGTTTGAAGTTTTGTCTTCTTTGAGTTTCTCTCATCTAAGAAATTTGTTGAATCTTTTGACAAAGAGACTAAGTTCTTCATCATTATCCAAGTCAATTGAATCTTCCATATCACTTTCTTCTTGGATTGAAGATGAGGCTTTAAGAGCAATTCCTTTCTTCTTCTTATCATTTTCTTCGTGTTGATTTAGTCTTTGCAACTTCATTTCATGTTCCTGTAATTTTCCAAATAATGTAGCAGGAGACATTGATTAAGGCCGTACCTGAATCAAATAAACATTAAAATGCAGTAACTAGGAAGTGATCCTAGGTCGTTTCCTAACGAGCAATGACTAACCAATTGTTCATAATATGCTTTGTTATAATAGTAACAGTAACAATTAGGGGGGGGGGGGAGGGTTGTTTGTTTTGTGAATTAAAGAACAAGCAGACTGAAATAGAAAATTAACAGTATTAAAAACGTGTTGTATCCTCTTGATTCAGAATCCATTCTCGTATCCCAGGTTATGAGGAATTCGTCCCTAACAGTTAACCACTCAGTCCAACCCTAATTTAATTTACTAAGCGAAAATCAACTTAGGGTTGTCAATATGTGATTAAGCAACACATACACCAATTAATCCGTCATTCATTAAGCACGAATGTAACTTAAGCACAGAGGCAATTAATCGAACATGAAGCGTGCATAGCTTAACAACAACGAATGTGGGTTGATTGGTGAAGGGAAAACGGATAAGAGAGCAACATAAAAAACAGAACCTCAAAGAGAGTTATGCTTCATCCTCAGAAGGAAACAACACTAGAAATTTAGCCTTCCATGAATTCAACGAAAGCAGAAAACGTAAATAAAGCTAAAAGCAGAAACGTAAATGAAGCTAAAGGAAGAAAACATAAATGAAGCTAAAGGTAGAAAATGTAAATGAAGCTAAAGGCAGAAGAAGGAACAAAAACGAAATTGCAATTAGAAGCAGAAAATGGAAAAAAATGCATTCACGTGAACAATAATACAAAGCTACAAACGTAAAACCCTAAAACTCCATGCACTCAGCTTAGGTATTCTCCTGAATAATAGAATAGCCCCCGACGAATCCCAAGGTTGTGCTATTTATAAGGGTCACTCAAAGTCACTAGGCCTGATTACATTATTTTGGCCTAAAACAAAATAAAAACTAAACTCAATAAAATGAAATTAGACGAAATCTAATAAAATTGTCTTCTCTCTTCAAGTCCAATATGGCTCATCCCAATTGCTTATAATTATCCTGAAATTGAATTAAAAACACCAAATTAGTCAAGTGGGCCCAATTGATAAAACTAAATAATAAATTTAACAATTAGAGTAAATCAGTAATTAAATTGGTGACAAAAAGGGTTAAGAAATAGGAGAAAATAATGACACATCAAAATCCCCCACACTTAGCTTTTTGCACTCCTGGGCAAAATTATAAACAGAGCAAAGAAAAAATCCAGAGACATTAAAGATAGATAAACAAACACCAAAGCAATTACATATTTCTCACTGACTCTCTGGGAATGAAAGGAATAGGTAATATCCAATGTGTAATGAGTTAAAGAATCAACACAGTCATGAAAATCATCCAAGCATCTCAAACATGGTCAGGTAGTCAATCAGCACAAATATAAGTGATATAGCCTCACAAGATATGCACTCTATCTCTCAAGTGTCTAGGCTACTGTTTACTCTCAAGGCACCCATGAAAACAAACACCACATAGACTTGGCAAAATTCTAAAATTGACAAACAACTTGACAAACACATGCACATGAGGATCAAAAAGTCTTTAAAGGTTGTAATGGGGCCAAGGACAAGGTAGAGAGAAGTATGGGTTAAGTAGCTAAAACCCTAAATGAATAGAGGAGCGATGGGGAATAAGTGGAAATTAAGCAAAATTAATAAACCAAAAACCTCTAATATCAATAAAATCAACCAAGGCTTCAAACCAAATCAAGTCCTCAGAACAAGACCTCATTTATTCAACTTCACTTCTCTTTTTTTTTTAGAGAAAGTACGAATTTGTAGCAGTTGAAAGTATTTTGAATTTTTGAAGATTAAAGCAAGAACTAGGCAATATATGTATACATCAAGCATGGCCAAAATAAAACATTAAGCATGGCCAAAAATCATATCTTCCAATGAACATACCCCCCCACACTTATTCCCAAAACAATTCCAAAGCTCCAAAATTCCTTAAGGGTACGGTGATATCATGGTTTTTCACTTAAGGCTTGTAGTGAGCTTCAAAACAAGGAAAGGGAAACATAGGCTCAAAAGGGCTATCGAAGGAATTAATTCAAGGTAGGCTCATTTGGCTAGAGGCTTATAAGAATAAAATGCCTAAATCATCTCCCAACATGCATGTGAAGCAAGAAGTATCAACAAGAGTCAAGCCAAGGCTATTGTGCAAGCAATCAATGGGGCAAAGCACACTGAATAAAATAAACAATGATGGCTCAAAATCTTACCAATGGTAAATTTATCACTTTCAATTCGACCTTTCATAACTAACTTGACATGTAGAGAAGGCAAGGATTTCAATTCACAAAATGCCAAGAAAATCCTATTTCAAAAACAATTACCCATTTCCTGTGCATAACCCAAAATTCAAAGAGAAACATGCAATGTTGTACACAAAACATAAAACCAACACAACAAATTTAACCTAGAAAAACCCAAACAAAGAACAGTCTCCCCCCCCACTTAAACAACACATTGTCCTCAATGTGGCACTATCACAAGATTCAAAGCAATCAAATCAGTCAATAAAATTGGACAAGTGCGTTAAAAGTAAAGAAGGAGACAGAAAAAGAAAACTCCCTAAGTCATGGCGGAAGAGAAGTCAGGTGGAGTAAGGAGGTCTCTTCCACTACGACATCCACTAAAGAAGGATTTGTGAGGAATGGTTTCAGCTGGTGTCCATTGACCTTGAAGCTCTTATATGTGGATTCACTTTTGATCTCAACTGTACCATAAGGAAAAACGTTAGTTACCACAAAAGGACCAATCCACTTTGACCTCAACTTACCACTCATGAGTCCGAGCCTAGAGTTATACAATAAAACCTTCTGCCCAACCATGAAGTCTCTCTTAGCTATCATGTTGTCATGGAACTTCTTGGTCTTTTCCTTGTAGAACTTGGAATTCTCGTAGGCTTCTAAGCAGATCTCATCTAGCTCACTTAGTTGCAACTTTCTTTCCTACCAGCCTGATCAAAAGAGAAGTTGCATGTCTTCACAGCCCAATAGGCTTTGTGCTCTATCTCTACGGGAAGATGACATGCCTTGCCAAAGACAACCCGATAAGGGGACATCCCTATGGGTGCCTTGTAGGCAGTCCTATGCGCCCAAAGAGCATCATCCAGCCTGGTGCTCCAATCCTTTCTGTTAGGCTGCACTATCTTCTCCAAGATCCTTTTTATCTCCCTGTT
The DNA here is from genome assembly GCF_000004515.6 of Glycine max. Taxonomy (NCBI): domain Eukaryota; kingdom Viridiplantae; phylum Streptophyta; class Magnoliopsida; order Fabales; family Fabaceae; genus Glycine; species Glycine max. The sequence continues at coordinate 29,810,066 of NC_038242.2, forward strand.
TGAAATGTCAGCCTGCCCATTGGTTTGAGGGTGGTAAGGTGTGGAAATTCTATGAACGATCCCATACTTTTTGAGCAAGGCATACATTGATCTGTTGCAAAAGTGTGTGCCTTGATCACTAAGAATGGCTTTAGGGATTCCAAACCTGTAAAACAGATTAGATCTAACAAAATCCATAACAACCTTAGCATCGCTTGTTCTGGTGGCTTTGGCTTCCACCCATTTTGAAACATAATCAACAACAAGGAGAATATAAACAAAACCAAATGAGACAAGGAAAGGTCCCATAAAATCTATACCCCATACATCAAACACCTCACAGAACAACATAGGTTGTTGAGGGATTTGCTTTTTCCAAGAAAGTGAACCACCTGCTCTCTGACAAGGCTCACAAGTACTACAAATTCTCCATGCATCCTTGAAAATGGTGGGCCAATAGAAACCACAGTCAAGCACCCTGTGAGCTATCCTCTGTATACCAAGATGGGCGCCTGGTGCGGAAGAATGACAAAAATTCAGGACCGAGTCAATCTTATGGTCTGGAATGCATCTCCTAATAACTTGGTCGCTGCACATCTTCCACAAATACAGGTCATCCCAAATGTAATGCTTAGCATCGCTTTTAATCTTATCAGTTTGAGCTTTAGATGCTGAAGGAGGAAAAATAGAAGCAACCAAATAATTCACTATATTAGCAAACCAAGGAGTGGGGAAGGAATCAGAAATACTATACAAAATGTACAAATGGTCATCCGGAAAATCATCTCGAATGGGTGAGTCCTCTAGCGCATGCTTAATCCTACTCAGGTGGTCAGCCACTAAGTTCTGTGCACCGCTCCGATCACGGATCTCTAAATCAAACTCTTGGAGCCAAAGCATCCACCTGATCAATCGAGGCTTTGATTCAGCCTTTTTCAACAAGTACTTTAGAGCTGCATGGTCAGTGTAAACAATAACATGAGAACCAAGCAAATATGAACGAAATTATTCAAGAGCAAAAACTATCGCTAGTAGCTCTTTTTCTGTGGTAGTGTAATTTGCTTGGGCAACATCCAAAGTTCTGGAAGCGTAGCAAATCACCCGAGGCAGCTTGTCAATCTTTTGGGCAAGGACAACCCCCAATGTATAATTTGATGCATCACACATCAGCTCGAACGGGGCTGCCCAATCTGGTGCTTGAATGATAGGGGTGGTAGTCAACGCACGCTTGAGGCGATCAAAGGCCTCTTCGCACTTGTCATCAAAATCGAACTCCACCTCCTTTTGCAGCAAATTGGAAAGTGGAAGGGCCACCTTGCTAAAATCCCTGATAAAATGTCCATAAAACCCTGCATGACCAAGAAAAGAACGAACCTCTCACACATAAGAGGGGTAAGGCAATTGTGAAATAACAGCTATTTTTGCATGGTCTACCTCTATGCCTTTATTTGAAATGATATGCCCTAAAACTATACCTTGTTCTACCATGAAGTGACATTTTTCAAAATTCAGCACAAGATTAGTTTCAATGCATCTGTTAAGAACTCTATCCAGACTATTCAAACAAGCATCAAAAGAGGATCCATAAACGGTAAAATCATCCATAAACACCTCTATGCAACTCTCTAGAAAATCACTGAAAATGCTAAGCATACGCCGCTAGAAAGTACTAGGGGCGTTGCATAGGCCAAATGGCATTCTCCTATAGGCAAAAGTACCAAAGGGGCAGGTGAATATGGTTTTTTCTTGATCCTTAGGAGCAATATGAATTTGCAAATACCCAGAAAAACCATTAAGGAAGCAATAATGGGACATACCTGCCAAGCGCTCAAGCATCTGGTCAATGAATGGCAGGGGAAAATGATCTTTCCTAGTTGCATGGTTCAGCCTCCTATAGTCAATGTAGACTCTCCAGCTGTTCTGCACTCTTGTGGGAATAAGCTCACCCCTCTCATTTTTTATTACTATGAGGCCTGTCTCCTTAGGAACCACTTGAACTGGACTCACCCACAGGCTGTCAAAAATGGGATAAATGATTTTGGCTTGTAAGAGCTTGGTCACTTCCTTTTTTACCACGTCTAGGATGATGGGGTTGAGTCACCGCTGTGGTTGCCTTACTGGCTTAACTCCATCCTCTGAAAGTATTCATGCATGCAGGTAGAGGGGCTAATACCAGGAATGCCGGCTAAAGTCCATCCAATGGCTTTCTTGTGCTTCTTGAGCATTAGCAGCAACTTGTCCTCTTGCTCAGCAGTAAGGGAAGTAGAGATGATTACTAGAAATTTTTCGTTGTCTTCTAAATAGGCATACTTGAGGTTTTTTGGTAAGGGCTTAAGCTCTGGTGTGGGTGATGGCTGAATAGTGGGAGGAGAAGAGGAAGTTTCTTCAGCCTGCATCTCATAAAGCAAATCAAAAGCATGTGTATTTCCTGCAACAGGGTTAGTGCATCTTGATTCTACAAAATCAACATCAAAAGGTACAACACCCAACAAATCAGAACCAGGCTCAAATTTAACATTACTGTCAGCATAAAGATCAGATTCAGGATCCAATTCAACCTCAGATTCAACGCATGAAAGATGACAATTATGTAGATCAGACTCAAATGGATGTTTGTTACCATGCATAGAAAGAACATCAAACATATATTCATCAACAAGTTGATCAAGTATCTCAGCATGGTGATGTGCCATTATTTTCTCCTATTTCTTAATCCTTTTTGCACCATTTTAAGTACTGGTTAATTTTAATTGTCAAATTAATTAGGTAGCTTTATTATTTGGGCCCATTCAGCTAATTTGATGTTTTTAATCTAATTTAAGAAATTAATGAAGCATTGGGCTTGAATCCAGAATTGGGCTTGGATTTGAAGAGGACAAACTAATTTATTCTACAAAATTAGATCTTATCTTCTCTAGATATTATTTAGATTTGATCTCATCTAGATATTATTTCATCTAGATCTTATCTTATCTTATCTAGATTTGATTTGATTTTATTTATGGGCTTGGATTTAAAACAGATTTGTAAGCTTTGGGGCTGGAAAACTATATAGTAGCACCAAGGTTCTAGTTTAGGCCCTCTCTCCTCTCTCTTCTCTCTCCCCTATTTTTGTTTTTTAGTTTTAGGCTTTTCTTTGAGACATTTTTTTTCGTTTTGCAATTCCAGTAGCAATAAAATTTTGTTCTTCAATTTATAAGTTCGTTCTCTATTGATTAATGGAAGGCTAAGTTTCCAGCGTTGTTTTCTCTTGAGGATCAAGCACAGTTCTCTTTGAGGTTCTATTATTACTGTTAAATTTTGTTCAATTTTTCCTCTTTACTAATTAATCTGAATTTGTTGCTATTGATTCATGCATGCTTAGTGCTTGATTAATTGTCTCTGTACTTAATTTACGTTCATGCTTAATGATCGTTTGTGAGTAATTGGTGCATGTGATACTTAATCACATAATGAATGCCTTATGTTGAATTTCGCTTAGTAATTTAATTTAGGGTTGGATTAAGTGGTTGAACTGAATAAGGATAAATTCTCGCAACCTAGGATAAGAGACTGCTTGTGAATCATGGGGAAGCAACGTATTTTAATTCTGATATTTTCTAATTAAATTTTACTCGCTGTTTAATTTACAAAAGCAAACAACCCCCCCCCCCCAATTTGTTACTATTTCCTACTATCTGTTATGAACATTTGGTTTATCATTGCTCGTTGGGAAACGACCTAGGATCACTTCCTAGTTACTACATTTTAATATTTATTTGATTCGGGTACAGCCTCGATCAAATTTGATGCCGTTGCCGGGGAGTAATGTCCAAAGGTTCATTATAACTAGTGTCGTGTTAGTGTTTAATTCTTGTGTTCGTGTTTAATTCTTGTGTTAGTGTTAGTGTCGTGTTAGTGTGTGTGTTAGTTAGTGTTGTTTAGTATCTTGGTATTTTGTTTAGTGTGTGTTCTGTTTTAGTTTTTCTGTTAAGCGCTTCCCCTATTTCAGTTTTGGGTGTTTTGCTGTGAATAGTGTTTTGCGACGGATTTTGCGACCACTTTTGCTTGTGGCAAAACAGAATAGTAGTGGAAATGAGGTAGCGACGGATTTTAGCGACCACCCTTGCTGAATTAATTAGGAGTTTTTGTTTTGGTAGCTAGAGTTGTTATTTTTGGCTGAATTTTTTTGTGGTGACTTCTTTTGATCCATATTTTGTGGGAAAAATAGCTGGAGCCCTTAGTTTGGTCAGATTTGAAAGTTCCAAAAAAGTAGCAAATTTGATTTATGTCAAAACTTCAAATGGCCATAACTTTTGCTCCGGGTATCAGAATGACTATTATTATATATGTATTTGGGGTATAAAAAATTTCCCATGCTGTGGCAGCCTGCTGTAGGCTGGCTGAGGTCTCCTTCTTCCAAAAATTTCGATTCTGTCAAAAGTTTTTTATTTTCCAAGTATTATTCTCTTATTTTTCTTAACTTATCATTTTTAGCTTATATAGTTAGACTTTGAATTCTCATTTGAAATTTTTTGTGCTATCTTATCATCATTTTATAAGGTTGCTCACAAAATTTCAAGTCATTTGGATATCATTTAATGGTAGCTGTAGTTCAAATCTACATTGTTACTTGCATAAGAAGGCAACTAATTGTGCATGCTGAATTTAGTGTATGACTAGAGACAATCCATCTGACTTACAACCCTTTGATCCTGAGATAGATAGGACATTTCATAGATTAGTTAGACATCATTTAGTACCTTTCGAGCATCCTGAGCATTCTGTTATTGGTGGTTTTGAGCATTATAGTTTTGAACATTCTGATTTTGTACATTCTAAGAACATGGCACAACCTCCACCTCGTGAGAGGACTCTAAGGGAAATGGCTGCACCTGATTTCACCTACGAAAGCTTATGCATCCAATACCCTGATGAGGATGTCCCATATGTTCTTAAAACTGGACTGATACACTTGTTGCCCAAGTTTCATGGTCTTGCAGGTGAAGACCCTCATAAACATCTGAAAGAATTCCATATTGTCTGCTCCACCATGGAACCACCAGATGTCCAAGAAGACCACATCTTTCTGAAGGCCTTTCCTCATTCTTTTGGGGTCTTCAGCTTTATTTTTCCCCCTGGAGAAGCATCTAGTAGTTGCTTGGTTTGTGGTCTCAACCCATCTATGAACATATTCAATTGGATTGGCTCTGAAAACCCATGGGTGGGAGTTCTTCTCAATAAACCTCTGAACCTCTCCAATGCTTCACTCAGAGATTCATCAGGGAACTGATGAAATGAAGAGATTGTAGCTTTCCCTTCCGCAGTCTTAGACTCTGGGAAGTATTTCTTTAGGAACTTTTCAACAACCTCTTCCCAGGTTTTCAGACTGTTACCCTTAAACGAGTGAAGCCACCTCTTGGCCTCTCCTGCCAATGAGAATGAGAATAGCCTGAGTCTAATAGCTTCATCTGGCACACCGGCAATCTTAATAGTGTTGCATATTTCAATGAACGTTGCCAAATGTGCATAGGGGTCTTCATTAGGTAATCCTTGGAATAAATTCCCCTGTATTAAATGAACTAAAGAATGCGGGTAGTTGATGTTGTGAGCTTGCACTTTAGGACATGCAATGCTAGTAAAGAATAGCGGTACTGAGCTACTTGAATAATCCTCAAGGGTGATCCTCTGGTGTTGCTCGTCTGCCATGATAGCGGCTTCAGGCAATTGAGTAGCGGATTCCCTTGATGATGGTGAATCAAGTGATAATGAATCAGAAAAGTGAGTTTCTTTCTCAAGAATGGATGCAATTGTTCTGTATTGCAGAAGTTTCCTTCCCCTCTCGGCCCTGTTCCTTCTCAATGTAGCTTCAATTTCTAAGTCCAGAGGAACTAAATTGCCTATGGGAGATCTATGCATATAAAATACTAACATACACAGCGGTTATCCAAATCAATAAGAGAAGACAAAAATGAATTGAGAACAAATATTCACAGATAATAAAAGAATAACGAATAAAGAATCGACACCTAAAAATGATCTAACTTTCCAAATAAAAAGAAGTTCCCCAACAACGGCGCCAAACCCTTGTTCGCTTCTGGCAAGTGCACCGGATCGTGCAAGTAGTATAAAACGGTAAGAACCGAGTATCGAACTCTCAGGGAACTTGTGTTACATGGTAAAGCTATTTCAGTAAACACGTGTCTAGTGTGAAAAGAGATGTATTTATATGAACAGATGTGTAAACAAACTATTAAAAAGGAAAAATCACGTGAGAAATGATGCGTGAAGACAAGAAGGTGACATGTTGGTCTTCCTAGTAGGTGCTTGATGCTCAAAGGATATTCTCTATTTAACAATGCTTATGTGTTCTATGGAGTCTCCTAAAATGCTAAACCCCGATTCCTCATGATAGTCTAGCCTAATCCTGATCAAGCATCGTCCGCAGATTCCTATTGTTGGACTAAACTCAACCATGACTACATTAAGACAAACATACAACAACTAGATTACTGTACCCCGATTCCTCGTGAAAATACAACAATCTTGCCCTGTCCTATCAAGTTCTAAGAATCAAACCAGTTTCCACTGTTGAATGATCCTAAAAACACATGCCTCTATGTGATCAAGGCAAAAGCATGGTAGAATGAAGTTCTGATAGCATAGTGAACACACAAAACATCATTAAACAGATAAAAGGATATTTACATCAAGTACCTACAAGGAAGATCCAACAGAGGATTTAGCTTTCCATATCTGGGAAGCTTCCTTTACAACGAAGAGAAGAGAAAGATTAAAGATTGCAGAAATACAAGTAGTAGGGATGTCTCCTCCACCTCTAGGACCTCACAATCACTCACAAACTCATCTCAAGCTCTCAGGACGGCTTCCTCTTCAAGCTCTGGTCTCTGCAAATCTTCACACAACAAAATCTCTCAAACTCTTTGGAACTTGGACCTTTCTCTCTCTAGAACTAAAGACATGCAAGAGCTCCTCAAGAAAAATGGCCAAACTCCATCTCTAAATCTGATTTTAGGCTTAAATAGGTGGCTTTGATTGTGCTCATGCGCTTAGTGCAACTCTGATCCACTCAGCACACATTAGTGAATATTGGCTTAGCGCGTGCTTTTCTCGCTCAACAGATGGACTAAAGTGGTGCGCTTAGTGGGATGACCCTTTGCTCAGCGAACATGCATAGCTCATCCATCTTCCAGATTCTTCCTCGCGCTTAGCCGAAGAATGTTGCGCTCAGCGGATGACTCGCTAAGCCAGCAGATTGGCTTAGCAAGCGTGTGAAAATCAGCACTTCACCAACTTGCCTAATTAACCTGAAGTTGAGAGAAAATGATTATTAAACATAGAAAACAGAATTACTAAGTATTTATTACCTATCTTTAACTAAAAGAACTTATAACACTACAAAATAACCATAAATTGGAGGAGTTTGATACAATTAACACAAGTTTTATACACAAAAGTTAGTCATATTTATCGACTAACAGTATCCTCAATTGTGATGAGTAACTCAGGCCTACGTTGTTCTTTAGAAAGCAAGAAAGTTATGCGGGGTGTTGATTTTAGACTTTTAAATGGTTTGCTTTAACCGATAAAAGTAAAAAGGGGACCGTCAAGGCGTTGGACCTTGAAACAGTTTCAAATGACCTTTTTGCGGGCAAAAGCTTGATTTGTGAGTTGATTTTAGCCTTAGTCTCACTTGGTTATTTCTTAACTCAATTAAAGAGAACTTTCAAAGTAAATATTTGGTTAAAACTTTCCCTTTTGATGATTAACCGAGGTTACAACATATACGATCGGTTGAATTTTATTTTAAATGTTATTATATGAGATTACAACGCAAACAATTGGTTGAAATTCATTTTCACATTGATTAAGTGAAGTTACGGCTTAAACGATCGGTCGAAACTCATTTAAAATGAAGAAAAAGAATACCAAAAGTAGACGAGATGAAGATGAAAATGTACAAAGCGAGAATGAACCCCTAAGGGTGTATAGAATGAATTGAAAGCTTTGAAATCGAAAACTAACCGGTCAAAGATCGACAAACGATGAAGAACGAACGAAGAACGGCGAAGAACGTTAGCGGAATTGATCATGAAAACATCATGGAAGTGTTACAGAAGCGCCTCGATTTGGATTTTCTCCTTCTTTCTTCTTCTCCTCACTAATTTTAAGTGAAATCTGGTTGTCAAAGGGGCTGAACCCTTTCCCCTCAACCTCCAATGCCATTTTATAGGAAAAATAGAGGAGGAGCTTGTTGCCCAGCTCGCCCAGGCGAACTAGTGGCTTAAGCTTGAAGCAACATGCTCGCCCAGGCGAGCTGGTTGCTTCCTCCAAAAGATTCCTGATGGGCCCAGATAGGCCCAGGGCTGAAGAACACTCCCCAAATTGATCAGTTCACCCCTATTTTGAGTTTTTTTTGGCTTATTTCCTTCCAAAACATTGCGAAACCTTACAGATCGCACGACAATTGGCTTTAAGCAGCTCAATGTTACCGGAAAAAATCTGCATGTCGACAAATAATTATACCCGGATGAAGTTAGGGTATGACAGTTGTGTAACACCCTGATATATATCTATATATTATTAGTAATTATGTTTGATGTTTGATTATATTTGTTGCGTTATTTTTATCCATAATTATTTTCAAGGAGGTTAATTTAGTTAATAAAGGGGTGTGGGTAGATAAGGATCTAGCTTCTCAAAGAAGCCTCTTGAGAAAACTTCTCAAAGAAGCCACGAGGAAGCTTCTTGAGGAAGCCTCTTAATGAAGCTTCTTGAGGAAGCTACATGATCTGCCTCGGTAAAAGTGCTTCCCAGCCTTCGTTAACCGTTGGATCTTCTCGAAATTTGGTCTTCAACTTCCCAAGGAACCTGTCCACGGTCTGACCATTGGGATCTTTGAGATGATGTCTAGAGTGTGCACGACGTTTCCGTGTCCGAGACTATTTCTCACTTGAGCGTTTTCAGCCTTTGCTTTCGTGTAGCTTACGAAAAACACCATTTCTTCTTCTTTCTTTCTTCCAAAACCATTTTTAACGTCCCAAACACTTTCTCCATCACCCACAGCCACCATTAGACACCACAAACCGCCATTGTTCTCCGTTGAAACCCCACACCGAGAGGAACCCTTCAACCGAAGCGAAATTTTCAAACTTGCCTTGCGGTTTTGGTAGAGAACGAAATCCTAATCTGACCCTTCGTTTTGGCATGGTAGAGGCTTGCGTGGAATCGATATGCATGCTGGTTTTTCTGGAGAAATTATGTTTTGACGAATGGGATGCGATATATATATATATATATATATATATATATATATATATATATATCTGTGTGTGTGTGTGTGTGTGTGTGTGTGCGTGTGTGTGTGTGTGTGCGAAATGTGATTTGTTGTTGATGTTGCTATTGAGGATTTTAATTGATATGTGATGATAATGATAATTATGATGATATTGATTTGAGATGACATTGTTAATAAAGACCATGTCAACATGAATTGTTATTATTGATAAATATGTGAATATAAAATGAGGTTACTGTTGTTGTTGATAACGTCATTGAGATGAGATGATATTTATGTTGAGAATGACATGGAAAGGGAATGTTGATTGATGTTGGAAATGCATTGGCATGTGCATGTTGTGTATGTTCGTGGGGGGCACTATGCACTGACCTTCTAGGGTCTTTGGCACTAGCTCTTGGCCACGATCATACGTCGTATGGAGTGTATGTCATGGGGGGTACAGTGCACTGACCTTGTCGGATGGCCCAGACATGGGTAACTAGCGTGGTTAGAGAATCTAAGCATTTATGAGGGGATGCTTAGGCGCTTTAATTGGTCCATGGTCTTTGGCACTTACTTTTGGCCGTGATCATAGCTCATACGACACAGGAAATAGAGTAATTGTGGCCAAGTGTACTTTGTACTAGGGGGCTTGTCACCTGGTAGGGAACACCTTTGGGCTCCCAGGCTGATCACCTATGGGAGGGGGGCTGTTACGTGTGTCATACCCTAATTTCGTCCGGGGACTATTGCTTGATGGCATGCAACCTTTGATTGACCGCTTCGAAGTACTTAGCACCCTTTGTTGCACAATATGTGAAGTCCCGAGACGCGCCGAAAATCAAAAGGAAGCATGGTTACGCGATACGTGAAATTCCGTAATTTGACGGAAACCAAAAGGAAGTATTGTTACGCAATCCGTGAGGTTCCGTAACCTTACAGAAATAAAATAAGTATCGTTACGAAATTCGTAAAGTTTCGTAACGTTACGGAAAAAGAATCACCAAAAAAAAGCAAAAGGGGTGTATTTAGTTAAAAAAGGGGTGCAAATAGTAATCAGGCCTGCTTGGGCCTTCCAGATTCTTCCTCCAGAAGGCGGTTGCTTCTGGAGGAAGCAACCTGGCTCGCTTGGGCGAGCTAGGTGGCAAGCTCCTCCCCTATTTTGCTATAAATAGGGGGAGGAATGAAGAAGGAAGAGGTTCTGCCTTCTTGGCACTTTGTATTCTCTTGAAATTGCTGAGGAAAATTGTTTCCGTGAAGAAAATCCAAGCCGAGGCGCTTCCGTAACGTTTTCGTAACGTTTCCATGGGTAATTACGCGAAGATTTTCAACCGTTCTTCGACATTCATCGTTCATTCTTTGTTTTTCTTCGGTCTTCAACCGGTAAGTACCCCAAACCGAGCTTTTCAATTCATTCTATGTACCCGTGGTGGTCCCCATTTGTTTTGTGTACTTTTATTCTCGTTTTCATTTACTTTCCGTACCCCCTTTTGACGTGCTTCAGTCATTTATTTTAGTCATTTCTCACCTAATCCAAAAATAAAATAAATTTCCACCGTTCATTTGATTTGTAATACCCGTTAATTTCTGTTAAAATGAAATTCGACCGTTGGGTCATGCCGTAACCACGTTGGAAATAAAAAAAAAGAGGTAAAATAATAAAAAAATACCTTTTAGTAAAATAAAGCGGAAAAATCAATCGGACGTTTCTCTTTGGGATTTCTCGTTCTTAATTGAATTGACTAAATAACTAAAGTGAAATTAAGGCTAAAATCAACCCGCAAAGTCAAAGCTCGTCCACAAAAAAGTCATTAAAAAAGGATTTGAAAAGTTCAATATCTCAGTTTTTTACCAAGTAAATGGATCATTTTTAAGGTCTAACGCCTTAAAATGACCACCTTCCAAGTAAAAAGAATCGCTTGATTCACCCTTAAATAGAACTACGTAGGTTTGATTTCCTCTTCGATGGAGGGTACGTAGGAGCAAGAACCCCGCTTTTGTCGACCTCAAAAATAAAAAAGAAATAAAAGTTAGGGTAACACAATTTCACACAATTCTAAAAATAAGGCTGTTGTCCTTTGAGACAAACGTGAGAGGTGCTAATACCTTCCTCATACGTAAATACAACTCCCGAACTTGGAATATTCTTTTTGACCGGTTTTTGGACCAGACAATATATGAACAATACAGAATTGTCACCAAGTAAACAAGAAAAAGGAAACCACGACCTAAAGTGGTCCTCTCGCTTTGATTGCCGACAAAATCCAATGCGCTAGCGAGTTTCTCGCCACGCACTAAACAAAAACAGAAGAGGAAAAGGCACTCAAAGCCAAATTCCCCACCTAAAAACCATTCCCAAAATAAGTCCTATTGATCCATGATCATGCATGTAATCTTTGATTTGATAGGAAATGATTTGCAAAATCAAGTCATGACATATCTATGGTTCGGAATTAGGATAAAACACTTACCTGTGTGAGATTGATACACTTTGAGTGATTTTCTCCTATTTTTGTTGGACCCAGTGTTTCCTCTAAATGGTCGTTTAGAAACGAAATGCTAAATCTCATTTATGGTTATGAGAAAATTTCATCAGCATACTCTCCTTCCCCGATAGACACATCAACTTTCATAAAAAAAAAAAGCATATGCTGCTCTGATCAGTTGGAAGTTTTGTCTCTTTACTAAAGCATGTTCGCATTTTAGTGAAGAAAACACCAAGACTATTTTTAGTCTCACAGTTATCAAAAACTATGTAGGTCTGAGTTCCTCATCACAAATTGAGGATACGTAGGAGCAAAAGCTCTGCTTTTGTCGACCACCCCACTTTTTGTTACCGTGACCCAAGAGTCCGGTGGCATGCGGAGCCACATGATCGTGGGATCCCCAGATTCATGTTCTTTTTATGTTTCATCCTTTATTATTTACATGTTATTTTATTTATATGACTTGAGGGACTAACATTTGTTTTTTGTTGCTGCGATTGTGATTTGTTTTGTGCATATACTTTGTTTGGACTATTGTGTTAGTGCTTACTTCATTGTTGTCAATAGTGTTTGTTGAAATTCTGAAACCGTGTAGAGTTTTTCATTTAGGAACGTCGTCCTAAAAATAAAATGAACAAAAAGTCATGATAGCGCCAAAAATAAAGCGTTGTGAATGAATGTCGTGTCTATGTATACAAAGAAAAGAAAAGAGTTTTTTTTATATATAAAAGAAAATGTGTATAGAAGGATTTTGTGTGTGTAAATAATGTGTGAAAAGAAATTCTTGTGTGTGTGAGCGACGAGTGTATATAAAGAAACTTTTGTGATCCGTGATCATACGTTGATCTTTGATTTGATAGGAAATCGTGTGCAAAATAAAGTCATGGTGCAGTTATGGTTTGGGGTTAGGGTAAAACACTTGCCTGTGTGAGTTTTTATACACTATGAGTGATTTATTCCCAGTTTCAGCTTAACCCGATGTTTCCCCTGAATGTTCATTTACAAGCTAAATGTTGACGTCCTGCCCTTCATTTTCGGTTACAAGGAAGATTACCCTTGGCATGGGTATATTGCTTCTCTAAGATATGGTGCTCTCGCGAATGATTTATTTTTCTTTGCAAAAAGCATGTTTTCCTTTTTTAGGTGGAAAAAAAAACCGGTGGACCATTCGGTCCTGCCAACAAATCTTGTTCGGAGACCCATGAATTGATTGCCTAGCACTGTTCATGTGTCCTCCACCAATGAGTCTGGAGCCCCGCGAATTGATTGCCTAGCGCTGTTCGCCAATTCTCCATTCTCCACTTTTATTCGGAGCCCCATGAATTGATTGTCATTCATGCATCCTCCACCAACGAGTCTGGAGCCCCGCGAATTGATTGCCAAGCGCTGTTCGTCAATTCTCCATTCTCCACTTTTATTCGGAGCCCCATGAATTGATTGTCATTCATGCATCCTCCACCAACGAGTCTGGAGCCCCTTCAATTGATTGCCTATCGCTGTTTACTTATCCTCCACCCTCGAAATCTTGTTTGGAGACCCATGATGTCCTGCCCTTCATTTTCGGTTACAAGGAAGATTACCCTTGGCATCGGTATATTGCTTCTCTAAGATAAGGTGCTCTCGCGAATGATTTATTTTTCTTTGCAAAAAGCATGTTTGCCTTGTTTAGGTGGGAAAAAAAAACCGGTGGACCATTCAGTCCTGCCAACAAATCATGTTCGGAGACCCATGAATTGATTGCCTAGCGTTGTTCATGTGTCCTCCACCAACGAGTCTGGAGCCCCGCGAATTGATCCCTTATCGTTGTTCGCCAATTCTCCATTCTCCACTTTTATTCGAAGCCCCATGAATTGATTGTCATTCATGCATCCTCCACCAACGAGTCTAGAGCCCCGCGAATTGATTGACTAGCGCTGTTCGCCAATTCTTCAGTCTCCACTTTTATTTAGAGCCCCATGAATTGATTGTCATTCATGCATCCTCCACCAACGAGTCTGGAGCCCCGCGAATTGATTGCCGAGCGCTGTTCGCCAATTCTCAATTCTCCACTTTTATTCGGAGCCCCATGAATTGATTGTCATTCATGCATCCTCCACCAACGAGTCTGGAGCAACGCGAATTGATTGCCTAGCGCTGTTCGCCAATTCTCCATTCTCCACTTTTATTCGGAGCCCCATGAATTGATTGTCATTCATACATCCTCCACCAACGAGTCTAGAGCCCCGCGAATTGATTGCCTAGCACTGTTCGCCAATTCTCCATTCTCCACTTTTATTCGGAGCCCCATGAATTGATTGTTATTCATGCATCCTCCACCAACGAGTCTGGAGCCCCGCGAATTGATTGCCTAGCGCTTTTCGCCAATTCTTCATTCTCCACTTTTATTCGGAGCCCCATGAATTGATTGTCATGCATGCATCCTCCACCAATGAGTCTGGAGCCCTGTGAATTGATTGCCTAGCGTTGTTCGCCAACTCTCAATTCTCCACTTTTATTCGGAGCCCCATGAATTGATTGTCAATCATGCATCCTCCACCAACGAGTCTGGAGCCCCGTGAATTGATTGCCTAGCGCTGTTCGCCAACTCTCCATTCTCCACTTTTATTCGGAGCCCCATGAATTGATTGTTATTCATGCATCCTCCACCAATGAGTTTGGAGCCTCGCGAATTGATTGCCTAGCGCTGTTCGCCAATTCTCCATTCTCCTCTTTTATTCGGAGCCCCATAAATTGATTGTCATTCATGCATCCTCCACCAACGAGTCTGGAGCCCCGCGAATTGATTGCCTAGCGCTGTTCGCCTATCCTCCATTCTCCACTTTTATTCGGAGCCCCATGAATTGATTGTCATTCATGCATCCTCCACCATCGAGTATGAAGCCCCTCAAATTGATTGCCTAGCGCTGTTTACTTATCCTCCACCCTCGAAATCTTGTTCGGAGACCCATGAATTGATTGCCTAGCCCTGTTCATGCGTCCTCCACCATCAGGTGCGGAGCCTCCGGTGACTGGAAAATGTGGTTTTTGTTATTTTCCCGATCGGTTCCTTCGCCAAACATGTGTATATATGTATATTATGTTATCAGTGTTTTTGTTGTTTGTGTTTTGTTTTGTGTTGTGCAGAAAAAAGAAGAAGGAGAGACGGGAGTTGTCATAGACTAATCACGGAAAGGGTAAAGACGGACGAAATCAGTGTTTTTATCTTTGCTTTCCTCTTATCTCTGATAAAAGGTAAGTAAAAAGGGGCAACTGTCATACCCTAATTTCGTTCGGGGACTATTGCTTGATGGCATGCAACCTTTGATTGACCGCTTCGATGTACTTAGCACCCTTTGTTGCACAATATGTGAAGTCCCAAGACGCGCCGGAAATCAAAAGGAAGCATGGTTACGCGATCCGTGAAATTCCGTAATGTGACGGAAACCAAAAGAAAGTATTGTTACGCAATCCGTGAGTTTCCGTAACTTCTTCGAAAGCTAAAAAAGAGTAAATACATGATCTGTAAGGTTCTGTAACCTTACAGAAAGAAAATAAGTATCGTTACGAAATTCATAAAGTTTCGTAACGTTACGGAAAAAGAATCACCAAAAAAAGCAAAGGGGGTGTATTTAGTAAAAAAAAAGGGTGTGCAAATAGCAATCAGACCCACTTGGGCCTTCCAGATTCTTCCTCCAGAAGGCGGTTGCTTTTGGAGGAAGCAACCTGGCTCGCCTGGGCGAGCTGGGTGGCATGCTCCTCCTCTATTTTGCTATAAATAGGGGGAGGAATGAAGAAGGAAGGGGTTCAGCCTTCTAGGCACTTCGTATTCTCTTGAAATTGCTGTGGAAAATTGTTTCCGTGAAGAAAATCCTACCTGAGGCACTTCCGTAACGTTTTCGTAATGTTTCCCTGGGTAATTACGCGAAGATTTTCAACCGTTCTTCGACATTCATTGTTCGTTCTTCATTTTTCTTCGGTCTTCAACCGGTAAGTACCCTAAACTGAGCTTTTCAATTCATTCTATGTACCCGTGGTGGTCCCCGTTTGTTTCGTGTACTTTTATTCTCGTTTTCATTTACTTTCTATACCCCCTTTTGACGTGCTTCAGTCATTTATATAAGTCATTTCTCGCCTAATCAAAAAATAAAATAAATTTCCACTATTCATTTGATTTGTAATACCCGTTAATTTCTGTTAAAATGAAATCCGACCGTTCGGTCGTGCCGTAATCACGTTGGAAATCAAAAAAGAGGTAAAATAATAATATAATAATCAAAAAATACCTTTTAGTAAAATAAAGCGGAAAAATCAATCGGACGTTTCTCTTTGGGATTTCTCGTTCTTAATTGAATTGACTAAATAACTAAAGTGAAATTAAGGCTAAAATCAACCCGCAAAGTCAAAGCTCGTCCACAAAAAAGTCACTAAAAAAGGATTTGAAAAGTTCAATATCTCAGTTTTTTACCAAGTAAATGGATCATTTTTAAGGTCCAACGCCTTAAAATGACCACCTTCCAAGTAAAAAGAATCGCTTGATTCACCCTTAAAAAAGTTTACGTAGGTCTGATTTCCTCTTCGATGGAGGGTACGTAGGAGCAAGAACCCCTCTTTTGTCGACCTCAAAAATAAAAAAGAAATAAAAGTTAGGGTAACAAAATTTCACACAATTCTAAAAATAAGGTTGTTGTCCTTTGAGACAAACGTGGGAGGTGCTAATACCTTCCTCAAACGTAAATACAACTCCCGAACTTGGAATATTCTTTTTGACCGGTTTCCTTCGGTTTTTCCGACGTTTTCCACAAATAAACGTTGGTGGCGACTTCGCGCATCTTTCCTCCTTTGGAAAGCGCACCCGTGAGCCTCGCCTCACGCTCCCGCAAAAGGGCATTTTGTGACAACGTGCACACCCGGGTGGTCTCGACAAACTCTGCACAATTCCCTAAGTGAGAGTGTCGTGTGGACACGCTTAGGCTATTTCCTGAGATTTGGTTGTTGTTGGTACGTACCACATTGCATTTGAGTGTTGAGTCAGGTGCATGCATCATTCTATGTAGTCTTGATTGGGTCCATGGATGGATGATGAATGTTTGTTGGATATGAGTGTTGATTAATGATTATTGTGTATGCTCATCATGTTTGCCTATGTTCCTTGCTAATTGTGGTTATTTGGAATTGGTATTGGTTCTTTTTATAATGAACTCACCCTTGCAATTTTGTATCATGTGGTTGATACCTGTGATGATCACGAACCTTGTTCGTGGGAGCAGAATGACAGTGGCAGGGTGCAAGGAGTAAGATTCTGGTGAGGAGCCGTCGAGCCGACTTGATGCGTTGGCGTTATTTTGGGAGAGAGTTGTGTTTTGTAATCAACTCCTCCGCAGTTGGTTTTGAAGTTTTATTTTATTGAATCAAAGATGTAAAACTTGGATTTTAATTATACTTATGAACAAATTTAATTTTCATTTTTAATTTTCATTTATCTGTATGACGTGTACCGAGTTACTATTTCTATATAATTATGTATATTCACTTAAGTAATGGCATGTTGTTGGATGAATGCATGTTGTGACAAAATTACTTTGGTTTTCATAAGAAAAATCAAGGGAGTTCTTTTTATAAAAATTGAAATTATCGAATATTAGAGTGTGGATACCGTAGCGACGAGGAGGGTCGTTACAAGTTGCCCCTCTTTACTTATCTTTTATTGGAGATAATAGGGAAGTAAAGATGAGACACTAATTTCCTTCGAGCTGAATTTCCACCCGACTGAAGATTTGCTCAATCATCGAAACCATGACGGTCTCCGCATGCCATCAAACTCGCTTGTCTCAGGATAACAAGGGAGACTTCAGTAGCTTTGGTTAACAGACATTGAGTCTCTTGACAAGGGAAGTAGATGACTATGTCTGTCTCTACATGCCATCGGACTTGACAGTCTCCGAATAGCAAAGGAAATTGCAACAATCTCAAAAAACAATTAGAAACAGATGACCATCATTGTCCCTGCATACCATCGAACCTGCTTGTCTCTGGATGATAAGGGAACTTTGATAGTCTTGGAGCATCGAAAGTGAGTGACCATCATGGTCTTCGCATGCCATTGGACTTGAATGTCTCTGGATGACATAATGGAGACTGTAATAGTCTCGGTCAAAAGACACTGAGGTCTCCGAAAAGGAGTAGGCGACTTTATTTGGTCTCTGCATGTCAATGGGCTCGCTTGCCTCTGGTTGACGAAGGGTAGACTAAAGTAGTCTTGGTCGATAGACATCGAGTCTTCAACAAAAAAAGAAAATGACTATGTTTGTCTCTACGTGTCAACGGGCTCACTTGCCTCTGGTTAACGAGGGGGAGACTTTAATAGTCTCGATCGAAAGACATTGAGTCTTCGATGAAAAGGGCAGATGACCATATTTGTCTCTACGTGTCATCGGACTTGATTGTCTCTGGATGATGAAGGGGAGACTTTAATAGTCTTGGTTGAAAGACATTGAGTCTTCCGCGAAA
Organism: Glycine max; assembly: GCF_000004515.6. Classification (NCBI taxonomy): domain Eukaryota; kingdom Viridiplantae; phylum Streptophyta; class Magnoliopsida; order Fabales; family Fabaceae; genus Glycine; species Glycine max. The sequence continues at coordinate 29,828,297 of NC_038242.2, forward strand.
GGGGGCAGATGACCATATTTGTCTCTGCATGTCATCGGACTTAATTGTCTTTGGATGACAAAATGGAGACTGCAATAGTCACAATAGAAAGACATAGAGGTTTATGACAAAAGGGGTAGATGGCCATATTTGTCTCTGTGTGTCAACGAGCTCGCTTGCCTCTGGTTGACGGAGGGGAGACTTTAATAGTCTCGGAAAATCTTTCACTAAAATGCAAACTTGCTTAGCCAAGAAACAAACCTCCAGACCGGTCAGAGCAACATATATTTTTGAAGAAAAAACAATGTGACTAATGGGAAGAAAAACATGTTGATAGAATTTCCCATAACCATAAATGAGATTTGGGATATTATCATTTCATTTCTAAATAAGCATTTAGAAGAAACACTGGGTCGAATTGAAATAGAGGAAAATCACTCAAAGTGTATAAATCTCACACAGGCAAGTGTTTCATTCTAATTCTGAACCACAGATATGATATGTAAACTAGGTGAATCCTAAGAGTGTTTGGATGACCACATTCAAGGTTCCCAACAAAACACTCACTATCCTAAGCAAAAATTGCCTAAAATTATTACACACAAATGGAAGTTTGGTAACCTATTGGAGGCTCCCAACACACTTCCAATGAAAGGCCTTTTTGTTACAAAAACTTGAAAGCAATGAAAGTAAGTAACTTGCAAATTACAAAATTACAAAACGGTCCTCAATTTTGGTGGTTGTTCTCTCTTTGGTGATTCACTCAGTTTGGAGTGCTTCTCAGTCCAATAGCTCTTAAGGTGGTTGGCCCCTTGCTTCTGGACTCAAATTCTTCAAGGGATGGCACCAATCCTCCTTCCAATTCCCTATATGGCAACCCACAAACAAGGAAACAAAGAGACAAGCAATAACCAAAGACCAAAAAAAAATGAAATGAAAGCTAAACCAATGGAGTTTTAACAAGACAATTTTTCAAGGACTATTCAACAATTAAAGCAATGAAAAGGACATAGAAGCAAGCTAGGACTCAGAGAAACTTAGAATGGCTCTAGAGTAGAGTAAAAAAAAAACTGAAAAAAAAAGAGTCAACAAAAATCTAGCTTTGGCACTTGTCTTCACACTAATTTTGAATTGAAATTTCCAATTATAGAATAAATTTTGAGCCAAAACAACAAGCACACTTCGCTTTCACCTTTTTTTTTTCTGGATACTGATTTTCCTGCCAACTTGTGCGATTTTTCGTTTTTTTTCCTTTTATCCAAATCACTTTTTTCTTTTTTTATAACTTTTTTCCAGATGTCTAGAAAATTCAGTAAAAATTTCAGCTCAAAATTCGAAGTAGCCAATTCTCAGTAATTTTTACAAGTTTGTATGTCCAAGCTGCCAGCACCAGCGATTTGTTTCTTTAAGCATGGTATATTGATTGCCTTGGGCTTACTTTCAACCTTCCTATGTATGTTGAACTCACTAGGATTGTTTACCACAGTTTTAGGAGTTCAATATTCACTTAGGATCAACATTTCAGCCAGCAATTCAATCACCAAAACTCAAATTCACAATAGACACAATCATAAAGAAACCTAAAAGTTCAAGAAAAGGTTCATAATCAAAGACTCTCTAAGAATTTTGCATGAACATGTTAAGGACTAATTAACATGAAAGATTTGACTCAAATCAAATAATAGGCTAAAAGAATTTCATACACTCATGAACAAATGAGTTAGACAAAGAAACAAGAAAATAAAATTCAGCACAACATAAGAAATCTTATGTGACAAGTTTCATGACTAGACATGACTTCTATGACAAAACTACAATAGGTGAACAAGTCACTCTAGATTTTTGAGGTTTTCTTCTACTTTAATATTTTTGTAAGAATTTTATGGTTTAGGTTTCAGCCACAAAAAAAATAACAAGACAAAACTCAAAGGAACCTAAACTCAACACAATTCATGGTTCAAGAACAAGAACAAGAAATTTGAACCATAGAAAATCAAATCTAGCTTCTATAGCAAGTTTAATAGGTGGAAACTTTAAAGAATCATGTTAACAACATTTAGAACAAGACATGTGAGGAGATACATGGAGAAAAATGAAGAAACAACAATGGAAGAGAAGGTAAAGAAAAAAAATTAATGGAGGTTTAAGGAGCACCTACTTGAAGCTCTTGTGCTCTGATTACCACTTGATGGAAGCTTGCTTGTGGAGCTTCTATGGAGGTTGGATCTTTGAGCTTCAATGAGGTCCTTTAATGGTGGTTTTCCACCATGGAGATGCAGCGGAAGACAAAGGAGAAGAGGGGAGAGGAGGCGCCATCCACTAGGGAATAAGCCATGGAAGAAGGAGCTTCACCACCAAGATGAGCCTTGGATAAGAAGCTTGGAAGGATGCTTCAATGGAGGAAAAGAAAGAGGGAAGGGGGAGCACGAAATTGAAGGAATAAAAGAGGGAAAGAAGTGGAACTTTGAAGTGTATCTCATAAGACTTTCATTCATCAAAGTTACAACAAGTGTTACACATGCTTCTATTTATAGACTAGGTAGCTTCCTTGAGAAGCTTTCTTAAGAAAACTTCCTTGAGAAGTTTCTTTGAGAAAACTTCCTTGAGAAGCTAGAGTTTAGCTACACACACCCATCTAAAAACTAAGCTCACCTCCTTGAGAAGCTTCCTTGAGAAGCTAGAGCTTAGCTACACACACCCATCTAAAAACTAAGCTCACCTCCTTGAGAAGCTTTCTTGAGAAGCTAGAGCTTAGCTACACACCCCTATAATAGCTAAGCTCACCCCCATGACAAAAAAACATGAAAATACAAAAAAAATCCTACTACAAAGACTACTCAAAATGCCCTGAAATACAAGGCTAAAACCCTATACTACTAGAATGGCCAAAATACAAGGCCCAAAATAAGAAAACAACCTATTCTACTATTTACAAAGAAGAGTGGACCCAACCTTGGCCCATGGGCTCAAAAATCTACCCTAAGGTTCATGAGAACCCTAAGGCCTTCTTTATCAACTCTAGCCCAATCCTCTTGGAGCCTCTTGCTCATGGCTCTGGTAACTGGTCCTTTCCTAGGGAGGATTGCATCACATTTCCTATCAAATCAAACATAACATGCGTAATCATGGATTAATAGGATTTTTTAGGAAGTTGGATTTTGGTGGGGAATTTCGCTTTTGGGTGTTCTGGCCTTTCCCTTATCTGTTTTTTTTTCTTTTCTCTTTTGTTCGACGCAAACAAGCATGGGCACAAAGGTTTGGGTGGCAACCAGGGAGGTGACTGCTTCAGGCATCCCTCAGGTTTCAAACAACTTTTGTTGCTTTTTTCGTTTTCTTTTTTTTTTGACAATTCTGCACATTGTTCAGACATTTCCTGGTCCAAAGAACCTTTCTGTATTTTCCTTTTGCTTTCTTCCAATCTTTGATCGGGAATTTTCCTTTTTCTTTTGCTTTCCTCCAATCTTTGATTCGGGATTTTCTCTTTTTCTTTTGCTTTCTTTTGAAGCGCATTCACAAGTTGACAGTAAATGAAACTTCTTTTTTTGGGAGATCCTTCCGTTCTTTCTTCAGAGGGTAAGGGTAAAAATTCCTATCCTGGGTCAAGGTTTATGGCCGAAGGGTTGAGGTTTTGGCTCAAAAGGCTTGCGGAAGGCAAGACATGGCATATGTCAGGGTATTTGCTAGGCAAGCGGTTCAGGGACAAGGAAATGCCCCACATTATTTCCATGACACGCATATAACCATGATGATTTAGAAATTCATGCAAAACTGATCATGCATGCACCCATGTGGACACTCAAGTATCAAGTTTTATGGTCATGTAACACTAAGGCATGTGGTTCATTTTCCCCTATTTATAACCAACCCAGTGTTTCCAAAAGATGCTCTTTTATCAATTTATGCACACATTTGAGCCCATTTAGGCATTCGGGAAAAATTTCACAGCATTCACCCTTCTGGTGTACACACATATTTTTTCAAACAAACCACTTGCGTTCTGACCAGTGATTTTTTCCAAAGAAGAACTAGCATTTATTTCTTTCCAAAAGCGTGTTGGCCTTTCTTCTTCTTTTGGGTTAATTGATTAATTATTATTTTTTGTTTTTTCTTTTTAGCTATTTTTTCCAATCAATTTTCCTCAAGCAAAGAAGAGGAAAAGATTAAAAACAGCTTGTAATCTGGGCACGGTTGGTATCCGAGATTACAATTTATCATCAAAAGGGTGTTTCAGACAAACCATCGCAAAGTTCATACGACAATATGCTAGACACGGTAAAAATCACTCGTGATGAGTAACAGATAATTGAAAGTGACAATGGCATATTTAGTCCAAACATAACGGACATAATAACTGGAAGCAGATAATGTCAAATCACAATAGAAATAACGAAATAATCAAAAGCAATAATGTCAAATCACAATTCAAATAACAAAATAATTAAAAGCAATAATTTAAAATCACAATGGAAATAAAAAAATAACTAAAAGTAATGACGTCAAAAGAAGACAGATCACAAGTTTAGCGATCCGGCCGTACAGCCTTTTCTCCTCACAGGAGGAAGTCTATCAGGTCGGCCATATCCTCATCCTCCTGGGCTTTGTCCCCACCTCCAGAGGTCCCCGCGGGCCCCGCTTCCATCTAAAAATTGGGCCAATCTCTGGGCCATGCTACTGCAACCTCAAACTGCTCTAGAGTAGGCTATGTGTAAGGGCTAAGATCCTAGCGCTGCTGGCGGAGAGTGTACTGATAGAAACTCTCGTTCAACCGCACCTGACCCCTGTGGTTGGCTACCTTTTGGCTAGCCACATGTCGTATGCAATGCTCCAATCTTCGTAGGTGAGCCGATGTGGACTCCGGGGGTGACGGTGGTGCATCGGCTGCCTGCGACTGGCCATCTCCAGGCTGCTATGATGCTTCGCCCTACACCTGCCTGGGGGTGCAGTACTTCTCGATGAAGGCTCTGGTAATGGGTGGCCGGATCACCTTGCTGGGGGTGACAGGCACTCCATAGAACTGACAAAGGCCTGTAATCAGAGCGGGAAACCCCAGGGCGCTGTTGGACCTCTCCGGGTCCATAGGGTGTCTCGTAGGCACTGTCCCTGCAAACTGATAAATGGCATCAGAAATCAGCTGAGCCATGTGCACACTCACCTGCGTCAGAATGGCATAAACCAATTGACACTTTGGCAGGGGGAGGTTAGAGTTGTGGTCGTTGGGCAGAATATTGCTGAGTAACAACGTTGTCCATATCTGGGAAAGGGAGGTCATGTTGGTGCGCATGATTCGCACCCATCTCCCTGCAACGGTCTGGGTGAAATCTTGCCCCGGTATGCATAATAGCTAGGCAACGACCTCCTGATCAAAGCCAGAGACTTGTCTCCTCCTCTGGTTGTACTCACACTGCTAGCCCTCCGCCAAGACCAGTGGGTGGCCTAGGAACTGACTCAGAGCATCTGCATCGAAGGGAATCCACTGGATGCTTCGAACAAGGCCTTGATGTCTTCATCTGGAAACTCCAGATGCATTGGCTGGTAGTCATTGAGAGGCTACTAAGCCAAATAATCCGCCAAGGCGCTTCCCTTTATCACCTTTTGGGTGACATAGACAATGTCAAACTCAGATAGCAGAACCTGCCATCAAGCGATCCGCCCCGTAAGAGCAAGCTTCTCGAAAATGTATTTGACTGGGTCAATCTTGGATACCAACCAAGTAGTATGGCTCAACATATACTGCCTTAGACGATGGAATGCCCATACCAAAGCACAACACGTCCTTTCAGACAGAGAGTAGTTCATCTCATAGGCGGTGAACTTTTTACTCAAGTAATAAATAGCCCATTCTCTCCTTCCAGAATCATCGTGCTGCCCCAGCATGCACCCCATCTGTCATACCCTAATTTCGTCCGGGGACTATTGTTTGATGGCATGCAACCTTTGGTTGACCGCTTCGAGGTACTTGGCACCCCTTGTTGCACAATACGTGAAGTGCCGAGACATGTCGGAAATCAAAAGGAAGCATTGTTACGCAATCCATGAAATTCCATAACATGCCGGAAATCAAACGGAAGTATTGTTACGCAATCCGTGAGTTTCTGTAACATTTTGAAAGCTAAAACGGAGTAATTACATGACCCGTAAGGTTCCGTAACCTTACGGAAAGAAAACAAGTATCGTTATAAAATTCGTAATGTTATGGAAAAAGAATCACCAAAAAAGCAAAGGGGGTGTATTTAGTAAAAAACGGGGTGCAAATAACAACCAGGCCCACTTGGGCCTTCCAGGATGTTCCTCCAGATGGCGGTTGCTTCTGGAGGAAGCAACCTGGCTCGCCTGGGCGAGCGGGGTGGCAAGCTCCTCCCCTATTTTCCTATAAATAGGGGGAGGAGTGAAGGAGAAAGGGGTTCAGCCCTTCTGGTACTTCGTAATCACTTAAAATTAGTGAGGAAAATTGTTTCCGTGAAGAAAATCCAAGCCGAGGCACTTCCGTAATGTTTCCGTGGGTGATTTCGCGAAGATTTTCAACCGTTCTTCGTCGTTCTTCGGTCTTCAACCGGTAAGTTCCCGAAATCAAACTTTTCAATTCATTCTATGTACCCTCGGTGGTCCCCATTTGTTTCGCGTACTTTTATTTTCGTTTCATTTACTTTCTGTACCCTCCTTTGACATGCTTTAATCATTTACTTAAGTCATTTTCTCGCCTAATCCAAAAATAAAATAAATTTCCACCGTTAATATCTGTTAATTTCTGTTAAAATGAAATCCGACCGTTCGGTCATGCTGTAACCACGTTGGAAACCAAAAAGAGGTAAAAATAATTATATAATAATAAAAAAATATCTTTTAGTAAAATAAACCAAAAAAAGCAATCGGATGTTTCTCTTTGGGATTTCTCTTTCTTAATTGAATTGACTAATAACTAAAGTGAAACTAAGGCTAAAATCAACTCGCAAAGTCAAACTCGTCCGCAAAAAAATCACTAAAAAGGATTTTAAGGTTCGATACCTCAGTTCTTCTCACCAAGTAAAAATGGATCATTTTAAGGTCCAACGCCTTAAAAGGACCACCTTCCAAGTAAAAAGAATCGCTTGATTCGCCCTTTAGAAAGAACTACGTAGGTCTGATTTCCTCTTCGATGGAGGGTACGTAGGAGCAAGAGCCCCGCTTTTGTCGGCCTCAAAAATAAAAAAGAAATAAAAGGTTTAAATACATAATTTCACGCAATCCTAATCTAAGGCTGTTGTCCTTTGGGACAAACGTGAGAGGTGCTAATACCTTCCTCAAACGTAAATACAACTCCCGAATCTAGAATATTCTTCATGACCAGTTTCCTTCGGTTTTTCTGATGTTTTCCACAAATAAACGTTGGTGGTGACTCCGCGCATTTTCCTCCTTTGGAAGACGCACCCGTGAGCCTCGCCTTGCTCGCCCGCAAAAGGGTAGGTTGCGACAGTTGGCGACTCCACTGGGGACTGTTTTTGTGAGTTAGGCCTATTTTAGGAAAGTGTGGAATTATGAAACTTTGTGTGTGCGCTTTTTCTTGAACTGTGTAAAAATAATAAATGTTGTCTTTTCCACATTTTTTACACCGCATTCTAAGCACGCACGGGTTTGAGTAAAAAGGGGCCCTATACCCGGGTTGATGGAAATCTAAGGAGTGGAGGTGAATCTATGGTCATGCTAGGTCTCTGACTTGCTTGATAATAGTGAAACCTCATCTAGAGCTTTCTCTCTTTATAATGTGTTGTCGCTTGTATTCCATACTGCCGCAATATTATTATCTTGAGTGATGATACCTCTAGAAAACAACCATGTGAGATATGGATCGTTGGGAGTAGTTATTAGAGACCCCTAGATATTATCCTATTGGTCCTCAAATAGGGGCACGGAGCAAACACGCTGCGTGTCATTTTAAACACTGCCATGCATGTAGTCCTAAATGTCATGTACGCCTTTGCTTGTAATTATTTGTGGATATTGTCGTACTATGTGCATCCCCGTGTTATGCTTTTGCGTGTCTACATCATGACGTCATGCACGCCCTGTATGTTGGTCTCGTCTTTTGTCATGGGAAGCCAAAAGATCCATATCACCTTCTTAAACTACACACATGGGGCACTGCACCCCCAAGTGCGCAAGTAAGAAGAGATAATTTTCTGGGCCCTCGTGTCTGTAAATGCATTCATATCAGGCATCGCATAAGCATCTCTTCATGGCATCATAATGAACATATCGTTCCTACATTTGTCCGTTATCATATTCTAGCGTCACATTTTGCATGAGTCATTGCACCATCATGCATATGCATTCTACATACTTTTTCTGATGTCATCGAGTCAAGTTGAAGTATGGAAGTAACCATCTTGCAAAAATTTGGGGCAAAAGATGGATCGTGTAACATCGCTGCTTCGTCAACTGCCAAACACATTTAGGACTGTTGATGTCCCTGTTACTTCCAGTTTCACCTTGACAAAGATGTCATGGACCATGTTGAAAATCTAAATTGATTCAACCCGATATCCTGCGTAAAAATTCACAATACTTCAACTGTGCATCATTCGCATACATCCATGTTGTTCATTGGTTGCATTGCTCATTGCATTCTTTCCTTGAAGAAAAAAAAAAGAGAACTTAATCATTGTTATAAAAAAGAAAAGAACATGTTTTACGGTGCCCTTACCGAACCCGTGCTAGAGCTAGAGTAATGGGTAAAGTAGAGGAGGTGTAAGAGCAGATGAAGGCCAACATGGAGGCCATGAAAGAGCAAATGGCCACAATGATGGAGGCCATGAGGAGCATGAAGAAGAAAATGGAAGCCAATGCGGTTGCAGTTGCCGCTACCAGCGCTGTTGCTAAGGTGAACCCGACGTCCCCATCCGGCATCAACAAAATGAATCATCCAACCTCAGATATGGTAGGCAAAGATGTGGGAAATACGGGTGGCCCCCATGATGTGCAAATTCAAAATGAGCACGCCTTCCCGCCATATGGCTTGCCTCCCAACTATACACCACCCAATGTGGTGTACACTCCCAATAAGGATGTCAATAACTCCGCTCTCATACTCATTGAAATGTCTCTCAACCCATGGCGGAGGCACATGAAATTCCCTACCATAATCTAGCCGACTTCGAGCCTTGCCTCGGATATGCCACTGAAGGGCAAGCAGTTGGTGGTATACCCCTGCAAAACACTTTGGAGGGCCCTCAGTATCACCCACAACTACACCTCTTGCATTCCACAACAAGTAAAAACCCTCATGCTAAGGCAGAAATAGGAAAGTTGGATCATCTAGAGGAAAGGCTCAGGGCCATTGAAGGAGGTGAAGATTATGCCTTTGCTAACCTAGGAGAGTTGTTTCTAGTGCCCAATATCATGTCCCCTCCCGAGTTCAAGGTGTTGGACTTTGACAAGTACAAGGGGACTACTTGCCCCAAGAACCATCTAAAGATGTATTATCGGAAGATGGGGGCATACGTAAAAGATGAGGAATTGTTGATACATTCCTTCCAAGAAAGTCTTACTGGGGTAGTTGTTACCTGGTACACTAACTTGGAACCTTCCTGATGGAAGCTTGCTTGTGGAGCTTCTATGGAGGATGGATCTTTGAGCTTCAATGTGGTCCTTCAATGGTGATTTTTCACCATGGAGATGCAGCGGAAGGCAAAGGAGAATAGGAGAGGGGAGGCACCATCCACTAGGGAATAAGCCAAGGAAGAAGGAGCTTCACCACCAAGAATTGCCTTGGATAAGAAGCTTGAAGAGGATGCTTTAATGGAGGAAAAGAAAGAGAGAAGGGGGGAGCACGAAATTGAAGGAATAAAAGAGGGAGAGAAGTGGAACTTTGAAGTGTGTCTCATAAGACTCTCATTCATCAAAGTTACAACAAGTGTTACACATGCTTCTATTTATAGACTAGGTACCTTCCTTGAGAAGCTTTCTTGAGAAAACTTCCTTGAGAAGCTTTTTTGAGAAAACTTCCTTGAGAAGCTAGAGCTTAGCTACACACACCCCTCTCATAACTAAGCTCACCTCCTTGAGAAGCTTCCTTAAGAAGATTCGTAAAGAAGCTAGAGCTTAGCTACACATACCTCTCTAATAGCTAAGCTCATCTCCTTGAGATGAGAAGCTAGAGCTTAGCTACACACCCCCTATAATAGCTAAGCTCACCCCCATGACAAAAAACATGAAAATAAAAAAAAAAGTCCTTATTACAAAGACAACTCAAAATGCCCCGAAATACAAGGCTAAAACCCTATACTACTAGAATGGCCAAAATACAAGGCCTTGACGAAGGAAAAACCTATTCTAATATTTACAAAGATAAGCGGGCTCATACTTAGCCCATGGGCTCGAAATCTACCCTAAGGCTCATGAGAACCCTAGGGCCTTTCCTTGGATCTCTAGCCCAATCTACTTGGAGTCTTCTAACCAATGCCCTTGCGGGGTAGGATTGCATCATTCCCTCCACCTTGGAAAGGATTTGACCTCAAATCCCGAGGTTCTTCATACTCTGGGCTCCTTCCCTCAACACCTGTAAAAAGAACAAAAACACATGTATTAGTGGTGTTTGGTATGTTGAAGTAAGGTAAGGTCTGAAAACCCATTTCCTGGGCATCTTCCCATGAAGGAACATGGTTTTGCACCAACTCAATGAGTGGTGCTACAAGTATAGAAAAATATGGGACAAACCTTTTGTAAAAGTTTGTTAAGTCATGGAAGCCCCAAATTTTTCTTATACTTGGTGGAGTGGGCCACTCAGGAATGACCTTTATTCTCTTAGGGTTCATGGGAACCCCTTGATCACTATTTGAAAAATTAAGAAAAGTAACGCAATAAAACATACCTTTTTTTGTATTTTCATATTGATTATTCCTACCAAAAAGTATGACAAACCTCAGGTGTCCCATATGAGTACCTAAGTTTGTATTGAAACTAAAAATAAAAACAAACCTACCTAATGGGTCCCTATGTACACACACCATGAAGATGTTAGGTGTACGAGTGATTTTACAAAAGAGGGTTGCACCACTTAAAACATTCATCATACCACCTATTTTAGGGACTTGGTACCTAATAATACCTATTTTGGGCACCAACAAAGCACAAGGATTTAAGCTCTTGTGAACCAAACCCTCATCCAACAACTTCTTTACTTGAGGAATAAACTCAAGCCCAAGAGGTGTGGCAATGCTAGCAAGTGCCTTTTTACAAAAGAGAAAATGTGGAGGTTGTCTAAGAGGGAAAGTTTCTTTAATGTTTGTCTTTATTGTAAAATGAGTTTCCTTCTTACGTAAACTCTTGGAGGAGACACTTACCTCCTTACACTTCTCTTTAACCACTAATGGTTGTCCATCTTCTTGGGGGTAGATTTCTTCACTAGATTCTTCCCATTTTGCTTCTTCACTTTCACTAGAGGAAGGTGAAGTAGTAGCCTCATCTTGGCTACTATAAATGTCTTGGCCCCTCATAATCATGGTTTTTGTGGTGGGGCATTGAGAAGTAATGTGTCCTCTTCCAAGACATTTAAAGCACTTTATAGAGCTAGTTTTCTCTTGCATACTAGCCTTAGGGGCTTGCTTTTCTATTGCCTTCCCCTTATCATCTTTGGGCTTAGAAGGTGTCACCCCTAAGATGCCTTGACCTTGGTCTTTCTTTGGATAAGAGTGAGAGCCATAAGATTTTGAAGTAGACTTCTTTTTAAGTTGTTGCTCTACCCTTATTTCCCAATCTAAGTTAGCCTCTACATTGTCCTTCCCATGGAAGTATGAGAGGTTAATGTTAGCCTCTTGAGGCTTTCTTTCCTTTTCTCTTCTATGGGAGTGAGGTCTAAGATGTGACCTATGCCTTCCTTCGTAATAGTCACGAAGTTCTTCACTTAGGCTCTTGCAAGAGTTATGACTACTATAGGAGGCATGTTTTTCTCTTTTCATTTCTTTCATTATTTTTCTTCTTTCTTCCTCTCTTATTTTCTTTCTTTCATCTTGACTTATTTCTTCCACTCTTTTTTTTTCCTTTTTCTTTTCTCTCTTGTTTTTCTTTCCATAACTTGAGGGAACTCAACTCATCTAAGATTCTAGATAAAGGGTCTTTATGACTAGTACCCTCGCCATTAACACTAGATGAATGATGACTCATGTTGGTTCCTAATTTGTGGTTCTTTCTTGTTGGAGGTTTGAAAAGAAAAGGTAAAAGAAACTATGGTTGAAACTATCCAAATAAACACTAAAAGAGGTGTCAAAGATAAGGTAAAAAAACTAATTGGTAAAATGCAAGCTATCTAGGCGGTTTGACAATGAAAGGTAAAAGAAATAAGCTATGAAAGTAAGCAAGAAATGTAAACTAGGTGAATCCTAAGAGTGTTTGGATGACCACATTCAAGTTTCCCAACAAAACACTCACTATCCTAAGTAAAAATTGCCTAAAATTATTACACACAAATGGAAGTTTGGTAACCTATTGGAGGCTCCCAACACACTTCCAATGAAAGGCCTTTTTGTTACAAAAACTTGAAAGCAATGAAGGTAAGTAAATTGCAAATTACAAAATTACAAAACGGTCCTCAATTTTGGTGGTTGTTCTCTCTTTGTGATTCACTCAATTTGGAGTGCTTCTTAGTCCAATAGCTCTTAAGGTGGTTGGCCCCTTACTTCTGGACTCAAATTCTTCAAGGGATGGCACCAATCCTCCTTCCAATTCCTATATGGCAACCCACAAACAAGGAAACAAAGAGACAAGCAATAACCAAAGACCAAAAAAAATAAAATGAAAGCTAAACCAATGGAGTTTTAACAAGACAATTTTTCAAGGATTATTCAACAATTAAAGCAATGAAAAGGACATAGAAGCAAGCTAGGACTCAAAGAGAAACTTAGAATGGCTCTAGAGTAGAGTAAAAAAAACTGAAAAAAAAAAACTCAACAAAACTCTAGCTTTGGCACTTGTCTTCACACTAATTTTGAATTGAAATTTCCAATTATAGAATAAATTTTAAGCCAAAACAACAAGCACACTTCCCTTTCACCCATTTTTTTCTGGATACTGATTTTCCTGCCAACTAGTGTGATTTTTCGTATTTTTTCCTTTTATCCAAATCACTTGTTTCTTTTTTTATAACTTTTTTCCAGATGTCTAGAAAATTCAGTAAAAATTTCAGCTCAAAATTCGAAGTAACCAATTCTCAGTAATTTTTACAAGTTTGTATGTCCAAGCTGCCAGCACCAGCGATTTGTTTCTTTAAGCATGGTATATTGATTGCCTTGGGCTTACTTTCAACCTTCCTATGTATGTTGAACTCACTAGGATTGTTTACCACAGTTTTAGGAGTTCAATATTCACTTAGGATCAACATTTCAGCCAGCAATTCAATCACCAAAACTCAAATTCACAATAGACACAATCCTAAGGAAACCTAAAAGTTCAAGAAAAGGTTCACAATCAAAGACTCTCTATGAATTTTGCATGAACATGTTAAGGACTAATTAACATGAAAGATTTGACTCAAATCAAATAATAGGCTAAAAGAATTTCATACACTCATGAACAAATGAGTTAGACAAAGAAACAAGAAAATAAAATTCAGCACAACATAAGAAATCTTATGTGACAAGTTTCATGACTAGACATGATTTCTATGACAAAACTACAATAGGTGAACAAGTCACTCTAGATTTTTGAGGTTTTCTTCTACTTTAATATTTTTGTAAGAATTTTATGGTTTAGGTTTCAGCCACAAAAAATAACAAGACAAAACTCAAAGGATCCTAAACTCAACACAATTCATGGTTCAAGAACAAGAACAAGAAATTTGAACCATAGAAAATCAAATCTAACTTCTATAGCAAGTTTAATCGGTGCAAACTCTAAAGAATCATGTTAACAACATTTAGAACAAGACATGTGAGGAGATACATGGAGAAAAATGAAGAAAAAACAATGGAAGAGAAGGTAAAGCAAAAAATTAATGGAGGTTTAAGGAGCACCTACTTGAAGCTCTTGTGCTCTAATTACCACTTGATGGAAGCTTGCTTGTGGAGCTTCTATGGAGGATGGATCTTTGAGCTTCAATGTGGTCCTTCAATGGTGATTTTTCACCATGGAGATGCAGCGGAAGGCAAAGGAGAATAGGAGAGGGGAGGCACCATCCACTAGGGAATAAGCCAAGGAAGAAGGAGCTTCACCACCAAGAATTGCCTTGGATAAGAAGCTTGAAGAGGATGCTTTAATGGAGGAAAAGAAAGAGAGAAGGGGGGAGCACGAAATTGAAGGAATAAAAGAGGGAGAGAAGTGGAACTTTGAAGTGTGTCTCATAAGACTCTCATTCATCAAAGTTACAACAAGTGTTACACATGCTTCTATTTATAGACTAGGTACCTTCCTTGAGAAGCTTTCTTGAGAAAACTTCCTTGAGAAGCTTCTTTGAGAAAACTTCCTTGAGAAGCTAGAGCTTAGCTACACACACTCCTCTCATAACTAAGCTCACCTCCTTGAGAAGCTTCCTTAAGAAGATTCGTAAAGAAGCTAGAGCTTAGCTACACATACCTCTCTAATAGCTAAGCTCACCTCCTTGAGATGAGAAGCTAGAGCTTAGCTACACACCCCCTATAATAGCTAAGCTCACCCCCATGACAAAAAACATGAAAATAAAAAAAAAAAGTCCTTATTACAAAGACAACTCAAAATGCCCCGAAATACAAGGCTAAAACCCTATACTACTAGAATGGCCAAAATACAAGGCCTTGACGAAGGAAAAACCTATTCTAATATTTACAAAGATAAGCGGGCTCATACTTAGCCCATGGGCTCGAAATCTACCCTAAGGCTCATGAGAACCCTAGGGCCTTTCCTTGGATCTCTAGCCCAATCTACTTGGAGTCTTCTAACCAATGCCCTTGCGGGGTAGGATTGCATCACTTCCCGAATCCATTCTTGGAAGGACCTAATGGTTGCCTTCGTTAGGCAGTGTCAGTATAATGGCTTCGGATAGGATGCAACTACAGAACATGTGCAAAAAGGGGGCACGAATATTTCAAAGAATATGCCCAAAGGTGGAGGGATCTAGCAGCCCAAGTGTTTCCCTCAATGACGAAGAAAGAAATAATAACAATGATAGTAGACATTTTACTAGTGTTATATTATGGAAAATGGTGAGTTACACGCCTTCAAGCTTTGCGGATTTGGTCTTCGCTGGCGAAATGATCGAAGTGGGTCTAAAAAGAGGCAAATCTGATCATCATGCTTTGATAAATGCAAAAAAAACTGGGGCAAGTGAAGAGAGTGAGAATGAGGGAGAAACCCATGTTGTGACTGCCATTCCTATACAGCCAAGTTTCCCACCAACCCAACAATGTCATTACTCAGCCAATAACAAACTTTCTCCTTCCCCACCACCCAATTATCCATAAAGGCCATCCCTAAATCGACCACAAAGCCTGTCTACCACACAACCAATGCTAAACCCCACCTTTAGCACGAACCAAAACACCAACCAAAAAGGAATTTTGCAGCAAAAAGCCTGTAGGATTCACCCCAAATTCCGGTGTCATATGCTAAACTTGCTCTCATATCTACTCGATAATTCAATGGTAGCCATAACCCCTGCTAGGTTTCCTCAACCTCCATTTTCTGAGGATACGACTCAAACGCAACGTATGCTTGTCATGGAGAAGCCCCGGGGCATTTCATTGAGCACTGTATGACCTCGAAGCGCAAGGTGCAAAGTCTAATTGATGCGGCTGGCTGAAATTTGAGGAGAATCGCTTGTGAATCCTAACGTTGACAAGTGAAACCACACATGGGGCGATTTTGAAAGCTGTTGTTAGATGTCTCTAATGACTCATTGGGATTTTCAAGTTTATGCCATTATTATAAACCACAGTTACAATGCCAAATAAAATGGATAAATTTGACATTTTTGTCCCTCATCCTCTCACAAACACATCTTTGCTTATTCAACTTCCACCGGAATGTGAGTACAAGCCATTGGTATGTTTGCTCAAGCGACCTACGTTCCTGAGTGTTGACTTCCAAGACCGTTCAATCAGAGATTACTCGTCTTGCACGTTGGTGGGGGGTGCCGTAAAACAACGAGTAAAGTTCAAAACAAATAAGTTTCAAAATAAAAAAAAAAAGTTCAAAAAGAAAAAGAAAAAAAAGCATTTGATTGACTGTGTTTTCAAGATGTTCATGTGACCTCATTTTATCATTCCGAAAAGTTTTTCGTTTTAGAGAGAAATGAGTTATCAAGAATAGGATGTTGGACAAATGGCCTCAGTTATCTTAAGAAGAAGGGGGGGTTGAATTAAGATACAAAGACTATTCCCCAATTAAACTTTCACTCTCTCTTTTTGGATTAACAATGCACCCTTAACATGAATTACTCAAAAGACAATTCAAAATAAACTTCTTTAAAGCAAAAGATAAATAGCAATAAATAAAATAAATTTAAGGGAAGAGAGGAATGCAAACTTGATTTATACTAGTTCGGCCACTTCCCGTGCCTACGTCCAGTCCTCAAGTAACCCACTTGAGATTTTCCACTCTCTTTGTAAAATTCCTTTTACAAAGTCTGAACCACACAGGGTCAACCCTTCCCTTGTGTTCAGGAATCCTCTACAACAAGAGACCCACAGTCTCTTAATCCATTTTCAAAAATAAGAAGAAGAGAAGAAGAAATCTCTCTTAAAAGAGATAGATTGTACAATGAAGATCATTCAAAATTCCGTATTGAATATGCAAGTAGTTGACCAAGGAATCTTTTTGAGAGGATAAAGACATTTCAGTTCAGAAAAACTCTTAATCTTTTGAGAGGATAAAACTTTTTGGGCAGTGAAAACTCTCTTTAAATTTGTGTTTCCAAGTCACCTTTGATGGCCATTCATAAAACATTTGAATAGATGTGACTCTTGGAAATTATTTTCTGAAAATCTCCTCTGGTAATCGATTACAAGACTTGTGTAATTGATTACAGGCTTTAAAATTTGAATTAAAACGCTCAATAAACTGCTTGTAATCAATTACCATCCATGTGTAATCAATTACACATTATAAATTTTGAATTCAAATTTCTAGTGACTGTTATAAACATTTTCAGCTGCTGGTAATCAATTACCAGAGAGTAAATCTCAATTTAAAATGATTTAGATAGAATTCTTTGGCCAAACCTTTTGCTTTTTCAATTTGGAAACTTCTTCCTAAGATTCTAGAGATCAACTTGATCATATATCTTGATTTTCTAGGATTCTTGGATTCTTGTCTAAAACTTAGAAGCACTTGATCCTTTGGCATCATCAAAACATCAAAACATCTTGCTTCTACATAAGAGTCATTTAACTTAATCCATCAACTATTTCTCATCCTTGGAAAATTCTTTTTGCAAGAATCAAATGCTTCTATCATTCTTCCTCACTACGAGGTTATGAAAACAAGACAACAATGGTTACCTCAAAGCCTTACACTGGGGCAATGAGGGGCACCGTGCATGAACCTCAAGCGAACCTAGAGGCAAATTAGAAGTTCTCACCCAATAGGTTCCCTGCTACAAGGTCATGACGAAAGACAACGATTGATACCTCAAAACCTTACACTGGGGCAATAAGGGGCATCGTGCATGAGCCTCAAGTGAACATCAAACGGGGCATCGTGCATGAGCCTCAAGTTCTCACCCGTCGATGTTTATAAACACAAAAAAGGGGGGGGGGACTAACCTTGGAATTTCTATGGATTGATTAAACATCAAACGGCTCCATTGCCGTCACTCCAAAATGGTCAAGTGACTAAATCAAACAGAACAAACACTCTGAGGGAGTTCCCGGAGAGATTAGCAAAGATAGGATAAGGTTGGATGAATTATCGCCTCTTTCAAAAGGACAGTCAATCTATGTTTTCCAAAAAAATCAAATCAAAATCAAAATCACAAAATAGGGAAGGAATGTCATGAACATTGTACAACTTTCCATTACATTGCATTGTTTCATATGAAGTCCTCATTTACCAAATTTCAAAGGTTGCATACATCTGCATCCCTAAAAATCTTGTTAACTGCATAGATTTCCTACATCTAATGTCCAATCTTTTGAATTTGGGATGATCGACCCTCTCAATGAGTCAATTTCTTGCTTTCTCATAAGGGTGGACCCTTAGACACTAGTACCCTCACCTTTAGAGGGCTGCCCTCGCTTTCAGAGGGCTGCACGCCCTCGCCTTCAGAGGGCTGCATGTCCTCGCCATCAAAGGGTTGCACGCCCTCACCATCAGAGGACTGCACGCCCTCACCTTCAGAGGACTACACGTCCTCACCTTCAGAGGGCTACACGCCCTCTCCTTCAGAGGACTACACGTCCTCACTTTCAGAGGGCTGCACACCTTCTCCTTTAGTGGGCTAGACTTCCTCGCCTTCAAAGGGTTGCACGTCCTCGCCTTTAGAGGGCTACGCATCCTCACTTTCAGAAGGCTCCACATCTGCGCCTTAAGAGAATTTATGGTCCTCTGTCCTTAAATGCTTAACCGAGACTTGCGTTCTCGGTTATGGGGCTAGTAGTTTCCTTTTATCAGTTCCTGGGCCACCCCCAGATATTGAAGGGTGACCAACTGTGCGAGCACAACCAGAGAGGGAGGCTATCACGCAACTACTATGCATACCGGGGCAAGATTTCACCCGTACCGCTGCAAAGAGACGAGTGCGGGTCATGCGCACCAACATGACCACTCTTACACAAATATGGATGACGTTGCTACTTAGCAACATTCCACTCGGCGACCGCAATGCCGATCTCCCCCTGCGGAAACATCAGTTGGTCTGTGTCGTTCCGACATAGGTAAGTATACACATCGCTCAACTGATTTCTGATGTCATCTATTGTTTGCAAGGATCACACCCGCAAGACACCCAGTGGACCTGGAGAAGTCCAACAGGGCCCTGGGGTTTCCAGCTCTAGTTACGGGCCTCTGTCAGTCCTACAGGGTGCCCGTTCCCCCCAGCAAGGTCACGCCATCCTAGGTAAGTATGCACATTGCTCAACTGATTTATGATGTCATCTATTATTTGCAGGGGTAGCGCCTACAAGACACCTAGTGGACCCGAAGGAGCCCAACAGGGCCCTGGGGTTTCCAGCTCTGGTTACGGGTCTCTGCCAGACCTACAGGGCTCCTGTCCCCCCAGCAAGTTCATCCCATCGTGACATAGGTAAGTATGCATCTCCCCCAACTAATTTCTGATGTCACCTACTGTTTGCAGGGACCGCGCCTGCAAGACACCCTGTGGACCTGAAGAAGTCCAACAGGGTCCTAGGGTTTCTAGCTCTGATTACGGGCCTTTTTCAGTTCTACGAAGCGCCCGTCGCCCCCAACAAGGTCATTAGGCCCCCCATTAACCGAGCTTTCATCAAGAAGTACTGCGCCCCCAGGCAGGCGCAGGGCGAGACACCACAATAGCCTGGGGATGGCTAGCAGCGGGCAATAAACACACTGCCACCACCTCTAGATTTCACCTCAGCTCATCCACAAAAAGGTTAGAGCGTTGCCTACGACCCGTGGTCGACCAACAGGCGACCAAGCCCAAAGCCAAAGGTAAGCAGAGTACTAGGTCTGTGACCGACAAGTCATCACGCGTCCAGCTCTAGACGTTAAAGAAGCGCTACTAGGAGGCAACCTAGTACCCTTTAAATTTCTGCTTGTTATTTGATCACCCTTTGTTTCTCAAGTCATAGTAGGACACCCCTAGTTGCTCATGATCCTAGGAATTTAAATAAAACAAGCACAAACTCGAAAGGTAGTCATACCTCACAAAATATATATGTGTATGTTTAGGTAGCAAGATACCTTAGATACGCATGTATATAGAAAAAATACCTCACAAACTATATATGTATGTTTAGGTAGCAAGATACCTTAGATATGCATGTATATAGCAAAAATACCTCACAATATATATATATATATATATATATATATATATATATATATATATGCATGTTTAGGTAGCAAGATACCTGGGATATGCATCTATATAGCAAAAACGCCACACAAAAATATACATAAGTTTAGGTAGCAAAATACCTCATGAAAAAAAAAACAGAAAACAGAAAAGTAGAATATTGTCTAGCTGAAAAGCCAACATGCTTTTGAGAAGAGATAACTTCCAGCTTTTCTTTGAAAAAAATTTCACTGATCATAACCAGTTTTTGAAAGAAAATGTTTGTAATACACCTGAAGGGTGAATGCTGTGAAAATTTTCCCGAACACCCAAAATGGACTCGGATGAATGCATGAATTGATAAAAGAACATATTTTGGAAACACTGGGTTGACTTAAAATAGGGAAAATGAATCCTGAGCCCTAGTGTCACATGACCATAAAAACTTGATGCTTGAGTGTCCACATGGGTGCATGCATGACTAGTTTTGCATAAAATTTCCTAATCGTCATTGTTGCATGTGTGTCATGGAGATAATGTGGGGCATCCCCTTTATCCCCGAACCGCTGTCCAAACCCTGACATATATCATGTCCAGCCGTTCTACAAGCCTTGAGCCAAAAACCCAGCTTATCATAAACCTTGACCCAGGGTGAGAATGTCAATCCTTGCCCTCGGAAGAAAACAAGAAAAAGGAAAATTCCAATCAAAGAGTGGGAGAAAGAAAAAAAGAAAGAAAGTTCCCGATCAAAGATCAGAAGAAATATGCAGAAAGGTCTTTGGACCAGACAATATCTGAACAATACAGAATTGTCACCAAGTAAACAAGATAAAAGGAAACCACGACCTAAAGTGGTCCTCTCCCTTTGATTGCCAACCAAAATCCTGTGCACTAGCGACTTTCTCGCCCTGCACTAAACAAAAACAGAAAACGAAAAGGCAAAAATGCTCAAAGCCAAATTCCCCACCAAAAAAAAAACCCATTCCCAAGAAAAATTCCTATTGATCCATGATCACGCATGCAATCTTTTATTTGATAGGAAATTATTTGCAAAATAAAGTCATGACATGTCTATGGTTCAGAATTAGGATAAAACACTTACCGTGTGAGATTGATACACTTTGAGTGATTTTCTTCTATTTTTGTTGAACCCAGTGCTTCCTCTAAATGGTCATTTAGAAACGAAATGATAACATCCAAAATCTCATTTACGGTTATGAGAAAATTTCATCAGCATACTCTCCTTCCCCGATAGACACATTGTTTTTCATCCAAAAAGCATATGTTGCTCTGATCAGTTGGAAGTTTTGTCTCTTTACTAAAGCATGTTCGCATTTTAGTGAAGAAAACACCGAGACTATTTTTAGTCTCACAATTAGCAAGAACTACGTAGGTCTGAGTTCCTCATCACAAATTGAGGATACGTAGGAGCAAAAGCCCTGCTTTTGTCGACCACCCCACCTTTTGTTACCGTGACCCAAGAGTATGGTGGCATGCGGAGCCACATGACCGTGGGATCCCCAAATTCGTATGTTCCATCATTTATCATTTGTATGTTATCTTGTTTCTATGACTTGAGGGACTAACATTTGTTTTTTTTTTTCGATTGTCTTTTGTTTTGTGCATACATGTTGTTTGGACTGTTGCGTTAGTGCTTACTTCGTTATTGTCGATAATGTTTGTTGAAATTCCGGAACCTTGTAGAGTTTTCCTTTAGGAACGTCGTCCTAAAAATAAAACGAACAAAATCTTGATAACGCCAAGAATAGAAAAAAGAAAGAGACGTTGTGAACGAATGTCGTGTCTATATATATAAAGAAAATAAAAGAGTTTTTTATATGTAAAAAAAATGTATGGAAAGATTTTGTGTGTGTGTAAATAAGGTGTGAAAAGAAATTCTTGTGTGTGAATAATGAGTGTATATAAAGAAATTTTTGTATAAACCACGAGTGTATGTTGAAAAACAAAAAAGAAATCTTTGAACATGAATAGAGTTTTTATGTAGACCGTGTTGATATAAAGAGAAAGAGTTTTTAATGCGTGTGTATACAAAAAAAGTTTGTCGTGTATAGGAATGTAGGTGTACAAAGAAAAGCTTTTCTCATAGATGGCGATGGATGTATAGTTTTTGCAAACATAAAAAATGAAACAAAAAGAAAAAGAAAAAAAGACCTCGAAGGTCAGCATGTTATGGTCATAGGAAGCATAAATCATTCGTAGAAATAATATGGAATGGATGGATTCATAGACTGACGCTAAAAGTTTATTTTCCAGAATAACCGAGATGAGAATGGATGGATTCATTGAACCGATGAAAGAACATAATTTGGAAATATTGGGTCTACTTGTGTAAATCCCAAGCCTTAGTATCACAATGCCATAAACTGGATGCTTGAGTATCCACCTAGCTGTAGCCATGACTAATTTTGCATGTTGTTCCCAAATCACCAATGTTACGCGTGCCTCGTGGAAATAATATGGAAATTCAACCCGAGACCGACACCTTGACACACGAATTAGTTTTGCCCCAGATATCAAAATCGGGTTCGCACGATGAAAAGGCCATATTGAGACACAACCTTAAGCTACTTTGAACCTTGGCCCATGAAAAGAATCCTCATCCTTTCCCCCGAAGAAAAGGACAGCAGAATCTCCTCAAGGGAGAGCGAATAACGAATGCTAAAACCTTAATTCCCAATCAAAGATCGGAAAGGAGGAAATGAAAAGAAAGAAAAGAAAAGGAAAAGAAGGATTCCCGATCGAAGATTGGAAGAAAGTAAAAAGAAAAAGATCGAAGGAAAAAACAGAATAATTCCCGATCAATACAGGAAACCAGGAAAGAGAACAGAAGATCTTTTGACCAGCTAAATTTTTCGGCAGGGTAAATGACCGCCGGCAAAGGAAAACCCATTATTGAAGTAGTTCTTTCTTTGGGATTCCCGTTCAAAGTCGCTCTCGACTAGCGATATCCCGCCCCACATAAAAAAAGAGGAAAAGACCGACACACCCAGCTTCCTCTCCAAAAACACTACCCTCAAGAAAATCCTATTGATTCGTGATCGTGCGTGTGATCTTTTGGTTCGATAGGAAATCATATGCAAAATAAAGTCATGGTGCAACTATGGTTTGGGATTAGGGTAAAACACTTGCCTGTGGGAGTTTTTATACACTATGAGTGATTTTATTCCCAGTTTTAGTTTGACCCGACGTTTCCCCTGAATGTTCATTTAAAAGCTAAATGTTGACATCCTACCCTTCATTTTCTGTTACAAGGAAAATTACTTTTGGCATGGGTATATTGTTTCTCTAAGATATGGTGCTCTCGCGAATGATTTATTTTTCCTTGCTAAAGCATGTTCGCCATTTTAGGTGAAAAAACTCGGTGGACCATTCGGTCCTGCCAACAAATCTTATCCAGAACCCCATGAATTGATTGTCATTCATGCATCCTCCACCATCGAGTCTGGAGCCCCACGAATTGATTGCCTAGCGTTGTTCGTCTATCCTCCACCCTCAAATCTTATTTGGAGACCCATGAATCGATTGCCTAGCGTTGTTCATGCGTCCCCCGCCATCGAGTTTGGAGCCCCACGAATTGATTGTCTAGCGCTATTCGTCTATCCTCCACCCTCAAATCTTATTCGGAGACCCATGAATTGATTTCCTAGCGCTGTCCATGCATCCTGCACCATCGAGTCTGGAGCCCTACGAATTGATTGCCTAGCGTTGTTCGTCTATCCTCCACCCTCAAATCTTATTCGGAGACCCATGAATTGATTGCCTAGCATTGTTCATGCATCCTCCACCATCGAGTCTGGAGCCCCACGAATTGATTGCCTAGCGTTGTTCGTCTATCCTCCACCCTCAAATCTTATTCGGAGACCCATTAATTGATTGCCTAGCGTTGTTCATGCGTCCTCCACCATCGAGTCTGGAGCCCCACGAATTGATTGCCTAGCGCTATTCGTGTATCCTCCACCGTCCTATTCGGAGCCCCATGAATTGATTACCTAGCGTTGTTCATGCGTCCTCCGTTATCAAGCACGGAGGCTCTGGTGACTGGAAATGTGGTTTTTGTTATTTTCCCAATCGGTTCCTTCGCCAAACTTGTGTATACGTATATATTATGTTATTGGTGTCTTTTGTTTGTGTTTGTTTTGTGTTGTGCAGAGAAAGAAGAAAGAGAGACGGGAGTCGTCATAGACTAATCACGGAGAGAGCAAAGACGGACGAAATCAGTGTTTTATATTTGCTTTCCTCTTATCTTCGATAAAAGGTAAGTAAAGAGGGGCAACTGTCATACCCTAATTTCGTCCGGGAACTATTGTTTGATGGCATGCAACCTTTGGTTGACCGCTTCGAGGTACTTGGCACCCCTTGTTGCACAATACGTGAAGTTCCGAGACATGCCGGAAATCAAAAGGAAGCATTGTTACGCAATCCGTGAAATTCCGTAACATGCCGGAAATCAAAAGGAAGTATTGTTATGCAATTCGTGAGATTCCGTAACATTTCGAAAGCTAAAAAAGGAGTAATTACATGACCCGTAAGGTTTCGTAACCTTACAGAAAAAAAACAAGTATCATTACGAAATTCGTAAAGTTTCGTAACGTTACGGAAAAAGAATCACCAAAAAAGCAAAGGAGGTGTATTTAGTAAAAAAAAAAAGGTGCAAATAGCAACCAGACCCACTTGGGCCTTCCAGGATGTTCCTCCAGAAGGAGGTTGCTTCTGGAGGAAGCAACCTGGCTCGCCTGGGTGGCAAGCTCCTCCCCTATTTTCCTATAAATAGGGGGAGGAGTGAAGGAGAAAGGGGTTCAGCCCTTCTGGTACTTCGTAATCACTTAAAATTAGTGAGGAAAATTGTTTCCGTGAAGAAAATCTAAGCCGAGGCGCTTCCGTAACGTTTCTGTGTGTGATTTCGCGAAGATTTTCAACCGTTCTTCGTCGTTCGTCATTCGTTCTTCGTCGTTCTTCGGTCTACAACCGGTAAGTTCCCGAAATTGAACTTTTCAATTCATTCTATGTACCCTCGGTGGTCCCCATTTGTTTCGCGTACTTTTATTTTCGTTTCATTTACTTTCCGTACACCCTTTTGACATGCTTTAGTCATTTACTTAAGTCATTTTCTCGCCTAATCAAAAAATAAAATAAATTTCCACCCATCATTTGATTTGTAATATTCATTAATTTTTGTTAAAATGAAATCCGACCGTTCAGTCATGCCGTAACCACGTTGGAAACCAAAAAGAGGTAAAAATAATAATATAATAATAAAAAAATATCTTTTAGTAAAATAAACCAAAAAAAGCAATCGGACGTTTCTCTTTGGGATTTCTCTTTTTAATTGAATTGACTAATAACTAAAGTGAAACTAAGGCTAAAATCAACTCGCAAAGTCAAGCTCGTCCGCAAAAAAATCACTAAAAAGGATTTTAAGGTTTGATACCTCAGTTCTTCTCACCAAGTAAAAATGGATCATTTTAAGGTCCAACGCCTTAAAAGGACCACCTTCCAAGTAAAAAGAATTGCTTGATTCGCCCTTTAGAAAGAACTACGTAGGTCTGATTTCCTCTTCGATGGAGGGTACGTAGGAGCAAGAGCCCCGCTTTTGTCGACCTCAAAAATAAAAAAGAAATAAAAGGTTTAAATACATAATTTCATGCAATCCTAATCTAAGGCTGTTGTCCTTTGGGACAAACGTGAGAGGTGCTAATACCTTCCTCAAATGTAAATACAACTCCCGAATCTAGAATATTCTTCATGATCGGTTTCCTTCAGTTTTTCCGACGTTTTCAACAAATAAACGTTGGTGGCGACTCCGTGCATTTTCCTCCTTTGGACGACGCACCCGTGAGTCTCGCCTCGCTCGCCCGCAAAAGGGTAGGTTGCGACAGTCCCATCGATTCATCCAACACCATCATGTACAGGACAAGAAGTCTCCCGGGCACTGGCGGCATAAACACAGGAGGATTCATAAGGCATTGCTTGATTCTTCTGAATGCCTCTCGACAGTCGTCATTCCAACGGACAGACTAGTTCTTGCACAAGAGTTTGAAGAGTGGCTCGCAAGTAGCGGTGAGCTGGGATATGAACCTTGCTATGTAGTTCAAGTGCCCCAAGAAACCTCAGACCTGCTTCTTCGTTCGCTGCTTAGGCATAACTAGAATGGCTTTCACCTTGTTGGGATCCACTTCTATCCCCTTCTGACTCACGATGAAGCCGAGTAGCTTTCCTGACTTGACCCTGAAAGTGCACTTGGTGGGGTTCAATCTTAGTTGGTACTTACGTTGTCATTCAAACAACTTTCACAAGTTGATGTGGTGCTCCTCCTTGGTCCTAGATTTGGCTATCATATCATCCACATAGACTTTAATCTCCTTATGCATTATATCATGGAATAACGCCACCATAGCCCTTTGATAGGTTGCCCTGGCATTCTTGAGCCCAAAGGACGTCACCTTATAACAGAAAATTTCCCACAAGGTGATGAACATAGTTTTCTCCATGTCCTTCGGTGCCATCTTTATCTGATTGTAACCGGAGAACCCGTCCATGAAGGAAAACAAAGCGAAATTGGTTGTGTTATCAACAAGGACATCGATGTGTGGTAAAGGAAAGTTATCCTTTGGACTGGCTCAGTTTAGGTCCCGATAGTCCATACACATTTGTACCTTCCCATCCTTTTTAGGGACTGACACAATGTTGACCACCCATTCAGGATACCGAGCCATTGCTAGGAAGCCAGCGTCGAACTGCTTTTTCACCTCTTCTTTGATTTTTAAGGACATCTCGGGCTTCATCCTCCGCAGCTTTTGCTTGACTAGGGAACACTCAGGATTCAAAGGTAATCGATGTTGCACAATTTCGGGGTTCAAACCGGGCATATCTTGGTACGACCAAGCAAGGACGTCTTGGTAGTTTTGTAGGAAAACCACCAACTCATCTCGAACCGGCGTGGTCATACCCGTACCAACCTTTTGCTCTTTTCTTTCCTCGCCAACACCCAAGTTTACGATTTCCATCTCTTCTTGGTGCGGCTTCATTTATCGGTCTTCCTGAGCGACAATACTTTCTAGCTCCGAGGGAAACTACGTATCTTCATCTTCTTCATCCTCAGCTCGGTTTGCTACTCGTTCAAAATCAACGTTAGGGCCCTCGATATTAGTACCTTCGCAGGACTCGTCGTCGGATCTATATCGTTTAATCGCAATAGAAATAAACATGCAGATGAATGAGAATGGGTGAAGGCGCAAGAATAGATGAAGGGAAGATCTTATATTATATATCTTGATAGCAAAAACATAACGTCTTAACAGGGAGAAAAACTCTAAAGCCTAGGCCCAGCTATAGGGTTAAAGCTAAAGAATTACACTATGCCCGCCACAGAAACCTTGGGTCGTTCAACCACTCGCCAATTTCCTAATTGGAAATCAGGAAGGCACAATTGTACCAAGCTTGAACGCTCTTGGGGGGCTTCATCGTGTATCATGGCGACTTGCCTTTCACACCTCCAGCCCGTACTCATGAAACTTTCGTTGATGTGGCATGGAAGGGCTTCTTTCACTTGTAGCCTTTGTTGTTGGACCATGCCCCTACTTCTTCTTTCTAGGGTGCCTTTTCTTACATCGGCACACGTGGGCTTATAGCCTAGCCCAAACCTCCTTCGATTTTCCTTGAATTCGACCAAGCTGGCCACACCATCTTTGTTCTTCCCTAAGCCCATTACGGTCTCATATCTGTGCCCTAACATCACACAAGCTACCATCATTGCAGCATCAGACATGTGGGGCAGCATCGAGAAGGATTCCACAGAAACGTTGCTCACTACCTCAAAGGACTGAAAAGTCATCTCCAAAGCTTCTTCCGCAGCTTCAACTTATGGCATGGAAGAAGGGAAACTTACTAGAATACCCTATTCCCCCGAAATGATGACCAAGCGCCCCTCCACCACAAACTTCATCTTTTGATGGAGCGTCGAAGGGACCACCCCAACTGAGTGAATTCATGGCCAGCCCAACAAACAGTTGTAGGTCGGATTGATATCCATTACTTGGAATGTGACTCGGCAAGCGTGAGGTCCAATTTGGATTGGGAGGTCGATTTCCCCTATAACGTTTTGATGGGTGTCCTCAAAAGCCCGCACTATCATGGAGCTTGGCCTCAGGTGAGAGGCGTTGAATGGTAGTTTGCTCAACATGCTCTTAGGCATTAAGTTGAGTGATGAGCCATTGTCCATGAGCACCTTGGCCACAATGTAATCCATACACTTGATAGCCATGTGTAGGGCCCTATTGTGCCCCCGCCCTTCGACAAGGATCTCCTCCTCGACAAAGGTGAGGTAGTTATTAGCTGTAATATTGTTGACGATGCCCTCGAAGCCTTCATCGGAGATATCTTGCGCCACGTGGGCTTCATTCAAAACTTTAACCAGCAATGTCTGGTGAGGTTCGGAACTCATGAGTAACTCTAACAGAGAGACCCTAGCTGGAGTCTTGTTAACTTGTTTGATTATTTTGAACTCACTTTGTTGGATGATATGGAGGAACTCGTTGGCTTCTTCCATGGACACCTTCTTTCTGCTGAATTCCCCACCCTTCTCAGAGAATCTCCCGGTCGAAACGTCCTCCTTCAGAGAGGGGCCCACTTCGTTGGTCTCCTCCACGACCACCTTCGCTTTCCCTTTGGCATCCGTGGGTCGCACCGATGGGTTGGGTGTTGCGAAGACATGACCGCTACGGGTCACACCACTTAGGCCGGTGATGTTGGTAACTTTAATGAAAAGTAAGTCGATGATGGTGGCCTCTTCTTTCCTTTTGCTTGGCTTCTGAAGGGCATATTTCCACGGGACTGCCTTGTCGCTTCGGTAAGGGAAGGAGGCAGGTTCGCTACCCGAGATAGGTCGAGAACCTTAGGGTTTCTGGGAGGCCACATCCCTGGTGAAGTGTATCACCAAAGGCTTGGGTTTAGCAGGGCTTTCTTTGTCCGTCAACTGCATACACACATGTTGTTCTCCCTTGTTCCCTTCACTGATTTTGAATCGGCCTTGGTCCATCAGTTGTTGTAATAGCTTCTCTGCCATTAAACATGTTTCCATGTCGTGTGATGCACCCAGATGAACCAAACAGGAGTCCCCTTTGTGCCCATCGAGGGAAACCATGCCCGCCTCTTGCAGGGCTTCAAGGATAAACCTCCTAGAGGTTGCTACGTCCTTCATTTGCTTGGGCCTTTGCAGTTCGCCTGCCTCTATCACATTCACGATTGATCCTCCATCATTGGCAAGTGGTTTGTCTTCACATTCGAGCCATCTTCTTGGAAAGTTAGCCACCCCATGTCAATCAAGCTTTGCACTTTGTGCTTGAGGGCTACGCACTGCTCGACCGAATTCCCCAGAGTACCCCCATGATACGCGCAGGTTGCATTGGGGTTGTACCACTTTGGGAAGGGAGACTGGTAAATCCTCCCAGGAGTCACCACTGCCAATTGGTTGGCAATTAAGGATGGCAATAAGTCTCCGTATGACATCGGAATTGGGGCAAACTCCGAAAGATTCTTTACTGGGGGGTTTCTCCTCGCATTGGAATTCATGCCAGGATTAGCCTCGCTGGCGGGGCAAGGGTGCATCGGAGTCGAGGTCTAAGCAGGGGCTCTTTGTGATGGGTTGGACGCCCTTTGCTGGACGGGCGTCGAGTTGGATGAGCTTTCGGCGCGGGCCAGAAAAATCGGATGGTGTTGAGCATACTAGTGAGTATTATGAGGGGTTTGCAGGAATTTTGGCGAAGCAGGAGCCGAGGTCACGGCATGAGCATCCCCTTCTTTCCTTTTTGCCCTAGTTGGCCCAGATCTTCTGCTGTTTGTGTTGGCAAGGGAGACATAGTCAAACCTCCCCCTTTTTAGGCCTACCTCTATCCTTTCACCCGTGAATACTAGATCCGCAAAGCTAGAGGGCATGTAGCCTACCAACTTCTCGTAGTAGAACACTGGTAGAGTGTCTACTATCATGGTGATCATTTCCCTTTCCACCAAAGGGTGTGCCACTTGAGCCGCCAAATCCCTCCATCTTTGGGCGTACTCCTTAAACGATCTGTGTTCCCGTTTGCTCATGTTCTGTAGTTGGGCCCTATCGGGAGCCACGTCAGTGTTATATTGATATTGCCTTATGAAGGCAGTAATCAAGTGTTTCCACGAGCAGACAAGAGATGCTTTGGTGTACCAAATGACTACGGGTCCGGCCAAGCTGTCTTGGAAAAAGTGCATGAGCAATTTCTCATCCCTCGAGTATGCCCCCATCTTCCGGTAATACATCTTCAAAGTATTTTTGGGGCAAGTCGTCCCCTTGTACCTGTCAAAATCAGGTACCTTGAATTTGGGAAGGATAACGACATCTGACACCAAACATAAGTCGGTCATATCGGCAAAGGGGTAGTCACCGAACCCTTCAACCGCTCTTAATTTCTCTTCCATGAGATCAAGCTTTTCTCTTCCCTCCACTACCGGAGGCGGTCCCCCAACGGAGAAGTGAAGTGGTTGCATCGGGCGGGGTTGAGAGACTTTCGTGGTATTAGGCTGAGGCAAGGCATTGGGTGCTGGTCTCTCAGCAGTGAATAGAGGGTATGAGTCGATGTCCGCTTGGGCATTGTCATACCCTAATTTCGTCCGGGGACTATTGCTTGATGGCATGCAACCTTTAATTGAACGCTTTGAGGTACTTGGCACCCTTTATTGCACAATATGTGAAGTCCCGAGACGTGCCGGAAATCAAAAGGAAGCATGGTTACGCAATACGTGGAATTCCGTAATGTAACGGAAACCAAAAGGAAGTATTGTTACGCAATCCGTGAGTTTCCGTAACTTTTTCAAAAGCTAAAAAAAGAGTAATTACATGATCCGTAAGGTTTCGCAACCTCACGGAAAGAAAATAAGTATCGTTACAAAATTAGTAAAGTTTTGTAACGTTACGGAAAAAGAATCACCAAAAAAGCAGAGGGGTGTATTTAGTAAAAAAAGGGTGTAAATAGAAACCAGGCCCACTTGGGCCTTCCAGATTCTTCCTCCAGAAGGTGGTTGCTTCTGGAGGAAGCAACCTGGCTCGCCTGGGTGAGCTGGGTGGCAAGCTTCTCCCCTATTTTGCTATAAATAGGGGGAGGAGTGAAGAGGAAAGGGGTTCAGCCTTCTTGGCACTTCGTACTCACTTGAAATTACTGAGGAAAATTGTTTCCGTGAAGAAAATCCAAGCCGAGGCGCTTCCGTAACGTTTCCGTGAGTAATTACGCGAAGATTTTCAACCGTTCTTCGACATTCATCGTTCGTTCTTCATCATTCGTCGATCTTCAACCGGTAAGTACCCCTAATCAAGCTTTTGAATTCATTCTATGTACCCGTGGTGGTCCCCATTTGTTTCGTGTACTTTTATTCTCGTTTCATTTACTTTTCGTACTCCCTTTTGACGTGCTTTAGTCATTTATTTAAGTCATTTCTCGCCTAATCAAAAAATATAATAAATTTCCACCGATCATTTGATTTGTAATATCCGTTAATTTCAGTTAAAATGAAATCTGACCGTTCGGTCATATCGTAACCATGTTGGAAATCAAAAAAGAGGTAAAATAATAATATAATAATAAAAAAATACCTTTTAGTAAAATAAAGCGGAAAAATCAAAAAATAATAATTGAATTGACTAATAACTAAAGTGAAACTAAGGCTAAAATCAACCCGCAAAGTCAAGCTCGTCCACAAAAATCACTAAAAAAGGATTTGAAAAGTTCAATATCTCAGTTTTTCTTACCAAGTAAATGGATCATTTTTAAGGTCCAACGCCTTAAAATGATCACCTTCCAAGTAAAAAGAATCGCTTGATTCACCCTTAAAAAAGAACTACGTAGGTCTGATTTCCTCTTCGATATAGGGTACGTAGGAGCAAGAGCCCCGCTTTTGTCGACCTCAAAAAATAAAAAAAAATAAAAGTTAAAGTAACACAATTTCCACAATTCTAAAAAATGAGGTTGTTGTCCTTTGAGACAAACGTGAGAGGTGCTAATACCTTCCTCAAACGTAAATACAACTCCCGAACTAGGAATATTCTTTTTGACCGGTTTCCTTTGGTTTTTTCGACGTTTTCCACAAATAAACGTTGGTGGTGACTCGACGTATCTTTTCCTCCTTTGGAAAGCGCACCTGTGAGCCTCAC
Organism: Glycine max; assembly: GCF_000004515.6. Lineage (NCBI taxonomy): Eukaryota > Viridiplantae > Streptophyta > Magnoliopsida > Fabales > Fabaceae > Glycine > Glycine max. Next base: position 29,860,375 of record NC_038242.2, read on the forward strand.
CTCGCTCGCCCGCCAAAGGGCATGTCGCGACAGTTGGCGACTCCACTGGGGACTGTTTTTTTTGAGTTAGGCCTATTTTTAGGAATTGTGGAATTTTGAAACTTTGTGTGTTCATTTGTTGAACTGTGTAAAATGTAATAATTGTTGTCTTTTCCACATTTTTACACTGCATTCTAAGCACCCACGAGTTTGAGTAAAAAAGAGGCCCTATACCCGGGTTCATGGGAATCTAAGGAGTGGAGGTGAATCTATAATCATGCTAGGTCTCCGACTTGCTTGATAATAGTGAAACCTCGTCTAGAGCTTTCTCTCTTTATAATATGTTGTCGCTGGTATTCCATACCGCCACAATATTATTATCTTGAGTGATGATACCTCTAGAAAACAGCCATGTGAGTTATGAATGGTTGGGAGTAGTTATTAGAGACCCCTAGATATTGTCCTATAGGTTCCCAAATTAGGGCATAGAGCAAGCACGCTCCGTGCCATTTGTTCTCATGCATTTTTCTAGTTTTTCTAGTGATATTTTGTGTCTCTAGAGTAATATGTCACTTTTTAATACTTACGTTGAGGCGCCATGATGCCTAAAACGTAGTATTAAAAGATGGATCTTTTTGGTCTCGTATATGTAAATTACCCCTCTGTTTTGTTTCTTTCCGTTTCATGCATACGCATTGCATTATTCATATTGGAGTCTTGATCCACCCCTTTTTTAGGTAAATGATGGGGACAAATCAAAACGGAAAAAGATTTTATCAAGTCAAGATTAAGAGTCTAGATGTCACCAGCCTCAAGGAGTTGGGACGATTGATGGGACCCCTCCAAAGGCAAGCCTTCCGCAAAGTGTACGGAAAGATCTTGGATTTGACCGCAGCAGAGGTATTTACGGAAGTTGTTGTATCCCTCGCCCAATACTATGACCAGCCGTTGAGATGCTTCACGTTTGGGGACTTCCAAATGGTACCGACCGTTGAAGAGTTTGAGGAGATATTAGGATGCCCTCTTGGGGGAAGAAAACCGTATCTTTTCTCCGGGATTCTTCCTTCCTTGAGTAAGATTGCAGCCGTGGTCGGAGATTCGGCAAGAGAGTTGGATCGCATGAAGCAAACTCCAAACAGCGTACTAGGCCTACCGCAGAAATACTTAGAAGGCAAGGCAAGGGATATGGCAAGTCAAGAAAAGTGGGTCCCGTTTGCGGATATACTAGCTTTGCTAATCTTCGGGGTTGTCCTCTTTTCGAACGTGGACGGTTTGGTGGACCTAGCCACTATTGATGCTTTCCTTGCATATCACCATAGCAAGGAGAGCCCAGTGGTGGCTATCTTGGCGGACTTATTTGACACATTTGATCGAAGGTGCGAGAAGAACAGCGCATGGATCATCTGCTGCTTACCCACTCTCTGTGTGTGGTTGGTTTCACACCTATTCCAACAAGACGTAAGACACCCGTGTCCGCTTCAAAGTTATCGCTCGTGCGTTGAAAAGAGAATAGTCGATTGGGACCAACACTTGGCTAGGATAGGAGGCAGCACAATCAATTGGTTTCCTCGATGGAATGAAGGAAAGAAGGGAGTTCTTTTCTCATGTGGGAACTACCCTAACGTTCCGTTGATGGGGACGAGGGGTTGTATTAACTATAATCTCGCACTTGCCATAAGACAGCTAGGGTACCCCATGAGGGGAGCGCCAACGGAAGAGAGCCTCTCACCTTTTCTTGTGAGAGATTTCGGCGCGCAAAGTCTTAAGGTTGTACAAAGAGTCCACAAGGCGTGGAGAAGCCCGTTGAGGAAAGATAAAGAACTTAGGGGCATCCGTAATGGCATCATCGGTGGCTATCACGAATGGCTAAGAGTTCATACGCGAGGGTTAGATTGGCTCTCCAAATTGAAAGTTGTCAACGAGGAGAACTTCAAAGCTCCGGAAGAGGATGAAGAAATCCAAGCTCTAAAATTAGAGCTAGGGAAGGCAAGACTCGCCAAAGAAAAATTCAAGTCAGCCGCTACAAACATCCGAAAAGAGTGCACCAAGTTACGAGAGGAAAACGGGGCCACTGCAAGAGCCCTTGAACAAGAAACCAAGAGGGCCCGCAAGGAAGAACATGGTCGAGATAAATTCCGAGGAGCGTTGTGGGGTAGCAACAATGAGCTCAAGCTCCGGAGAGAGGAAAGAGACCAGTCACGGGTACATGGCATTATCTTAAAGGAATAATTAGCTGCTTCCTCAAGATCTAAGAGGAGTTTGGCTCAACACTTGGAAGCCACGGAGCGAAGCATGCTAGCCATCATAGGGCAGTACAAGGAAGAGTTAAACCAGTCTATGACCCATGAACAACAGCTAGTAGAAGATTTTGCCCAAGTGTACACCGAAAAGGAAGCAAGAAGGAGGGTGATTGATGCATTGCATCAAGAAACGACTATGTGGATGGATAGGTTCGCCTTGACCTTAAATGGAAGTGAAGACCTCCCGTGACTACTAGCCAAAGTAAAAGCCATCGCTGAAGTGTGTTCAGCCCCTGAGGAAATTCACGGGCTAATCAATTACTGTCAACACATGATAGATTTGATGGCCCATATAATTAGAAACCGTTAGGTTTTGTTGTTGTAACACTTTTGTATGATCTTGGCTAGATAAAAGCTTTGTTCTTTTTTATAAAATGAGAAGTTCTAAAACTCATCACGTTATCTAAAAAAGGCCTTGAGGTGGATCCAAGTACTCTGATCATTCATTAGCATATTCATGTTTTGGTGGCATACTCACCGTTGTTTGTTTCTTTAGGGAACTCACCATAACTAAGAAAGCGCAAAGGCACCCCTATAACACTCGATCCAGAATAATGGATAATGAAGAGGGCGTGCAAGAACAGATGAAGGCCGACCTATCGGCCTTAAAAGATCAAATGGCTTCTATCACGGAGGCCATGCTAAAACTTCAGAAAACTATAGAAGATAATGCCATGGCGGCCGCCTCCAATACAGCTAGGGAAGCGGAACCAGTGCTACAGCTTGGAATAAACTTGGGCCGAGACAGAAACACGACGGTGTTAGGTCGGAGGTATAGTCCTCAAGCCTACCCTTATGGTTTGCCTCTGGACTTCACTCCCCGTACCACTCCGAAAGATTTGAGCCAAGCCCCTACCTTTGAGGGGCAACTCCCTCCTTATGCCGACTATCCCCTGCAAGAAGATGATGAAGAAGATGCCCATTTAGGCCCTCTACTTCCCCTCAAAGATCCGCCCCCCCATGAATAGCCCCAACCAAACATAGTCTGCCATGTCCCGTCTCCACCCACATCCGTTAAAGAATCTGTTCCCTTTGCAAAGGATAAGGGAAAGATTGATTTACTTGAAGAGAGGCTAAGAGAGGTAGAAGGCCTCGACAACTACCCGTTCTCGGATTTAGCGGATCTGTGTCTGGCACCTGACATCGTCATCCCTCCCAAGTTTAAAGTACCAAATTTTGATAAATACAAAGGGACGACATGTCCAAAAGGTCATCTTCGAGTATATTGCCGAAAGATAGGGGCATATTCTGTGGACGAAAAGCTGTTGGTGCATTTCTTTCAAGACAGCTTGGCTAGAGCAGCAGTGGCATGGTATACCAATCTGGAAGCTTCTCAGATTCGGTCATGGAAAGATTTGGCGACTGCCTTCATTAGGCAGTACCAATACAACACGGATATGGCTCCTGATCAGAACCAACTTCAGAGTATGACCAAGCGAGAACATGAGTCCATTAAAGAATATGCCCAAAGGTGAAGAGATCTCGCAGCCCAAGTCGTCCCGCCCATGACCGAGAGGGAGATGATCACAATTATGGTAGATATGTTGCCTACGTTCTACTATGAAAAGCTGATAGGATACATGCTAGCTAACTTTGCGGACCTTGTCTTCGCCGGAGAAAGAATCGAGTCCAGGCTGAGAAAAGGCAAGTTTGAATATGCCTCCAACATGGCCCCCAACAACAACAGAAGAGCCCCAGTGGTGGGCACCAGGAAAAAAGAAGGAGATACCCACGCGGTCACCACCGCCCCGACATGGATGAAAGCACCCCAAAATGTCCAAAACTCATACCAGCACAACCCCCCGAACTTTTCAATCCGAGCCGGGAGCTCCCTCCCAACTCAAGTTAAAGGGCCTCCCGCAACAGAAAGAACACCTGCCCAACATGCAGCTCCAGCCACTCCCCGACCAACCAATAATACAACTTCTGGCACGAGCTATAATAATGCACGGCGCCCACCCCCGAGAGATGATTTCTCTCTTATTCCCATGGCATACTCCGAGTTGTGGCCTTCATTATTGGAAATTCATTTGGTGGTAGCCATACCCGGGAAGGTCTTCCAGCCACCATACCCCAAGTGGTACAACTCGGATGCCAAGTGTGCATACCATAGTGGAGCTCCCGAACACAACATTGACTCCTGCCTGCCGTTCAAATATAAGGTGCAACACCTAATAAATGTCGGCTGGCTATCATTCCAAGAGGAGGGCCCCAACGTTAAAACCAACCCACTAGCTAGTCATGGAGGGGCTAGCATAAACGCCATCGAAGAGCATGGGCCATCAGGGGCAAAGAGATTAGAAGATGTGGCTACGTCTAGACGCTTCATCTACCAGTCGCTGCAAGCGGCATGCATGGTCTCCCGTGGCGGGGACGAAAGGGATGAATGTTTGTTTCATCTCGGAGAGTCACATGGCATGGAAACTTGTCCCGCAGTGGAAGAATTGCTTCAACGACTCATGGACTGGGGGCAACTCGAAGTATCCAAAGGAGGTAGGGGAAGAACCACAGATTTGCATGCAGTCGGAAGAAAAGAAGGTTCCCCTAACCCCCAAAGCCCTAGTGATATGTTTCACTAGGAAAGGGACCGGCTCCATGCCCATGTACCCCCGCATAGCGCCCAAGCCGACGCCGTTTGCATATCAAAGCAATAAGGCCGTTCCATGGAAGTATACCCCTCCCGCTTTTGGAGAAAGAGTTGCAACCAAAGTTGACTCTTTGTCAGCCAAGGTGACCAACATCACCGGCCTCAGTGGCATAACACGCAGTGGCCGGGTGTTTGCTCCCCCTCACTCGACGGAAATTCCCTCCAAGGGGAAAGCGCCCATGGTCCAAGAGCCCACAGACGTAGCCACCCCCTCGAAAGAAGTGGATTCTCCGGTGGTAAAAGGAGCTAAAATGAAAGGAGATCTTCAAAGAAAGACGGTGACTTTGGAAGAGGCTCATGAGTTCCTTCGTCTCATCCAACAAAGCGAGTTTAAAGTAGTTGAGCAATTGAATAAAACTCCGGCAAGAATCTCTTTGCTCGAACTGCTCATAAACTTCGAGCCTCATCGTGCACTGTTGATAAAAGTCTTCAACGAAGCCCACGTAGCACACGACATCTCAGTTGAGGGTTTTAAAGGCATTGTTAATCATATAACCACCAATAACTATATCGCGTTTGCGGAAGAAGAGATTCCCGTTGAGGGGAGAAGGCACAACAAGGCTCTACATGTGTTTGTAAGATGTATGCACCATGTCGTCACAAAGGTACTTATCGACAATGGTTCAAGTTTAAACGTGATGCCAAAGACCACCTTGGAGAAGCTTCCTTTTAGTGTGTCACGTTTAAAACCTAGTTCGATGGTGGTACGAGCCTTTGACGGTAGTCGGCGGGAAGTGATGGGGGAAATCGACATCCCCATTCAGATAGGCCCCCACACTTGTAATGTGGTTTTTCAAGTGATGGACATAAATCCCGCCTACAGCTGCCTCTTGGGAAGACCTTGGATTCATGCGCTAGGAGTGGTCCCTTCGACGCTTCACCAGAAATTGAAGTTCGCGGTTGGTGGACTTTTGGTGATAGTGTCAGGCGAAGAGGATATGTTGGTGAGCTGCCCCTCCTCCGCACCATATGTAGAAGCAGCAGAAGAATCTTTGGAAACAGCTTTCCAATCCTTCGAGGTGGTGAGTTGTGCCTCTGTGGAAACGAGCCCGCTGCTACCTTCTCTCTCTAATGCGGCCATAATGGTGGCACGGGTGATGCTCAAGCACAGATATGAGCCCGGAATGGGTCTGGGCAAGGACGGCCTCGGGAATGCCGACGTGGCCGATATTAGGGAAATTCGTACAAATATGGATTGGAGTATGAACCCGGGATGCCGGGAAGAAGGAATGCACCGTCAAGACTTTGGGCGGATAGGGCATGGCCAGGCCATGTTAGCTAGTGTTTCACCAGTGCCAGAATAATGTTTGAGGGAGAGGTGGCAGCAATAGGAGAGGAGTGCCCTCAAGACCCGCCTCGTGCGGCCATGCCATCCCAATTCCCAAGTGGGGAACTGGCGCGTGATAAGCCAGTCAGAGGTCTATACCGCTGATTCAATGTAATTAGAGGTTATAGATTCCTTTCTCTTTTGTTTTGTGAAACCTACCTTATTAAATAAACAAGGAGATCTTGTTTCATCTGTTCTTGCAGTTCCACCTTTTCTCATATCATTTTGCATGTTTTTGTTTCTTTTGTCTTGATTGGTATAGATATGAAGGTCGATTCTTTGAGGATCCTAACAAAGAGGGTTTGACAATCGATTTTGACCGAGATGTAAGCCAAACGATGAACGAAGAAGAGGAAGAGGACATCCTTTCACCAGAGTTGGAGAGGTTGATCGCTCAGGAAGAACGCGAAATGAAGCCTCACTAAGAGGAAACCAAACTGGTAAACTTAGGGACCGGAGAGGGAAAGAAAGAAGTAAAAGTAGGAACCGGTATGACAGCACCTATCCACCAAGGCCACATCTTCGGGTGCAATTTTCCCCTGCCACACATTGATATACTGGTAGATAATACAGCCAAGTTCGCCCTTTTCTCGTTTATGGATGGTTTCTCGGGGTATAATCAGATAAAGATGGCACCCGAAGATGTGGAGAAGACTACTTTCGTCACCTTATGGGGAACATTCTGCTACAAAGTAATGGCCTTCGGGCTGAAAAATGCTGGGGCAACCTATCAGCGTGCCATGGTAGCGTTGCTCCATGACATGATGCATAAGGAGATAGAGGTCTACGTAGATGACATGATTGCCAAATCTCGGACTGAGGACGAACACCTTGTCAATCTGCGTAAGCTGTTTGGAAGGTTGCGGAAATACCAACTGAAGCTAAACCCAACCAAGTGCACCTTCGGGGTAAAGTCGGGGAAGTTGTTGGGATTCATCGTAAGTCAGAAAGGGATAGAGATAGATCCCGAGAAAGTGAAGGCCATTCTTGAAATGCCGGAACCACACACGGAGAAGCAGGTTCGAGGTTTCTTAGGCAGGTTGAATTACATCGCGAGATTTATCTCGCAACTCACCCCTACATGTGAGCCCATTTTTAAGCTATTACGTAAGAACCAGGCGGTCCTGTGGAACAGCGACTGCCAAGAGGCCTTCGAGAAGATCAAACAGAGCCTCGCAAACCCCCCGGTGCTCATGCCACCTGTAACAGGAAGACCTCTCTTTTCCTGTACATGACTGTGTTAGACGAGTCTATGGGGTGCGTGTTGGGTCAGCACGATGATTTTGGGAAAAAGGAACAAGCCATTTACTATCTAAGCAAGAGGTTTACCGCATGTGAGATGAATTACTCAATGCTGGAAAGGACGTGCTGCGCCCTGGTATGGGCATCACATCAGCTTAGGCAGTACATGCTCAGTCATACCACGTGGCTTATTTCCAAAATGGATCTCGTGAAATACATCTTTGAGAAACCGGCCCTCACGGGACAAATCGCTAGGTGGCAGGTACTACTATCTGAATTCGATATTGTCTACGTCACCCAAAAGGCGGTAAAGGGAAGCGCCTTGGTAGATTATTTGGCCCAGCAACCCCTCCAGGATTATCGGCCGATACACCCTGAGTTCCAAGATGAAGATATCATGGCCCTGTTCGAAGAGAAGTGGACGCACGAGGACATAGACAAATGTATTGTTTGCTTCGATGGGGCATCTAATCCTTTGGGCCATGGAGTAGGGGCAGTCCTTGTATCCCGGATGATCAGTGTATTCCTTTCACGGCCAGACTAGGTTTCGATTGTACCAACAATATGGCCGAATATGAAGCGTGCGCCCTTGGGATTCAAGCGGCCATTGATTTTGAGGTAAAACTACTCAAAGTGTATGGAGACTTGGCTTTGGTAATATGCTAATTTAGAGGAGAATGGGAAACTAGGGATCCGAAGTTGATACTCTATCAAACTCACATCTTGAAGTTAGTCGAATGCTTTGACGACATTTCTTTCCACCACATACCTCGGGAAGAGAACCAAGTGGCCGATGCATTGGCCACCCTGGCATCCATGTTTCAACTTGCCCCTCACGGAGATCTGTCGTACATCGAGTTCAGATCTCAGGGCAAGCCAGCACATTGTTGTGCGATAGAGGAAGAGTGGGATAGGAAACCGTGGTACTTTGACATCAAACAATATGTTGAGAACAAAGAATATCCACCAGGGATTTCCAACAATGACAAAAGAACGTTAAGGAGATTGGCTACTGGTTTCTTTATGAGTGGTACCATCCTGTACAAACGAAACCACGACATGACCCTCCTACGATACGTAGATGCCAAAGATGCGAACTTCATGATTGAGGAAATCCATGGGGGTTCATTTAGGACACATGCCAATGGGCATGCTATGGCCAGGAAGATCCTTAGGGCCGGTTATTACTGGCTCACTATGGAGAGCAATTGCTGCGCCCATGTGAGGAAATGTCATAAATGTCAAGCATACGCGAACAATGTCAATGTTCCGCCACATTTTCTGAATGTTATGTCCGCCCCTTGGCCTTTTTCCATGTGGGGGATAGACGTCATTGGGGCCATTGAACCCAAAGCTTCGAATGGTTATCGTTTCATTCTTGTGGCGATAGATTACTTCACCAAATGGGTCGAAGCGGCCTTTTATACCAATGTCACGAGAAGTGTGGTGGTTAGATTCATAAAGAGGGAACTGATTTGTCGATATGGACTCCCTAGGAAGATCATTACCGACAATGGCACCAATCTGAACAACAAAATGATGCAGGAAATGTGCGAGGATTCCAAGGTCCAGCATCATAACTCCACCCCTTATCGACCAAAGATGAATGGGGCTGTAGAGGCTGCAAATAAGAATATTAAGAAGATTGTCCAGAAGATGATAGTGTCATACAAAGATTGGCATGAGATGCTGCCTTTTGCCCTGCACGAATATAGAACCTCGGTACAAACTTCTACTGGGGTACCACCGTATTCCTTGGTTTATGGGATGGAAGCGGTACTCCCATTTGAGGTGGAGGTCCCTTCCCAGAAGATAATAGCGGAATCAGGCCTAGAAGAGTTAGAATGGGCTCAAGCACGCTACGACCAACTCAACCTTATTGAAGGTAAGCGTTTGACGGCAATGAGCCATGGGCGCCTATATCAACAAAGGATAAAGAACGCGTTCGACAAGAAGGTACGCCCGCACAAGTTCAACGAGGGGGACCTTGTGCTGAAAAAGATATCCCACGCTGTTAAGGATAATCGAGGAAAGTGGGCCCCGAATTACGAAGGGCCTTTCGTTGTGAAAAGAGCTTTTTATGGGGGTGCTCTAGTACTCACTAACATGGATGGAGAGGAACTACCCTCGTCCGTGAACTCCGATGTCGTTAAATGATATTACGCTTGATGTTTGGGGCAATTGAGGGAACCGCTGCATGTTCTTTTATTTCTGAGTTTTTTGTTCTTCTTGGTTTCCTCCAGGGATTCCCATCCGCTGTAATTGTCTCGTCATGTTTCTTTAAAAGAAGAGAACATTGGTTGAGGCTTCATCCCTCACTTTGGTTTTAAACCTTGTGTTAGTTTGTAATAACCTGAGCCCTTTTTGCTCAGTTCATGGGGTGCCCCAAGCGCTTAATTAAAAATGAACCTAACCAGTTTTCACTAAGAAGATCATTGCATTGAAAACATTCGTGCATACACATACACATGCATATTTTGTGATAACAGGGGCAGAATCGCCTTAGGCCACGGTCAGAAGTCGAGACAAAGTTAAACGGCAGAAATCAACCAAGGTAAGACGATGACTCGATCACGATTTGCCACGCATTGTTGCTTCCCATTTTCAGGTACTTAGGGACGAATGCAAATGGAGGATAGGGTCACGACCGACAGATCTTCGTCCCTTCTCAGCTCTGGACAAGTGGAAAACGTCGTTGCAAGGCAGCCCTGTATCCTTTAAATTCACAGTAATTACTACTATCGTTTGTTTAAAATAAGTAATGGATGCCCGATCTAACTTAAGTGAGTTCAAGTAGGCGAACGCTAACCTTTAGGGGGGGGGCATGGTTATGTCTCCCCTAAAAAAAATTTGGCAGGTTAGCTCCCCTGGGCGAGCAACCCCTGCACCAGATTATAAAAAATGAGGGTGGGGAACGTTTTCTACACCCAAAAAACTTCCCCCCTCATTCAAAAAGAGAGAACTCACGAGGCTTGCGGTTTTTGCTCCCCTAAGCCACCTTTGGTTGCATTTTGCTTTCATTTTTGGTATTCCTACTCACTCCAACAAGTAAGTATTTAATCCTTGAGTTTTTAGCTTTTCATTGGTGCATTTTGTTCATCTTTTGGTGCTCTAAATTGTGAGAATGTGCTCAAATTTGTGGGGCAGTTTTGGGTTGCTTTCATGCTTGATTTGTTTGAGTTGAGGGGTTGTAGGGGATGGCCTTAGGCCTATGTTGTATTCTGAAGCAATAGGGCATGCCACATTGCCCCCATTCTCTTGCTATTTATGCCTAAACATGCGCCCACCGAGTGCTCGGTGAAATGCCCCAATGACATATGAATATGATTTTGTAAGATTGGGATTGTGGGACTGTTTTATATACATAGGGACTGCATAGAGGATTCAAAATAGGTGCCCAAATGCAATTCCAAGTTTAGAAACTTAAGCTCTTAACTTCAATGCAAGGAAGCATGACTTATGCCTAAAAATCTAAATTTTGGTAGAAAGGCATGAGAATTAGGACATGGTTGAGAGGGTTTTTACTAGAATTTGGCTACCCCATAAGGGATACTTTGCACCTAGGTAGCATGGAAAATACCTTTCAATGGTATGTATATATGTGTGTAAATATAGGTAGCATGGAAAACACCTTTCAATGGTGTGTATATATGTGAATATGTGGCATAAAATTCCTTGCAAAGTGTGAATGAGTAGCAGAAAAATGTCTTTCATCACATGCGTATTTGAGGATAAGTAGCATTAGGAGCCTTTTAGAAAATGTACCCATATCAAAAAGAATGGCCTAGGACGCTTCCTAAATGAATATGTGATGGCAGGGAATTTCCTTTTCAAATGCAAGTCTGTGCATGACGTAATTAGCTTTCCAACGTGCATATAAATAATAAATGTGAGTAAAACAACAAAAATTTTGTATGTTAAATACTTCAAAAATGTGTAGGTAGTTTGTGATAAATATTTAGGATGTGAATAGGTGTAAATTTTGACACAATGCCTTGGGCACGAGAATGTGTGTTCTTTTCAAAGATGTGTATATGTGTGGTAACTAGAATGTGTTGGATGTCCTTGTGTGTTGACATAAATAGTAGGATATTTTACACATACGCATGTTCATAAATGTGTTACATTAAATGTGTGCATGAGTTCATTCTAAATTGGAAAGATTAGCATGTCATTTTTGTGTTAAAATAAGCATTTTTGTAGACTAACTTTCCAAACTGTCTGTCTTCACAGGAAATGGCTCCGAGGAAGCTTTCCTCAAAGAGATCTAGGAAGGAAGCCGCGGCCGCAGGGACTAGTGCCGCTCCGGAGTTCGATAGCCATCGTTTCAGGAGCGCTGAGCACCAGCAGCGTTTCAAAGCCATCAAGGGATGGTCCTTCCACCGAGAGAGACGCGTCCAGCTCAGGGATGACGAGTACACAGATTTCCAAGTTCGATCTAGATATAGTTCTCGAGTTTTACGCCAATGCTTGGCCTGCAGAGGAGGGCGTACGGGACCTCCGGTCATGGGTGAGGGGCCAGTGGATTCCTTTCGATGCAAACACCCTAAGTCAATTCCTGGGATATCCGCTAGTATTGGAGCAGGGCCAGGAGTGTGAATACGGCCAGAGGAGGAACTGGGCCGATGGATTTGATGAGAAGGCCATCGCTCAACTGCTATGCATACCAGGTCAAGATTTTGCCTGGACCGCTGCTTGGAGACGGGTGCGAATCATGCGCACCAACATGACTACCTTGACCCAGACATGGATGACGTTGTTGCTCAGCAACATCCTACCCAGCGATCATAATTCCGACCTCCCTCTACCGAAGTGTCAACTGGTGTATGCCATCCTGACACAGATGAGCATTCATGTGGCTTAGTTGATCGCTGATGCCATTTATTTATTTGCAGGTATGCCACCTATCAGGCACCCTCTAGACCCAGATAAGTCTAACAGGGCCCTGGGTTTTCCGGCATTGATCACGAGTCTCTGCCAGTCGTTCAGGGTTCCTATCACACCTAGTAAGGTGATTCGACCGCCGATCACCCGGGCTTTCATAGAGAAGTATTGCACGCTCAGACAGGTGCAGGGTGGCGACCCGTAGGCCCCAGACGCACCGCCGCCACCTCCTCAGGCTGACCCAGTTGGGTCATTTGACACGGAGCGATATTTACGGCATTTGGTTCGCCAGCAGGCGGCCAACCACAGGGCGCACGTGCAGACCCATGACTGCCTCTACCAGCTCAGCCTTAGCCTGCAGAGCCAGGGTTTCCCTCCTTTTCCATGCCCTACTCCAGATCAGTTCAGGGCAGAGGTCGCATGGCCCGGGGATTGGCCTGAGGCCCAGGCAAGGGAGGCACCCGCAGAGGCTCCCGGCGATGCAGATAAGGCCCGCATGGACGAGGAGATTACCGATTTGCTCGATTTCTTGGGAGGGAGCGGAGCCACATGACCGGGAGGTACCTAGATCCCTATTCTCTTTTTATGTTTCCTCTTTTATCTGTTACGTATCATTTTGTTTTTTGTATAAACTGAGGGACTAACGTTTGTTTCGTTTTGATTGACTCTTGTTTTGTGCATACATATCATTTGAATTGTTACGTTAGTGCTTACTTCGTTGTTGTCAAATAGTGTTTGTTGAAATTCCGGAACCGTGTAGAGTTTTTCATTTAGGAACGTCGTCCTAAAAATAAAATGAACCAACAATCCTGATAAAAAGAAAGAAGCGTTGTGAATAGATGTCATGTTCATAAAGAAAAGAAAAAGGTTTTTATATGTAAAAGGAAAATGTGTATAAAAGGATTTTGTGTGTGTAAATAATGTGTGAAAAGAAATTATTGTGTGTGTGAGTAACGAGTGTATATAAAGAAACTTTTGTATAAACTACGAGTGTGTGTTGGAAAAAACGAAAAAAAGAAATCTTTGAACATGAATAGGTTTTGTATATAGACCGTGTTGACGTAAAGAGAAAGAGTTCTAATGCGTGTACAGAAAAAGTTCCTCATGTATAGGAATGTAGGTGTACAAAGAAAGTTTTTCTCATAGATGGCAATGGATGTATAGTTTTGTGAATCTAAAAAAAGGAAAAAAAACAAAAAGGAAAAAAGAAAGAAAGACCTCGAAGGTCGGCATGTTATGGTTAGGAAGCATAAATCATTCGTAGAGAGCAAACATATCTTTTGGAAACAAGGGACTGACTCTAAGAGTTTATTTTCCTGAATAACCGAGATAAGAATGGATGGATTCATTGAACCGATGAAAGAACATAATTTGGAAACGTTGGGTCTGTTTGTGTAAATCCCCAATCGTAGTATCACAAGGCCATAAACTGGATGCTTGAGTGCCCACCTAGCTGTGGTCATGACTAATTTTGCACGTTGTTTCCCAATCATCATTGTTACGCGTGCCTTGTGGAAATGATATCGAAGTTCAGCCCGAGACCGACACCTTAACACACGAATTTGTTTTGCCCCAGATATCAAGATCGAGATCCCACGATAAAAGACCCCATTGAGACACAACCTTAGACTACTTTGAACCTTGGCCTATAAAAGAATCCACATCCTTTCCCCCGAAGCAAAGGACAGCGGAATCTCTTCAAGGGAGAGCAAATAGAATGCTAAAACCCGATTTCCCAATGAAAAGAAAGAAAAGGAAGAAATGAAAAGAAAGAAAAGGAAAAAATGAAAAGAAAGGAAAAGAAGAATTCCCGATCAAAGATTCGAAGAAAGTGAAAAGGAAAAGATCGGAGGAAAACAGAGTGATTCCCGATCAATAAAGGAAAGAGAACAGAAGATCTTCAGACCAGATAAATTTTCGGCAAGGTAAATGATTGCCGGCAAAGGAAAACCCATTTTGTTGTGGTTCTTCCTTTGGGATTGCCATTCAAATTCATTCTCGATTGGTGATATCCCGTCCCACTTAAACAATGAGAAAAGACTGAAACACCCAGTTTCCTCTCCAAAAACACTACCCTCGAGAAAATCCTATTGATCCGTGATCGTGCGTGTGATCTTTTGATTCTATAGGAAATCGCGTGCAAAATAAAGTCATGGTGCAATTATGGTTTGGGATTAGGGTAAAACACTTGCCTGTGTGAGTTTTTATACACTATGAGTGATTTATTCCCAGTTTCAGCTTAACTCGATGTTTCCCCTGAATGTTCATTTAAAAGCTAAATGTTGACATCATGCCCTTCATTTTCGGTTACATGGAAAATTACCTTTGGCATGGGTATTTTGTTTCTCTAAGATATGGTGCTCTCGCGAATGATTTATTTTTCTTTGCAAAAAGCATGTTTCCCCTTTGTAGATAGAAAGACCCGGTGGATCATTCGGTCCTGCCAACAAATCTTTTTCGGAGACCCATGAATTGATTGCCTAGCACTGTTCATGTGTCCTCCACCATCGAGTCTGGAGCCTCGCGAATTGATTGCCTAGCGTTGTTCGCCTATCCTCCATTCTCCACTTTTATCCGGAGCCCTATGAATTGATTGTCATTCATGCATCCTCCACCAACGAGTTTGGATCCCCGCGAATTGATTGCCTAGCGTTGTTCGCCTATACTCCATTCTCCACTTTTATTCGAAGCCCCATGAATTGATTGTCATTCATGCATCCTCCACTAATGAGTCTGGAGCCCCGCGAATTGATTGCCTAGTGTTGTTCTCCTATCCTCCATTCTCCACTTTTATTCGGAGCCCCATGAATTGATTGTCATTCATGCATCCTCCACCAACGAGTTTGGAGCCCCGCGAATTGATTGCCTAGCACTGTTCACCTATCCTCCATTCTCCACTTTTATTCGGAGCCCTATGAATTGATTGTCATTCAAGCATCCTCCACCAACGAGTCTGGAGCCCTGCAAATTGATGGCCTAGCGTTGTTCGCCTATCCTCCATTCTCCACTTTTATTCGGAGCCCCATGAATTGATTGTCATTCATGCATCCTCCACCAACGAGTCTGGAGCCCCGCGAATTGATTGCCTAGCACTGTTCGCCTATCCTCCATTCTCCACTTTTATTCGGAGCCCCATGAATTGATTGTCATTCATGCATCCTCCACCAATGAGTCTGGAGCCCCACAAATTGATTGCCTAGCGTTGTTCGCCTATCCTCCATTCTCCACTTTTATTCGAAGCCCCATGAATTGATTGTCATTCATGCATCCTCCACCATCGAGTCTGGAGCCCCGCGAATTGATTTCCTAGCGTTGTTCGCTTATCCTCCACCCTCGAAATCTTATTCGGAGACCCATGAATTGATTGCCTAGCACTGTTCATGCGTCCTCCACCATCAAGTGCGGAGCCTCCGGTGACTGGGAAATGTGGTTTTTGTTATTTTCCCGATCGGTTCCTTCACCTAACATGTGTATATATATGTATATTATGTTATTGGTGTTTTTGTTGTTTGTGTTTTGTTTTGTGTTGTGCAGAAAAAAAGAGAAGGAGAGACGGGAGTCGTCATAGACTAATCACGGAAAGGGCGAAGATGGACGAAATCAGTGTTTTATCTTTACTTTCCTCTTATCTCCGATAAAAGGTAAGTAAAGAGGGGCAATTGTCATACCCTAATTTCGTCCGGGGACTATTGCTTGATGGCATGCAACCTTTAATTAACCGCTTCGAGGTACTTGGCACCCTTTATTGCACAATATGTGAAGTCCCGAGACGTGCCAGAAATCAAAAGGAAGCATGGTTACGCAATACGTGGAATTCCGTAATGTGATGGAAACCAAAAGGAAGTATTGTTACGCAATCCGTGAGTTTCTGTAGCTTTTTCAAAAGCTACAAAAAGAGTAATTACATGATCCGTAAGGTTCCGTAACCTTACGGAAAGAAAATAAGTAACGTTACGAAATTCATAAAGTTTCGTAACGTTACGGAAAAAGAATCACCTAAAAAAGCAGAGGGGAGGTGTATTTAGTAAAAAAAGGGATGTAAATAGCAACCAGGCCCACTTGGGCCTTCTAGATTCTTCCTCCAGAAGGCGGTTGCTTCTGGAGGAAGCAACCTGGCTCGCTTGGGCGAGCTGAGCTCACCTGGGCGAGCTGGGTGGCAAGCTCCTCCCCTATTTTGCTATAAACAGGGGGAGGAGTGAAGAGGAAAGAGGTTCAGCCTTCTTGGCACTTCGTATTCACTTGAAATTACTGAGAAAAATTGTTTCCGTGAAGAAAATCCAAGCCGAGGCGCTTCCGTAATGTTTCCGTGAGTAATTACGCGAAGATTTTCAACTGTTCTTCGACATTCATCATTCGTTCTTCATCGTTTGTCGATCTTCAACCGGTAAGTACCCCTAATCGAGCTTTTCAATTCATTCTATGTACCCATGGTGGTTCCCATTTGTTTCGTGTACTTTTATTCTCGTTTCATTTACTTTTCGTGCCCCCTTTTGACATGCTTCAATCATTTATTTAAGTCATTTCTCGCCTAATCAAAAAAAAAAAAAAATTTCCACCGATCATTTGATTTGTAATATCCGTTAATTTCTGTTAAAATGAAATATGACCATTCGGTCGTGTCGTAACCACGTTGGAAATAAAAAAAGAGGTAAAATAATAATATAATAATCAAAAAATACCTTTTAGTAAAATAAAGCGGAAAAATCAATCGGACGTTTCTCTTTGGGATTTATTGTTCTTAATTGAATTGACTAATAACTAAAGTGAAACTAAGGCTAAAATCAACCCGCAAAGTCAAGGTCGTCCACAAAAATCACTAAAAAGGGATTTGAAAAGTTCAATATCTCAGTTTTTCTTACCAAGTAAATGGATCATTTTTAAGGTCCAACGCCTTAAAATGATCACCTTCCAAGTAAAAAGAATCGCTTGATTCACCCTTAAAAAAGAACTACGTAGGTCTGATTTCCTCTTCGATGGAGGGTACGTAGGAGCAAGAGCCCCGCTTTTGTCGACCTCAAAAAATAAAAAGAAATAAAAGTTAAGGTAACACAATTTCCACAATTCTAAAAAATGAGGTTGTTGTCCTTTGAGACAAACGTGAGAGGTGCTAATACCTTCCTCAAACGTAAATACAACTCCCGAACTTGGAATATCTTTTTGACTGGTTTCCTTCAGCTTTTCCGACGTTTTCCACAAATAAACGTTGGTGGCGACTACGCGCATCTTTTCCTCCTTTGGAAAGCGCACCCGTGAGCCTCGCCTCGCTAGCCCGCAAAAGGGCATGTTGCAACAGGCATGCTCCCGAGGCTCTTCATGGGCGCCCCCTATAGGCTGGGGAGGCTTCCCTTTGAAGGTAAAGGGAACGACAGGATCCATGTTCTCGTGCATGGTAGGTGGTGTGAAATTTGGGGGTAGGCCATAGGGGTAAGCATTCCTGCTATACCCCCGATGCGAGCCGCTGGTATTCCCCAATATGTCTCCTCCTCGTCCCACCATATCTGGGGGGAGTTGATGTACTAGATTTGTTGCAGACAGAAAAATCGGATCTGCCTTAACGACGGTGCTGGCGGCGGTAGCAGTTGCTGCGTTACTTTCTATTAATCTTCCCATGCTTAGCATGGCTTCCATCATGGAAACCATTTGATTTTTCAGAGCTGACATGTTGGCCTTCATCTATTCCTGCACGTCCTCTACTTCACCCATGGCTCTAGATTTAGAACGAGTTTGATACGAGTGCTTTATGGTGCACTTAGTTATGGTGTTACTCCCTAAAGGAACAAAATGAATGCGGTAAGTAATGCGACAAAGAATTTAAACATGAATGCATGCTAAAGATAAGTTGTTGAAGCATTAGATTCCCACAGAATTTTTAAGGAAACACATAGGATTAAATCAACCTCATTTTATTAGAGAACAAAAAGGGTTTATCTAGCCAAAATCAAAGTGACAAAACAAGTGTCTTAGCAGCTCCTAATTATGTGGGCCATCAGATCAGTCATGTGTTGGCAATAACAAAGGAGCTCGTGAATTTCTTCGGAGGTCGAGTACACGTCTGCCATTGCTATGGCCTTAGCTAGCAGTCAGGGAAGCTCTTGACTCCCATTCAAAGTAAAGGCGAATCTATCCATCCACATTATTGCCTCTCTATGTAACGAATCGATTACCCTTTCCCTTGCTTCCCTTTTCGCTTGTAAGACTGATACTTTGGTATCACTACTAGAAAACCTATGTTCTACGACTATAGTACGAAATTGGTGCTTGGGTCACCGTTTTTGAATATAACACGGTGGAATTTTTGTAAATACCACAAGATGAACGACAACGTTTTTAGCCAAAAGCAAAGTGGTATTTGAGGCTGTTCATTAACAACCACGTTTTAGTACAAAACGTCGTTGTATTTAACTACAAGCATTCAATACAACCTCGTTTTCTAATACATCGCCGTGGTTGTTGCATTTTTAAAATTAATTTTTCATTAATGAAAAAATCATGTTGCCATTATCTATGAAATGGTGCTTCTTTTTGCCCTTGATCCCTAGCCTCAGAAAAATGAAACCTCTAGCCTCTTCCATTACCTTATTTTGGAAGTGAGCATCGAGGGATCGGCGATGATCCAGGTGGCGGTGGTTCCAATCGGAACGGTGCCATCGAACGTGCTATGGGACAACTACTCTATGCTGCTCCCGCTGAACACGATCCCACTCTCCGCGATCAGCTCCTTCTACACCAAGCACCAAAAGTCTCCCTTCGCCGTCCAGCCCTGGGATTTATGACAAACTTGTATAGCTGAATTCATATGAAATTTATATTCTTTTATCTTTGTTTCTTATAATAGGATATCATAATCAGTAATTATAAATACTGATTTTAATATTAGATAATAATATTTGTTGATTATATATTAGCAATATTGATAATATTGTAATTATAAATAATGATTTTAATATTACATAATATTATTTATTGATTATTATCAATATTGATAATATTGAAAATATAAATTTTGATTATTAATTAACCTAAATTTTAATTGCAGGTTATTCAACATTTAACATCGGTTGTGACGTAAGCACCAATGTTAAAACACACCTTTTTTACACCGTTTACGACTACAACACCGATGTAGAAGGTCTAATTTCTACATCGGTGGTCAGGATAGTACCAATGTAGAAGGTCTAATTTCAACAACGATTATGACATAAGCAATGATGTAGAAGGTCTAATTTCTACATCGGTGGTCAGGAAAGTACCGATGTAGAAGGTCTAATTTCAACAACGGTTATGACATCAGCAATGATGTAGAAGGTCTAATTTCTACATCAGTGGTCAGTACAGCACCGATGTAGAAAACATTGTATTTCTACAACGGTCAATTGAGAACCGATGTTGAAATTTTAACTTTCAAAGACATCATATTCAACAACGGTTAACCGCTGATGTTAAATGTCATTTTCGACCGATGTAAAAAGTGTGATTTCTAGTAGTGCATACTCATCCTCTAGCTTTTGCTCGTGAGTCACCGTTAGGTTTAGCTTTTCCTTGTATTCATCGATGATAGCCCACATATTTCCTTCAGTCTTACTTAACTGCTGCGACAAGCCACTTTTTGACCTAAGGCAAGCCTTTAACTCGTCTTTCAAGATCATGCCTTCAACCCGCGATTGATCCCTTTTCGTCTCTTTGGAGCTTAAGCTCATTGTTGCTGCCCCATAAAGCTCCTCGCAACTTGTTTTGACCGTGTTCTTCTTTTTGGGCCCTCTTGGTTTCTCGTTCCAAGGCTTCGGCAGTGGCCATATTGATGTCCTTTAGTTCATCGTACTCTTTTTAGACTTTGATGGTCGTTGACTTGAACTTCTCTTTGACTGCTCGGGCTTGTTCAAGCTCCGCTTTTAGGGCTTGTACCTCCTCACTTTCTTTCGGAGCTTCAGCCTCTTCCTTTCTCGCAGCCCGTAGCTTTGGGAGTCAATCTAACGCTTACATCCGGACTCTCAGCCACTTATGATAGCCGTTGATGATCCCATTACTGCTTCCCCTGAGCACTTTGTCCTTCCTTTGTGCCGCATCCCATGCCTTGTGGACTTCTTGAAGCACCCTCGCATTGAGGTCGCTGACACCCCGTGCGATGAAAAGGTATGATGCTTTTCTCTGATGGTGAAACTCTCATGGGGTAGCCGAGTTGTCTTATGGCGAGGACGGGATTATAATTAATACAACCCCCTACTCCCATCAAAGGAACATTTGGAAATCCTTAACATGTGGATAAAACCCCAGTTCTTCCTTCCTTCCAGCGAGGAAACCAATTAATGGATGCCCCCTCCATACTAGCCAAGAGTTGGTCCCAATTCGCCTTTCCTTTCTCGGCACACAAACAGTGACCTTGTAGTAGACAGGCGGGCCTACTTTCTTTGCAAAAAAGGTGCGAGACGAGCCACACATAGAGAGCTGGCGTACAACAAACAATTCTTGCGCCGCTCTTTTGGCATCTTCGATCGAACGTGTCATAGAGATAGACCAAGATAGCGATGATCGGGTTTTCCTTGCTATGGTGATAGGCGAGGAAAGCATCAATTGCTACTAGGTCCACTAGACGTTCCACATTTGGAAAAAGGGTGACTCCAAAGATCAACAACGCCAAGACGTCAATAAAAGAAGCCCATTCACCTTGATTTGCCAGGGCCTTTGCCTTTTCCTCCAAACACTTCCTTGGTACTCCAATTACCCCATTCCTATTATGCTTTACCCAGTCCAACTCTTCTGTCGAGATTTTAACTACCTTGGCAACTCTGGTCATGGAGGGATAGAAACCTGAGAAAAGATATGGCTTCCTTCCTCCCAACAGAATTGGAGGACTTGGTGCATTAAGTTGTTAAGGTAGAACATCAACTCATAAAAAAGAGTGCCATGAGAAGAAGTTCTTCTAACTTTCATTCTCCAAATTGGAAGGGAAAAAATAAGAAGGAGGGAGGTACTTCTTCAAGTCATTAGAATGTTTCACCTCAAAGGACTAAAAAATCCACTAAGATCCCTAAAAAGACAAGGAGCAGTGAGATAAAATGTTTCAAGTGCTTAGGGAAAGGTCACATAGCTTCTCAATGTCCAACTAAGAAGACTATGTTACTTAAGGAGGATGGAGAGATTATAAGTGATTCTTCTTTAGATTCTATACTATCTAGTAATGAAGAGGAGTATGAAGAGTGTCACAACCTACCCTTCAACGAGAGGACGATGCGAGGCTCACAAGTGCATCTTCCAAGGAAGGAAAACACATGGAGTCACCACCAACGTTTATTTGAGGAAAACGTCGGAAAAACCAAAAAAGTGGGTCTACAAACTTTGAGAATAAGAAGGTTCGGGAGTTTTTTTTACACACGGGGAAGGTACTAGCACCCCACGCGCCAATCACAAGGGACGACAGCCTTTAATCGAATGTGCGAAATCATGACTTTAACTTATTTTATTTTCCCTTTTTATGTTTTTCAATCTTTTGGGTCGACAAAAGTATGGCTTTTTCTCCTACGTATCCTCAATTGTGATAAGGAACTCAAACCTACGTAGTTCTTTAGAAAGCAAGAAAGTTATGCGGGGTGTTGATTTTAGACTTTTAAATGGTTCATTTTAACCGATAAAAGTAAAAGGGGGACCGTTAAGGCGTTGGACCTTGAAACAGTTTCAAATGACCTTTTTGCGGGCAAAAGCTTGATTTGTAAGTTGATTTTAGCCTTAGTTTCAGTTGGTTATTTCTCAACTCATTTAAAGAGAACTTTCAAAGTAAATATCAGGTTGAAACTTGCCCTTTTGATGATTAACCAAGGTTACAACATAAAGGATCAGTTTAATTTTATTTTAAAGGCGATTAAATGAGATTACAACACAAACGATCGGTTGAAATTCATTTTGACGTTGATTAAGTGAAGTTACGGCTTAAACAATTGGTTGAAACTCGTTTAAAACAAAGCGAGAATTGACCCCTAAGGGTGTATAGAATGAATTCAAAGCTTCGAAATCGAAAACTAACCGGTCGAAGATCAACAAAGGATGAAGAACGAATAAAGAACGACAAAGAATGGTGAAGAACGTTAGTGGAATTGATCACGGAAACGTCCCAGAAGCATTACGGAAGCTCCTCAGCTTGGATTTTCTCCTTCTTTCTTCTTCTCCTCACTAATTTTAAGTGAAATCTAATTGCCAAAGGGGCTGAACCCTTTCCCCTCAGCCTCCAACGCCATTTTATAGGGAAAATGGAGGAGGAGCTTGCCGCCCAGCTCGCCCAGGCAAGCTGGAGGCTTAAGCTTGAAGCAACATGCTCGCCCAGGCGAGTTGGTTGCTTCCTCCTGATGGGCCCAGATGGGCCCAGGGCTGAAGAACACCCCCTAATTTGATCAGTTCACCTCCATTTTGAGTTTTTTTTGGCTTATTTCCATCTAAAACATTGCAAAACCTTACGGATCACGCAACAATTGGCTTTAAGCAACTCAATGTGACTGGCGAAAATCCGCATGTCGACAAATAATTGTCCCCGAACGAAGTTAGGGTATGACAAAGAGGAAAAAGAAGCAGAAGGAGATTTTTTCATGGTTAGAAAGTTGTTGGGAAGTCAAGCTGTGGAATTGGATGATTGTCAAAGAGAAAATATTTTCTACACAAGGTGTATTATTCAAGGGAAGTTATTGATGTAAGCTCGATTGGAGCTTGTAGGCTTAGGATCTTCTTCATCAATGGATTCCATTGCTTCTTGGAAGATGAATGGCAGTGGAATGCAGAAGGAAGAGAGAGAGGAGATGCCACTTCAAGGATAAGATGAGTCTAGAAGAAGCTCACCACCATAAGAGGCCATGGATAAGAGCTTGGAGGAAGAAGGAGATGAATGAAGGGAGAGGAAGAGAAGAGCATGAAATTTTATGCTCTAAAAGTGCTCTGAAATCTGAAGTTTAATTTTCAAATGAATCAAAGTTGAAAAAATGCACACACATGACCTCTATTTATAGCCTAAGTGTCGCACAAAATTGGAGGGAAATTTGAATTTCTATTCAAATTTCACTTGAATTTGAAATTGAATTTGTGGAGCCAAAATTTCACTAATTATGATTAGTGAATTTTAACTATGGTTCAGCCCACTAATCGAAGATCAAGTCCAAGATTCTCCACTAAGTGTGCTTAGGTGTCATGAGGCATGTAAAGCATGAAGGAAATGCACAAAGTGTGACTATATGATGTGGCAATGGGGTGTAGCAAGCAAATGCTGACCTCCCCCTCTAAAATTTAATTAGATTGGGCTTCTCCCAATTCAATCAAATTTATTTCTCAACACACATATCAAACATTCACTTAATGCATGTGAAAATACAAAAAAGTTCCTACTACAAAGACTACTCAAAATGCCTTGAAATACAAGGCTAAAATCCTATATTACTAGAATGGCCAAAACACAAGCCCAAAAAGAAGGAAAAACCTATTCTAATATTTACAAAGAAGAGTGGACCCAACCTTGGCCGATGGGCTCAAAATATCTACCCTTAGGTTCATGAGAACCCCAGGGCCTTCTTTAGCAGTTTTAGTCCAATCCTCTTGGAGTCTTCTATCCAATACCCTTGGGGGTAGGATTGCATCATCCCTTCCACCTTGGAAAGGATTTGACCTCAAATCCTGGGGTTTTTCATACTCTGGGCTCCTTCCCTTGACACCTGTAAAAAGAATAAACACATATGTATTAGTGGTGTTGGATATGTTAGAGTAGGGTAAGGTCTGAAAACCCTTTTCATGGACATCTTCTCATGAGGGAACATGGTTCCTCACCAACTCAATGAGTGGTGCTACAAGTATAGAAAAATATGGGACAAATCTTTTGTAAAAGTTTGTTAAGTCATGGCATCCCCTGATTTCCCTTATCCTTGGTGGAGTGGGCCAATCAGGAATGACCTTTATTCTCTTAGGATCCGTGGGAACCCCTTGATCACTATTTAAAAAATTAAGGAAAGTAATGCAATAAAACGTACCTTTTTCTGTATTTTCATGTTGATTATTCCTACAAAAAAATACGACAAACCTAAGGTGTCTCATATGAGCACCTAGGTTTGTATTAAAACCAAAAATAAGAACAAACCTACCTAATGAATCCTTATGTACATGAATCATGAAGATGTGGGGTGCATGACTGATTTTACAAAAGAGGGTTGCAACACTCACACATTCATCATATCACTTATTTTAGGGATTTGGTGCCTAATAATACCTATTTTGGGCACCAACAAAGCACAAGGATTTAAGCTCTTACGAACCAAACCCTCATCCAACAACTTCTTTACTTGAGGAATAACCTCAGTGCTAACAAGTATCTTTTTACAAAGGAGAAGATGTGGAGGTTGTCTAAGAGGGGAAGTTTCTTTAATATTTGACTTTATTTCAAAATGACTTTCCTTCTTAGCTAACCTCTTGGAGAAGACACTTACCTCCTTACACTCCTCCTTAACCATTAAAGGTTGTCCTTCTCCTTGGGGGTAGATTTCTTCACTAGATTCTTCCCCTTTTGCTTCTTCACTTTCACGAGAGGAAGGTGAAGTAGTAGCCTCATCTTGGCTACTATAAATGTCTTGTCCCCTCATAATCATGGTTTTCTTGGTGGGGCATTGAGAAGTAATGTGTCCCTTCCAAGACATTTAAAGCACTTTATGGAGCTAGTCTTCTCTTGCATACTAGCCTTAAGGGGTTGCTTTTCTATTGTCTTTCCATTATCATCTTTGGGCTTAGAAGGTGTCACCCCTAAGATGCCTTGCTCTTAGTCTTTCTTTGGATAAGAGTGAGAGCCATAAGATTTTGAAGTAGACTTCCTTTTAAGTTGTTGCTCTACCCTTATTTCCCAATCTAGGTTAGCCTCTACATTGTCCTTCCCATGGAAGTATGGGAGGTTAATGTTAGCCTCTTGAGGCTTTCTTTCCTTTTCTCTCCAATGGGAGTGAGGTCTAAGATGTGTCCTATGCCTTCCTGATCGAGGCCGTACCCGAATCAAATAAACATGAAAATGCAGTAACTAGGAAGTGATCCTAGGTCGTTTCCCAACGAGCAATGACAAACCAAATGTTCATAATATACTTGCAGTAACAGTAACGATTGGGGGGGTTGTTTGTTTTGTGATTAAAGAGCAGAACAAGTAAACTGGAATACGAAACTACTAATATTAAAAACGGGTTGTTTCCTCTGAATCAGAAGTCATTCTCTTATCCTGGGTTATGGAGAATTTGTCCCTAATAGTCAACCACTTAATCCAACCCTATTTCAATTTACTAAGCGAAAATCAACTTAGGGTTTTCAATACGTGATTAGGCACCACATACACCAGTTAGCCCTTCGTCCATTAAGCATGAACGCAAGTTAGGCTCAGAGGCAATTAATCGAACACGAAGCATGCACTGATTAATATTCACGAATTTGGGATAACTGGTGAAGGGAAAACTGCTAGGAAACCACATTACAAGTGAAACCTCAAAGAGAGTTGGGCTTCGTCCTCAAAAGGAAACAACACCAGAAAATCTAGCCTTCCATGGATTCAAACAGAAAACGCAAATGAAACATGAAGCAAAAACGTAAATGAACAGAAACGTAAATGAACAGAAATGTAAATGAAAAAGAAATGTAAATGAGAGTAGAAGAAGAAGCAAGAACGAAATTGTAATTAGAAGCAGAAAATGTAAAATTGCATTACATGAACAGTAGCATCAAAGCAGAAAACGTAAAACCCTAAAACAAAAGCTCTGAATAATGAATAGCATAACAGAATAGCCTTGCACGAATCCCAAGGCTGCTATTTAAAAAGAGTCACTCAAAGTCACTGGGCCCTATTACAATACTCTGGCCCAAAACGAAATAAACACTGAACAACATAAAATAAAATTGTGAAATTTCCTAATTAGAAATTAACTAAGGTAAGCGCTGCTTTATTTGCCGTCTTCAAGTCCATAACCAAAATCCGGATTAAGCCCAATGTTTCATTAATTCCTGAAATTAGATTAAAAACATCAAATTATCTAAATGAGCCCAAATAACAAAACTGCCTGATTAATTGACAATTAAGACCAATCAGTAATTAAAATGGTGTAAAAAGGGTTTAGAAAATGGGAGAAAATGATGGCACATCACTTCCTTCATAATAGTCACGAAGTTCTTCACTTAGGCTCTTGCAAGAGTTATGACTACTATAGGAGGCATGTTTTTCTTTTCTTAACTCTTTTAGTATTTTCCTTCTTTCTTCTTCCCTTCTTTTCTCTTTTTCATCTTGACTTATTTCTTCCACCTTTTTTTCCTTTTTCTTTTCTCTCTTGTTTTTCATTCCACAACTTAAGGGATCTCAACTCATCTAATATCTTATACAAGGGGTCCTTAGGAGTAGAACCCTCACCATTAACACTAGATGAAGAATGAAGACTCATGTTGGTTTCTAAGTTGTGGTTCTTTCTTGTTGGGGGTTTGAAAACAAAAGGTAAAAGAAACTATGGTTGAAACTAGCCAAAAGAAACACTAAAAGAGGTGTGAAAGATAAGGTACAAACTAATTGGTAAAAGGCAAGCTATCTAGGCGGTTTGACAATGGAAGGTAAAGGAAATAAGCTATGAAAGTAAGCAAGAAATGTAAACTAGGTGAATCCTAAGAGTGTTTGGATGACCACATTTAAGGTTCCCAAAAAAACACAAATGGAAGTAGGGTGACCTATTGGAGGCTCCCAACTTACTTCCAATGAAAGGCCTTTTTGTTACAAAATTTGAAAGCAAAGCAAATTGTCAATTACTAAATTACAAAAAAAAGTCTTCAATTTTGGTGGCTATTCTCTTTGTGGTGTTTCACTCAATTTGTAGTGCTTCTTAGTCCAATAGCTCATAAGGTGGTTGGCCCCTTGCTTCTTGACTCAAATTCTTCAATGGATGGCACCAATCCTCCTTCCCAATTCTCTATGTGGCAACTCACAAACAAGGAAACAAAGAGACAAGCAATAACCAAAGACCAAAAAAAAAATGAAATGAAAGTTAAACCAATAGAGTTTTAACAAGATAAATTTTCAAGGATTATTCAACAATTAAAGCAATGAAAAGCACATAAAAGCAAGCTAGGACTCAAAGAGAAACTTAGAATGGCTCTAGAGTAGAGTAAAAAAAAACTATAAAAAAAACTCAAGAACCTCTAGTTTTGGAACTTGTATTTACAGTAATTTTCAATTGAAATTTCAGAACTAGGATTGGTATAAAATAGGTACCAATTATAGAACAAATTTTGAGCCAAAATAACAAGCACACTTCCCTTTCACTTTTTTTTCCTGGACACTGATTTTTTTTCCAACTTGTGTGATTTTTCTTATTTTTTCCTTTAATTAAAATCGCTTGTTTCTTTTTTCATAATTTTTTCCAGATGTCTAGAAAATTCAGTAAAAATTTCAGCTCAACAAACGTAGTGAACAATTCCCAGTAATTTATACAAGTTCGTATGTTCCAGCTTCCAAAACCAGCGATTTCAACCTAGAAATCAATAGTAGTGTTTGTGTTGCTTAAGGCTTGGATAGTTACAATTTGTGTTTGCTTATGCTCAATTATCTTTAATAACACAATTCAAGAGAGCTTAAGACTTATTTTGATTCATAAATCTAGCCACAACTCAACTTCATCATAGGCATCATGTAGGAAACTTAGAAAACAAAAAAAAGAGTTCAAGAACAAGACTACTTCTAGGAATTGATTTAGAACATGTTATGAACTAAATAACATGCTTGAATTAGACTCAAAATTCAAAATATAGGCTAAGAATGACAAGAATACATGAACAAATGTATCTAGAATTAAATCAACAAAAATAAAAATTCAACACAAACTTAGAACATAATGTGACAATTACTATGACTAAACATGACTCTAAGACAACATGGATTAAGTGATTTACACTTAGATTTTTGTGATTTCTTTTCTAATCAGTATTTTGGAAGAAAATTTAGATCTAAGGTTCAGCACAAGAATATTATGAATGAAAAATGATAGAACCTAAAATCAACACAAAAACAAGATTCAAGAGTAGATCTACAAAATTTGAACCATAGAAATGCAAGAACAAGTGTAGATCTAAGATTTAATCGGTTTATTTTTTGTCAATCTACTCTAAACAAAACCAAACCACAAGACAATGTAGGATATACATGGAGAATAAGATGAAGAACAAGGTATTAAAGAGAATTCACCGAACAAAAAGATAGAGGAAACAAAAGAACATCACCTAGATGAAGATGCTCTGATACCACTTGATGGAAGCTTGCTTGTGGAGCTTCTATGGAGGCTGGATCTTTGAGCTTCAATGAGGTCCTTCAATGGTTATTTTCCACCATGGAGATGCAGCGGAAGACAAAGGAGAAGGGGTGAAAGGAGGCGTCATCCACTAGGGAATAAGCCATGGAAGAAGGAGCTTCACCACCAAGAATGTGCCTTGCATAAGAAGCTTGGAGAGGATGCTTCAATGGAGGAAAAGAAAGAGAGAGAGAAAGAGAGAGGGGGGAGCACGAAATTGAAGGAGGAAAAGGGGGAGAGAAGTTTAACTTTGAGTTGTGTCTCACAAGACTCTCATTCATCAAAGTTACAAAAAGTGTTACACATGCTTCTATTTATAGACTAGGTAGCTTCCTTGAGAAGCTTTCTTGAGAAGACTTCCTTGAGAAGCTTCTTTGAGAAAACTTCCTTAAGAAGCTAGAGCTTACCTACACACACCCCTCTAATAATTAAGGTCACCTCCTTGAGAAGCTTCTCAAGGAAGCTTCCTTGAGAAACTTCCTTGAGAAGCTTCCTTGAGAAGATTCCTAGAGAAGCTAGAGCTTAGTTACACACACCTCTCTAATAACTAAGATAACTAAGTTCACCTCTTTAAGATGAGAAGCTAGAGCTTAGCTACACACCCCCTATAATAGCTAAGTTCACCCCCATGCCAAAATACATGAAAATACAAAAAATGTCCCTACTACAAAGACTACTCAAAATGCCCTGAAATACAAGGCTAAAACCCTATCTTACTAGAATGGCCAAAATACAAGCCCAAAAAGAAGGAAAAACCTATTCTAATATTTACAAAGAAGAGTGGACCCAACCTTGGCCCATGGGCTCAAAAAATTTACCCTTAGGTTCATGAGAACCCTAGGGCCTTCTTTAGCAGCTCTAGCCCAATCCTCTTGGAGTCTTCTATCTAATACCCTTGGGGGGTAGGATTGCATCAGTTATATTCTTGGATAATTGATGGAGGGAGTTGCACCAAGGCGGCTAGTGCAAGATTGGTGTCAAAACTGAATTTGGAGACTAAACCACATCCACGACCTTACAAGCTTCAGTGGCTTATTGAAGATGGTGAAATGATCATGAATAAGCAAGTTGAAGTTGGTTTCTCCATTGACAAATACAAGGATTTTGTTTTGTGTGATGTGGTGCCTGTGGAAGCTTGTCATCTACTTCTTGGTGGGCCTTGGCAATTTGATAAAAAGGCCAACCATGATGGATTTACCAACAAGTTTTCTTTTGTGCATAAAGAATGCAAGATCACTTTGCACCTTTGTCTCCTAGGGAGGTTTGTGAAGATCAAAATAAAATGAGAGAAAAGAGAAAACAAGAGAGGAAAGAAAGAGAAAAGAGTGAGAAACAAAAGAGAAAATTGAGTGGACCGAAAAAGAAAGAAGAAAGTGGAGGGAAAAAGAATGGGAAAGAGAAATAGTCAAATATGTTTGTCAAAGAAAGAGAGGTGAAAAGGCTATGCTTTTGAAAAGGTCAATCCTCTTACTTATTAGTAAAGAGAGTCTTTTAGAAATTGCAAAGTCTACTAACCCCCTTCTAAATGAAATTTCTTCTTTATTGCAGGAATTTGAGGATGTCCTTCCCAAAGAGGTGCCTCACGGTTTACCACCTATACGAGGAATAGAACACCAAATTGATCTTATTCCAAATGTTGCCTTGCCAAATAGGCCAGCCTATAGGAGTAATCCTCAAGAGACCAAAGAAATTCAAAGGCAAGTTGAGGACTTGATGCAAAAAGGGTGGGTGCAAGAAAGTTTAAGTCCATGTGCAGTACCAACCATTTTAGTGCCTAAGAAGGATGGAACTTGGAGATTGTGTACAGATTGCATAGCCATCAACAACATTATGGTAAAATATAGGCATCTCATTCCCAGGATAGATGACTTGTTAGATGAATTGTATGGTGTTTGTGTTTTCTCTAAAATTGATCAGAAAAGTGGATATCACCAAATTAGGATTAGAAAAGGTGATGAATGGAAAAACAACTTTTAAGACTAAATATGGGTTGTATGAGTGGAGGGTTATGCACTTTAGGTAAACTAATGCTTCTAACACTTTCATGAGATTGATGAACCATATGTTAAGGGAATTTCTAGGAAAGTTTGTTGTAGTTTCTTTTGATGATATTCTAATTTATAGCAAATCCCATTATGATCATCTTGTGCAATTGAGGTGTGTTTTAGAAGCTCTTAAGCAAGAGAAATTGTATGCTAACTTGGAAAAATGTGTGTTTTATATGGACCATGTAGTTTTTCTCAACTTTGTTGTTATTTCACAAGGAGTGTAAGTTGATCAAAAGAAGGTGAAAGCCATTCAAGAGTGGTCAACCTCCAAAAATACAAGTGAGGTAACAAGCTTTCATGGCTTGGCTAGTTTCTATTGGAGGTTTCTTAAGGATTTTGGCACTTTGGCAGCACCTCTTAATGAAATTTTTATGAAAAATTTGGGGTTTAAATGGAGGGAGAAACAAGAGCATGCATTCACTGCACTCAAAGAAAAATTGACTCGTGTACCTATTCTTGCATTACTTAATTTTACCAAATCTTTTGAAATTGAATGTGATGCATCCAATGGGAGGATAGGGTTGTTTTAATGCAAGAAGGACTACCCATTGCTTATTTTAGTGAAAAATTGAATGGGGGTGTTCTTAATTATTCCACATATGACAAAGAGTTTAATGCTGTAGAAGCAAATATGATATGAAGTTTTGATGATGCCAAAGATAAGTGCTTCTCAAGTTTAATCCAAGCCAAGAACTCAGAAATTCAAGAAAAATGATGAACTTAGTCCCTAGAATCTTAGAAAGCATTCCATAATTGATGATGCACAGGTTTGGCCAAAGGATAATTTACAAAAGCATTTTTTGATTTCAAATATATGGTATTTTCTCTCTGGTAATCGATTACCAGAGGACGTAATCGATTACCAGTGGCCAAATTCATTTCTGAAACAAATTTACAAATTTTGAATTTAAAATTTGAAGCCTGTAATTGATTACACAAGGCTTGTAATCGATTGCCAGAAGTTTTAAACGTTTTATAACAACCTTTAGAAATTTGAATTTAAATTTTAAAGCCTGTAATCGATTATAACTTGTGTGTAATCGATTACCAAACATGAAAATTCAAATTTCAAGTCTGAAGAGTCACAACTCTTCAGAAACTAACTATGTAATCGATTACAATAGTTATATAATCAATTACCAGTAAGGAATTTTCAAAAATAACTCCCAAGAGTCACAACTGTTCAAGAAGTTTTTGAATGGCCATCAATGGCCTATAAATAGGTGACTTGGGACACGAAATTCCTTAGAGAGTTTTTCTTAACAACATTGTCTTATCCTCTCAAAACAAAATAGTCTTATAACTCTCAAAATATTCCTTGGCCAAAACACTTGCAAATTCAACAAGGAATCTTGATTGATCTTCAATTGTAATATCCTTCTCTTAAAGAGATAATTCTTCTTCTTATTCTAAGAGATCTGTTTAAGAGACCGAGGATCTCTTAAGTTGTAAGGTTATCTGAACACAAGGGAAGAGTTGTCCCGGTGTGGTTCAGACTTTGTAAAAGGCTTTTTACAAGATAGTGGAAATCTCAAGCGGATTGATTGCTTGGGGACTGGACGTAGGCACAGGGCGTGGCCAAACCAGTATAAAAATTGAGTTTGCATTCTCTCTTCCCTTAAACTTCTTTTATTTATTGCAGTTTATATTTCACTTTAAAGAAGTTTATTTTTAATTATTCTTGAAATAATTCATAATTAGGGTTTCATTATTAATTAAAAATAGAGTTAAATTTTAATTGGGGATAGTTTGGTATCTTAATTCAACCCCCCCCCCCCTTCTTAAGATACTGAGGCCACTTGTCTAACAAATGCATTGGTAAGGGAATTACAGACTTGGCAGCATTACCTTTTGCCCAAAGAATTTTTCATTCATAGCGATCATGAGTCCTTGAAGCATTTAAAATAACAAGGCAAGCTGAACAAAAGACATGCCAAATGGGTTTCATTTCTTGAACAATTTCCCTAAATTATCAACCACAAGAAAGGTAAATCTAATGTGGTTGTAGATGCACTTTCATGAGGTATGCTTTGTTCTCTACTCTTGAGACTAAATTCATTAGTTATGAGCACATTAAGAAATTGTATGAACATGATCTAGATTTTGCTTCTAAATATTCTGACTGTGTGCAAACTGCTCAAAATGGTTACTTTATGCATAATGATTATTTGTTCAAAGAGAAAAGATTATGTGTGCCTAAAGGATCCATAAGAAAATTGCTTGTTAAAGACGCACACGAGAGGGGGATTAATGGAGCATTTTGGTGTTCGAAAGACTTTAGACTTGCTGCATGAGCATTTCTTTTGGCCTCATATGAAACATGATGTAAAAAAAAATTTTGAGAATTTCATTGTTTGTAAGAACTCTAAGTCTAACATCAAGCATCATGGACTTTATTCTCCTTTGCCTATTCCTGATTGTCCTTGGATAGATTTGTCTATGGGCTTTGTTTTAGGATTACCACATACAAGAAATGACAAGGATTCCATTTTTGTTGTGGATTACAGGTTTTCAAAGAGGGCGCATTTTATACCTTGCAAGAAGATTGATGATGCTTGCCATGTTGTTGACCTATTTTTCAAGGAAGTGGTGCATCTCCATGGACTGCCAAGAAGCATTGTTTTTTATTGAGACACCAAGTTCCTCAGTCACTTTTAGAGAACTTTATAGGGTAAGCTTGGCACAAAACTTCTTTGCTCTACTACATGTCATCCCCAAATTGATAGACAAATAGTTAATAGAAGAACTATTTCCTCTCTTCTTAGACCTGTGATTAAAAAGAATATAAATACTTTGGAAGAATGTTTACCACATGTTGAATTTGCTAAAAATATGGCTGCCCATAGCGCTACACAACACTCCTCATTTGAAATTATGTATGGATTCAACCCTTTAACCCCTCTTGATTTGTTTCCATTGCCTAACAATTTTGTTTTAAAGTATAAAGATGGTAAGGCTAAGGCTGAATATGTGAAAAAGTTGCATGAATAGGTGAAGGCTCAAATTTAGAGGAAAACTGAAAAGTATGCTAAACATGCCAATAAAGGTCAGAAACAAGTTTTCTTTGAACCAGGGGATTAGGTTTGGCTGCATGTGAGAAAAGAAAGGTTTCATTCACAAAGGAAATCCAATCTTCAACCACAAGGAGATGGTCCTTTTCAAGTGTTGTCCAAAATCAATGATAATTCTTACAAGATAGATCTACCAAATGAGCATGGTGTTAGCAATACTTTTAATGTGCCTGATTTGTCTCCTTTTGATGTAGGTGATGAGGAGCTCAAATCGAGGTCAAATTCACTCAAAGAAGGAAGGGATGGTGAGAATCAAAAAAGGAACAAGGACACTGAAGCAATACAAGGACTAGGTGGACCAATGACAAGGGCACGTGCTAAGAAAGAAAAGGAAGCCTTGAACCAAATGGTAGCAACTTTCATTGAACCAGATTCATAACTACTAGGAATAAAGCCCAAGTTGGTCAACTACATAAAGCAACTTGAGGAATGAAGATGTCTAGTTTTATTTTATTTTATTAAATAAAGTTTGTAATAAGATGTTTAGAATAATATTGTTTGTTGGTGTATTTTTATGTTTGTTGAGTGACTTAAATGATAATTAAGACACTTAAATTGAGATAATTATCACAAATATATAATAGGAGTTATACTTTTGGTATTTTATGGCCAGCTATAATGTATCTCATGTTTTGTGAATGAAAGGACATTAGATTACAATTATTACTTACATTGTGAGTGAAACTAGTTCTCTTAGGTTCTTTTGAGAATCTTTGAACTTATCAAGGGTGTTTATCCCTGGGACGTTCATAGGCTAATCAATCCTTGGATTATGGCACCTTCCTATTCTAATTCACTTATTTTTGTTTACAAATTTTCATTGAATCAAACCCTAACCCTCAAATTCCCAATTTTCATCTGAATTAATCTCAGTTGTATCTCTCAAAATACCAAGAATTTTTCAGTGTTTTCTGAGTCTATCGTGTAGTTCAAAAAGTGTTCTTTTTCTGTGTTTTAGAAACACTCAATTATGAGGAGTGAATGTGAGATAAGATTGTTTGTTAACAATACATGCTAAAGCCTGAATATTGGGCTTAAATTCCATTCCTAGTTGATCCATTTCTATGGAGGTTCTTATCACCTTTGCTCCTATTGCTAGACTTGAAGCTATAAGAGTCAAGCTTTTCCTTTGCAGCTCATAAAAACATAAATCTTTTTCAAATGGATATTAAAAGTGGTTTTTTAAATGACTTTATTGAAGAGGAAGTGTATGTCAGACAACCTCCAAACTTTGTAGACCATACACTTCTAGACCATATTTTCAAACTTCAAAAGGCTTCATATGGTCTGAAACAGGCACCTTATGCTTGGTATGATAGACTGAGCTTTTTTCTTTTAGAAAATGGCTTTATGAAAGGCAAAGATAAACTCTCTTTAAAAGAGAAGTTGGCAAGGATTTCATTATAGTTTAGATATATATTGATGATATTATCTTTGGAGCTACTAATGAATCTTTGTGCAAGGATTTCCCTTATCTAATCAAGAGTGAGTTTGAAATAAGCATGATGGGAGAACTTAAGTTCTGTTTAGGGCTTCAGATCAAGAAAGACAACAAAGGTTTCTGCATCCAGCAACAAAATACACTAAGGAACTTCTCAAGAAGTTTAAAATGGAAGATGCTAAAACCATGAAAACTCCAATGCATGCTTCCAATCTTCTAAGCAAAGGTGAATTAGGTAAACTAGTAGATTAGGTGATCTACAGAGATGTGATTGGATCTCTTTTGTATCTTACCTCAAATAGACCTAATATAGTGTGTATTGTATGTTTGTGTGCTAGATTTCAATTTGATCCTCGAGAATCACATCTTAAGATTGTAAAAAGGATCTTACATTATGTAGTAGGTACCACTAACCAATGCTAGTTATATAAGAAAAATCAAGATTTCAAGTTAGTAGGTTATTGTGATGCAAACTTTGTAAGAGACAGATTAGAAAGGAAGAGCACAAGTGGAGGATGTTACTATATTGGACCTTGTCTAATATCCTTGGCAACCAAGAAATAGAATTTCATTGCCCTATCTATAGTTGAAGTTGAATATGTGTCTATTGTAAGTTGTTGTTCACAAATGTATGGATAAAGTATCGGCTGGAAGATTATTTTAACATTGAAAACAATATACCAATATATTGTGACAACACTAGTGCAATTGACCTATCTAAAAACCCCATACAACATTCAAAGGCTAAGCATATTGAGATAAGATATCCTTTCATTGGTGATTATGTGTAAAAAGGTGTTTTTGATATAAATTTTATAGACACGGATCATCAATGGGTTGATCTCTTGACTAATCATTTATCTAAAAAATGTTTTGTTTGTATAATGGAATAATTAAATATGACTAGTTTATCATATTAGTGAAATTTTATTTTCAGACGATAGCATCGTCTTATTATTTTTATGATTAATATGTTGGGACTAATGTTCATTGAAATGTATAGATGGAAGAGTAAGTGTGTTCACAAAGACAATTTTTTTTTAGTTTTTATTAAAAAATATGCACCCTAATTCTTGCCATGATTAATGAAACAGTTTTCGAAATATATTTAATTAGATTTGAGTCATTACATCAAACTTTCTCTCCTCTTTTTTTGAAAAATTATTGAAGGAAAACGTGGGAACTTGAAGAACTTCCTAAAATTTTTTAACTCTCATAAGTATTTGTGGTTTTGCAAAATCATCGTATGAGAACTTATAAACTTCAAAAACTTCTCTTTTTTCTTTTCTTTCAAAAACTCTTTGTGAACAATGGCACCTCCAAGGAGGAACAAGTCTATTGGCATCTCTGAGGATTGTGGTTTATCCCTTGGAAATGGATGAACTTCCAAAGCTTGAAGGAGGAAGCCTTTGACGAGAAGGAACTCTTTGACAAGGTCAGCACAAGAAGATTATGACTGAAAAAATGATAGAACCTAAAATCAACACAAAAACATGATTCAATAGTAGATCTATAAAATTTGAACCATAGAAAAGCAAGAACAATTGTAGATCTAAGATTTAATCGGTTTATTTTTTTGAATCTACTCTAAAAAGAACCAAACCACAATACAATGGAGGATATACATGGAGAATAAGATGAATAACAATGAATTAAAGTGAATTAACCAAACAAAGAGATAGAGGAAGCAAAAGAACATCACCTAGATGAAGATGCTCTTGATACCACATGATCTAGCACCATTGGAGCTTGTAGGCCTTGTATCTTCTTCATCAATGGAGTCCTTTGCTTCTTGAATTTTAATGGCAGCAGAATGGAGAAGAAGAAGAGTTGAGAGGAGATGCCACTTCGAGGAGAAGATGAGTCAAGAATAAGCTAACAACCATAGGAAGCCATGGATAAGAGCTTGAAGGTAAAAGAAGATGAGTGGAGGGAGAAGGAGAGAAGAAGCATGAAATTTTGTGCCTCAAAAGAGGTCTGAACTTTGAAGTTTAATTCTCAAATGATCAAAGTTGAAAAAATGCACACACATGGCCTCTATTTATAGCCTAAGTGTCACACAAAATTGGAGGGAAATTTGATTTTTTATTCAAATTTTACTTGAATTTGAAATTGAATTCGTGGAGCCAAAATTTCATTAATAATGATTAGTGAATTTTAGCTATGGTTCAGCCCACTAATCCAAGATCAAGTCCAAGATTCTCCACTAAGTGTGCTTAGGTGTCATGAGGCATGTAAATCATGAAGGAAATGCACAAAGTGTGACTATATGATGTGGCAATAGGGTGTAGCAAGCAAATGCTCACCTACCCCTCTAAAATTTAATTGGATTGGGCTTCTCCCAATTCAATTAAATTTATTTACCAACACACACATCAAATATTCACTCAATTCATATGAAATTACAAAACTACCCTTAATACATAAACTAGTCTAGGTGCCCTAAAATAGAAGGGCTGAAAAATCCTACATTTCAAGGGTACCCTACCTACATTATGGAGCCCAAAATACAAGGCCCAAAAATAATGAAACCTTAATCTAATATGTAAAAAGATAAGTGGGCTCATACTTAGCCCATGGGCCCAAAATCTATCCAAAGGCTCATGAGAACCCTAAGGCCTTCTCTTGCATCCCTGGCTCAATCTACTTGGAGTCTTCTATCCAATGCCCTTGCACGGTAGGATTGCATCAGGGGATGTCTCCTCCACCTCTAGGAATCTCACAATCACTCAAAAACTCACTAATCTCCCTAAAAGATGAAAACTTGGCCCCTTGCTCTGCTCTACACTCTCTGAAATTCACACTCTTCAGGCCTCTGAGTAGTAAACAGTTCTCTTGGCTCCCTCACAATTTTGTGCAAATCAGGCTTAAAAAGGGATTCCTGATCTCGACATCACGCTTAGCGCCATTATTGCGCTTAGCGTGAGTAAGTGAATTTGAGCTTAGCGCCAATCTCGTGCTAAGCCTGGAAAGCGACAGACGACTCGCTTAGCGAGCTGATAACGCGCTAAGCGCGTGCTTGCGTAGCAGATGTCTTTCCAGATTCCCCTTTACTCGCTAAGCACGCTAGTGCTGCGCTTAGCCATTGATGCGCACTAAGCGCATTGAGCTCGCTTAGCACGATGACTCCTTTGGCACTTCTTCAAAATAGCTCCTTTTTGCCTGAAATTAAAGAAAATTTAACATTAATTCCATGTAAAAAGGCTTCTACTGAGCAAAGATCAAAACAATGCAATTTTATTTACAATCCTACCAAAAAGAACCATAAATTGAGAGATTTATATACATTTTGGAAAACTTTTCTATACAAAAGTTAGTCATAAACGACGACTAACAGAGATACAGCGGAAGATAAAGGAGAAGATGTGAGAGGAGGCGTCATCCACTAGAGAATAAGCCATGGAAGGAGGAGCTTCACCATCAAGAGAGTGCCTTGGATAAGAAGATTAGAGAGGAAGCTTCAATGGAGGAAAAGAATGAGAGAGAGAGAGAGGGGGGGCAGAAAATTGAAGGAGAAAAAAGAGGGAGAGAAGTTGAACTTTTAAGTGTCTCACAAGACTCTCATTCATCAAAGTTATGACAAGTGTTACACATGTTTCTATTTATAGCCTAGGTCACTAACTAAACAAAAACTTCCTTGAGAAGCTTCCTTGAGAAGCTTCCTTGAGAACCTAGAGCTTAGCTACACACACCCCTCTAATAACTAAGCTCACCTCCTTGAGAAGCTTCCTTTAGAAACTAGAGCTTAGCTACACACACCTCTCTAATAGCTAAGCTCACCTCCTTGAAATGAGAAGCTAAAGCTTAGCTACACACACCCTCTAATAGCTAAGCTCACTCCCATACCAAAATACATGAAAATTCAAAGTCTCTGCCTCAAAGACTACTCAAAATGCCCTAAAATACAAGACTAAAACCTTATACTACTAGAATGGCCAAAATACAAGGCCCAAAAGAAGGAAAACATATTCTAATAGTTACAAAGAAGAGTGGACCCAACCTTGGCCCATGTGCTCAGAAATCTACCATGAGGTTCATGAGAACCCCAGGGCCTTCTTTAGCCACTCTAGCCCAATCCTCCTGGAGTCTTCTATCCAATATCCTTGGGAGTAGGATTGCATCACCAAGCGAGCCAAATGCTAGCCTGGGTGAATTTAGGGCCAGAAACCTTCATGAAAAGACCATTTTGCCCTTCCTTTTGGCTTTGTTTCTTGATCTATCAAACAACCATAAAAACCTACAAAATCATGGATGAATCTTTCATATTTAAGCAACAATATTAATAAATGTACAATATATATACACAACTAGATTTAAGGGCAGTTTGTAAAAAAATTATTACAACCAAAGGATAAGTGCAAACTATTTAATCTCAAAAACAACTAAAATTTGGCACTTATCAACTCCCCCCAATCTAGAATCTTGCTTGTCCTCAAGCAAAGTAAAGAAAAATTACAAAGAATAAAAATAGTGTAAGTATGCTTCAAAAATCATGAACATGCTTTGTAAAGAATCAATCTCCAAACTTATCAGAACAATATTTTTCAAAATACAACAATGAGAAAGAAAAGCACAAAGATGGAATTCACAAAACCAAAAATGAGATTTAAGATCATTTCGCATTTTGTTTCTAAAGAACATCATAAGAAACAGTGGATGCATTCTATTCAGATATTTACAACAACTTTATACATGATTCAGACATTTATGTATCCATAAAGAACTTATTTTTCCTTTTCTTTTTCTTTTTCTCTTTTTGTTATTTTCTATTTTTGTTCTTTTTTTTCTGATAAATATTTAATTTTCTTTAAAACCCATAAAAACAGAGTATTCACATCACGTTAGCCACTAAATGATAGAAATCCCCATCAAAAACACCCTTGCTCTCCTAACCTAAGGTAAGGTAGGAAACTTTTATCCTAGGTTAGTGTTCCAAAAATATCAAGTGTTTGGCTCAAAGGGCTTACAAATGGCAAAAAATAATATATATTGGGATAGTTGTTTAAGAGGGCCTCTCATCCTAAACTTAAAAGATAGGACATTAGATTTGGGAAATTGGCATATAAAGAGAAATCTACGCACTTATAGCCTAATATGAACATGATGTTTGGGATGCAGATGCATGCAACCTTCATCTTGAAATGCTAGTAATGCAAAAGGTTTTGAATCATGAAAATTGTGTAATGCTCATGAAATTCTTTCCTATTTTTGTGATTTTGATTTTGATTTGATTTTTTTTTTTTTCTTTTTTTTCTTTTTGTAGAAAACATAGATTGACTGTCTCTTTCTGAAAGACATGATAACTCATGAGACCTCATCCTATCTTTTTACAAATCTCTTCGGGGACTCCCTCAGAGTGTATGTTTTGTTTGATTTAGTCACTTGACAATTTTGGAGTGACGGAAATGGAGCCATTTGACATTTAATCAATCATCCGAAATATTGATCCTAGGGTATTTCCCTTTCTTTTTAAAAACTTTGATTATTCTGCACAACAAGAAAACATAAGGCATTGGGATCAATCATGTGCCCCATTGAAGGATGGCAATGGATTGTCACACTTTGGTATGTG
Source organism: Glycine max (assembly GCF_000004515.6). Lineage (NCBI taxonomy): Eukaryota > Viridiplantae > Streptophyta > Magnoliopsida > Fabales > Fabaceae > Glycine > Glycine max. Next base: position 29,901,196 of record NC_038242.2, read on the forward strand.
ACCAAGTGAAACTTTCCCGATTTTAGATCGTAGAGTGATGCCAAGGGTCTGTCGATCCCGTTGAAACTTGATGACATGGGCTAATCCCAAAAGAATTTATACAACAAATGAAACCCTTGGATTCAAAAGGAATCCTAAGGAGTCTGCATGAGCGACTAACATCAAATGTACCCCATTATCACAATTATCTTTGGGCATTTTCCATGAGCTCCTGGTTGAATGAGTTTTGTTCTCAAATGTGCAAGTGCGAAACCTCGAGGATTCTCTTTTTTTTTTTTTTACTTTTTCAACAATCACAAGCATGTGCTGGTTCCATTCCAGAATCCCAACTTAAAAGCAAAATTAGTCATTCCTTGATCCACATGGGCTTTATTGGGCTTGTAACGTGGCCAGGGGTAAGAAGGCTATGAAAGAAAGGATTAGAGAGGCTCAAAGAGTGTTTGATGGTTATATTGAGTAAGAACCTTAAGAGGCGTGCTTGTACTTTGGTTCCTTTCAACTCTTGGGTTGGGCTCTACTCCTTTGATCTTATACATTAATCCTTATTCCACTTTTGTGCCTTCCTTGTAAAATCGGGAGATCTTTTGTCTCTCTTTTTCTTCACTCGCCTTTGGCAGATTTTATTTTTTGTTTCCTTTCATTGTTGCCCAACTTCATGCATGGGTTGTTTGCATTGCTCTTCCTGACAGTTTAGCAGTGGTTCCTACTCAGGGTTCCTATTTTGCTTTTGTTTTTTTTGTGTTGTTTTAGAAAACAAATATGCTTTTGCTTGGAGGGGGTAGCAAGGGATAAATTAGTGTTTGGGATGTTGAAACACGGCCATGTGTCATTTCAAATCTTGACTAGATACTTTCAGTTTGGATTTTGGGACAAAACCTTAATAACACGCCCCTGATTGTTTTTCTTTTTTTATTTATTATTACCCTAATTTTTGCCTAGGCCACCCTTTCGGGTTCTCGACCTACCAGGTATGAACTTCTGATCTGCCCCTAGGTTTGCTTGAGCCTCATGCATGGTGCCTTTCATTGCCCCAGTGTAGGGCTCTGAGGTATCTACTACTGTCTTTTGTCATGACCTTGTAGCAAAGAAAAATGAAAGAAACTGTGCAGGTTCTCGAAAATGAACTTTCAAGGATGAGAAATATTTAAAGGATTTCCAATTGACAGATTAAGTCGAACGACTCTTTTTCTTGACAACTCACTTTTCTCTCAAAAATAAAACTTTTAAGAATGAGGTCACATGAATGTCTGTACTTCTTATTTTGATTTGACACACAGTCAATCAAACATTTTTTTCTTCTTTTTTAATTTACTCGTCATTTACGGCACTCCCACCAAACATATAGAATGAGCAATTTCTGATTGAACAAACTTGGAGATCAACTCAAGAGCGCAAGTCACTTGAGCAAACAAACCAACGGCTTACATTCACATTCCAGTGAAAGTTAAATAAGCAAAGATGTAATTGTGAGAGAATGAGTGACAAGGACATCAAATTTATCCATATTATTAGCATTGTGAATGTTGTTTACAATAATGGCATAAACATGAAAATCCTAATGAGTCATTGGAGACATCTAACAACAACCTTCAAATTGCCTCACACATAGTGTCGCTTGAGAATGTCAGAATTCACAAGCAATTGTCCTCCTCGAATTTTAGCCAGCCTGCATCAATTAGACTTTGCACCTTATGTTTCAGGGTCATACAATTCTCAATAGAATGCCTCGGAACTCCTCCATGACAAGCACATGTTGCATTCGAGTTGTATCCTCGGGAAAATGGAGGTTGAGGAACCTTTGTTGGGATTATGGCTACCATTGCATTATTGAGTAGATATAGGAGTAAGTTAGCATACGACACCGAAATTGGGGTGAATTCTACAGGCTTTTTTCTGGAAAATTCCTTCACTGGTTGGTGTTTTGGTTCGTGTTAAGGGTGGTATTTGGTATCGGATGTGCAGCAGGCGGGTTTCGTGGCCGATTTAGGGGTGGCCTTTGTAGATGATTGGGTGTTCTTGGATGATAGGGTGGTGGGTAATGAGAAGGGCTGATATTGGCTGAGTATTGATATTGTTGAGCTGGTGGGAAATTTGGCCATGTAGGAACGGTAGTTACCACATGGGTTCTTCCCTCCTTCTTATTTCTCCATTTGCCCCAGGCTTCCTATTCATCAAAGCAGGATAATCAAATTTTGCCTTTTCTCAGACCCACTTCGATCCTTTCGCTGGTGAAAACTAAATCGGCAAAGCTTGAAGGCGTGTAACCCACCATCTTCTCATAGTAGAACACTGGTAACATGTCTACTATCATTATTATCATCTCCCTCTCCATCATTGGGGGCGCTACTTGAGCTGTCAGATCCCTCCACCTTTGGGCGTATTCTTTGAAAGATTCACGCTCCTTCTTACACATGTTTTGTAGCTGCATTCTATCCGAAGCCATATCAGAATTGTACTGATATTGCCTAATGAAGACAACCATTAGGTCCTTCCAAAAATGGACTCGAGAAGGCTCCAGATTGGTGTACTAGGTGACGGCTGCCCCAGTAAGATGTTCCTGGAAGAAATGCATCAACAATTTTTCATCTTTTGTGTATGCCCTCATTTTCCTGCAGTACATCTTCAAGTGATTCTTGGGGCAAGTAGTCCTCTTATACTTATCGAAATCCTTCACCTTAAACTTTGGAGGGATGACGACGTCAGGCACTAGGCATAACTCTGTCATGTCAGCAAAAGCATAATCTCTGCCTCCTTCAATGGCCCTCAGCCTTTCCTCTATATGATCAAATTTTCCCCTTTCCACCATGGCAGGAGGCAGTCTTTCCACCGCAAAATGTAAGGGTTGTGGTTGTGGGCGATACTGAGGGCCCCCCAAAGTGTTTGGCAGGGGTATGCCACAAAATGCCTGCCCCTCCATCATCCTTCTCATACTCATCATGGCTTCCATCATTTTGGTCATTTGCTCTTTCATGGCCTCCATGTCAGCCTTCATCTACTCTTGCACCTCCTCTATTTCACTCATTACTCTAGCTCTGGCACGCGTTCGATAAGGGCGCCATAAAGCATGTTCTTTCCTTTTGATTATAATGATTACAGTTCTGATTTCAAGGAAAGAATGCAATGAGCAATGCAACCAAATGTGAAAAGAAAAATAAGCATGGATGTATGTGAATGATATATTGTTGAAGTATTGCAAGTTTTACACAGGACATTCAGTAGAACATAGGGTCGAATCAATTCAGATTTTCATTAAAGCACCATGGTTCATCACATCTTGTCAGAGTCAAAGTGAAATTGGAAATAAAACATGGACATCAAAAGTCCTTAATTTTTGTAAATTATTTAGCTCAATCATGTGTTGGTAGTAGCCAAAGAAGCTATGTAAACTCGATCCATCTTCTGCCCCAACTTTTGCAACATACTTACTTCCATACTTGATTTTGACTTGATGAAAACCTTTTCTTAAAAGCATGTGCTTGGTTCGACCCCATAATTCCAAGAATTGAAATTTTGATTGTCAATACTTCGACAACATATCATAGAGATGAATGATTAGGGCACACCTATGCTATGCATGGCAAATGTAATTATGAGATTGAGATGAGATGCCCAAAGAACCACCCTTTCCTAGTTAACAATGTGTTATAACATGTTCACATGATTTTCAATCATTTTTCAAGAGAAATGTGTTAGTGCTTAGCTTTACTAAGCTTTAAAAGATTGGCTAAGATTTTGTTAAAACATAAGCACTTAGACAATGAAGGAAAGCTGGAGTTGCTGCACATGATGTCCAACGTTATGTCAAAGAATAAGATCGGGCTGCACAATGCACAAGGCAAGATAAAGTGTCAAATGAAGAATTGAAGCTGCAGGATTCACGATGTCGGATACAATGTCCAGGACATCCTGCTCGAAAATACTGGAATTGCTAAAAGCATTGAAGCTGCAGGATCCACGATGTCGGATACAATGTCCAGGACATCCTGCCCGAAAATACTGGAGTTGCTAAAAGCATTGAAGTTGCAGGATCCACGATGTCGGATACGATGTCCAGGACATCTTGCCCGAAAATACTGGACATATAAATCTGTTATATCTTTAACAGATTATTGTGCAGTTAGCAAGAGATTAGATGATCTATCTTTAGGAACGAATTAAAAGATAATTAAAGTTCGAATTACAAACTAGAAGAGTTCGTTCAGGGATTAAAGATTAAAGATAAAAACTAAAAGATCAAACTGTATCTTTTAGATCTTTAAGTGCAGATTTTCAAGAAAGTGATAGATCTCATCCAGCACAAGTAGTTGCAGCCCAGAAACGCACACTGCTATAAAAACATGGAGGCTGCACGAGTTCTGTACCAAGTCCGGGATTGAAGAGTTATTTTGTGAGTTTTGGGACTTGAGTCTTTTGTGAGCCACCTTGATGGTACCCTAACATCAAGTGTTGGACCTGTGTGTGTAGAGTTGATCTCTTGTGTGTAGAGTTGATCTCTAGTGTGTAGAGTTGATCTCTTTTGTTCAGAGAGCAATCTCTGGTGTGTTTTTGATTTGTTTGTAAACACGGGAGTGTGATTGAGAGGGAGTGAGCGGGGTTTCTCATATCTAAGAGTGGCTCTTAGGTAGAGGTCGCACGGGTAGTGGTTAGGTGAGAAGGTTGTAAACAGTGGCTGTTAGACCTTGAACTAACACTATTTTAGTGGATTTCCTCCCTGGCTTGGTAGCCCCCAGATGTAGGTGAGGTTGCACCGAACTGGGTTAACAATTCTCTTGTGTTATTTACTTGCTTAAACTGTTCATACTGTCAAAAACAATCTGCATGTTCTGAAGCGTGATGTCGTGACATCCTGTACGACATCTGTCCCCAGTATCAGAATTTCAATTGGTATCAGAGCAGGCACTCGAAATCACTGAGTGAGATCTAGGGAGATAAATTCTGATGAACATGGAGAAAGAAGGAGGACCAGTGAACAGACCACCTATTCTGGATGGAACCAACTATGAATACTGGAAAGCAAGGATGGTGGCCTTCCTCAAATCACTGGATAGCAGAACCTGGAAAGCTGTCATCAAAGGCTGGGAACATCCCAAGATGCTGGACACAGAAGGAAAGCCCACTGATGAATTGAAGCCAGAAGAAGACTGGACTAAAGAAGAAGACGAATTGGCACTTGGAAACTCCAAAGCTTTGAATGCTCTATTCAATGGAGTTGACAAGAATATCTTCAGACTGATCAACACATGCACAGTGGCCAAGGATGCATGGGAGATCCTGAAAACCACTCATGAAGGAACCTCCAAGGTGAAGATGTCCAGATTGCAACTATTGGCTACAAAATTCGAAAATCTGAAGATGAAGGAGGAAGAATGTATTCATGACTTCCACATGAACATTCTTGAAATTGCCAATGCTTGCACTGCCTTGGGAGAGAGAATGACAGATGAAAAGCTGGTGAGAAAGATCCTCAGATCCTTGCCTAAGAGATTTGACATGAAAGTCACTGCAATAGAGGAGGCCCAAGACATTTGCAACATGAGAGTGGATGAACTCATTGGTTCCCTTCAAACCTTTGAGCTAGGACTCTCGGATAGGGCTGAAAAGAAGAGCAAGAATCTGGCGTTCGTGTCCAATGATGAAGGAGAAGAAGATGAGTATGACCTGGATACTGATGAAGGTCTGACTAAGGCAGTTGTGCTCCTTGGAAAGCAGTTCAACAAAGTGCTGAACAAAATGGACAGGAGGCAGAAACCACATGTCCAGAACATCCCTTTCGACATCAGGAAAGGTAGCAAATACCAGAAAAGGTCAGATGAAAAGCCCAGTCACAGCAAAGGAATTCAATGCCATGGGTGTGAAGGCTATGGACACATCATAGCTGAATGTCCCACTCATCTCAAGAAGCAGAGGAAAGGACTTTCTGTATGTCGGTCTGATGATACAGAGAGTGAACAAGAAAGTGATTCTGACAGAGATGTAAATGCACTCACTGGGAGATTTGAATCTGCTGAAGATTCAAGTGATACAGATAGTGAAATCACTTTTGATGAGCTTGCTATATCCTATAGAAAACTATGCATCAAAAGTGAGAAGATCCTTCAGCAAGAAGCACAACTGAAGAAGGTCATTGCAGATCTGGAGGCTGAAAAGGAGGCACATGAAGAGGAGATCTCTGAGCTTAAAGGAGAAGTTGGTTTTCTGAACTCTAAACTGGAAAACATGACAAAATCAATAAAGATGCTGAATAAAGGCTCAGATACGCTTGATGAGGTGCTACAGCTTGGAAAGAATGTTGGAAACCAGAGAGGACTTGGATTTAATCCTAAGTCTGCTGGCAGAACAACCACGACAGAATTTGTTCCTGCCAAAAACAGCACTGGAGCCACGATGTCACAACATCGGTCTCGACATCATGGAACGCAGCAGAAAAGGAGCAAAAGAAAGAATTGGAGGTGTCACTACTGTGGCAAGTATGGTCACATAAAGCCCTTTTGCTATCATCTACATGGCCATCCACATCATGGATCTCAAAGTAGCAGCAGCAGACAGAAGATGATGTGGGTTCCAAAACACAAGATGGTCAGTCTTGTTGTTCATACTTCACTTAGAGCATCAGCTAAGGAAGATTGGTACCTAGATAGCGGCTGTTCCAGACACATGACAGGAGTCAAAGAATTCCTGGTGAACATTGAACCTTGCTCCACTAGCTATGTGACATTTGGAGATGGTTCTAAAGGAAAGATCATTGGAATGGGAAAGCTAGTTCATGATGGACTTCCTAGTCTGAACAAAGTACTGCTGGTGAAGGGACTGACTGCAAACCTGATCAGCATCAGTCAGTTGTGTGATGAAGGATTCAATGTAAACTTCACAAAGTCAGAATGCTTGGTGACAAATGAGAAGAGTGAAGTTCTAATGAAGGGCAGCAGATCAAAGGACAACTGTTACCTATGGACACCTCAAGAAACCAGTTACTCCTCCACATGTCTATCCTCCAAAGAAGATGAAGTCAGAATATGGCATCAAAGATTTGGACATCTGCACTTAAGAGGCATGAAGAAAATCATTGACAAAGGTGCTGTTAGAGGCATTCCCAATCTGAAAATAGAAGAAGGCAGAATCTGTGGTGAATGTCAGATTGGAAAGCAAGTCAAGATGTCCCACCAGAAGCTTCAACATCAGACCACTTCCAGGGTGCTGGAACTACTTCACATGGACTTGATGGGGCCTATGCAAGTTGAAAGCCTTGGAGGAAAGAGGTATGCCTATGTTGTTGTGGATGATTTCTCCAGATTTACCTGGGTCAACTTTATCAGAGAGAAATCAGACACCTTTGAAGTATTCAAGGAGTTGAGTCTAAGACTTCAAAGAGAAAAAGACTGTGTCATCAAGAGAATCAGGAGTGACCATGGCAGAGAGTTTGAAAACAGCAGGTTCACTGAATTCTGCACATCTGAAGGCATCACTCATGAGTTCTCTGCAGCCATTACACCACAACAAAATGGCATAGTTGAAAGGAAAAACAGGACTTTGCAAGAAGCTGCTAGGGTCATGCTCCATGCCAAAGAACTTCCCTATAATCTCTGGGCTGAAGCCATGAACACAGCATGCTACATCCACAATAGAGTCACACTGAGAAGAGGGACTCCAACCACACTGTATGAAATCTGGAAAGGGAGGAAGCCAACTGTCAAGCACTTCCACATCTTTGGAAGTCCATGTTACATTTTGGCAGATAGAGAGCAAAGGAGAAAGATGGATCCCAAGAGTGATGCAGGAATATTCCTGGGATACTCTACAAACAGCAGAGCATATAGAGTATTCAATTCCAGAACCAGAACTGTGATGGAATCCATCAATGTGGTTGTTGATGATCTAACTCCAGCAAGAAAGAAGGATGTCGAAGAAGATGTCAGAACATCGGGAGACAATGTAGCAGATACAGCTAAAAGTGCAGAAAATGCAGAAAACTCTGATTCTGCTACAGATGAATCAAACATCAACCAACCTGACAAGAGACCTTCCATTAGAATCCAGAAGATGCACCCCAAGGAGCTGATTATAGGAGATCCAAACAGAGGGGTCACTACAAGATCAAGGGAGATTGAGATTGTCTCAAATTCATGCTTTGTCTCCAAAATTGAGCCCAAGAATGTGAAAGAAGCACTGACTGATGAGTTCTGGATCAATGCTATGCAAGAAGAATTGGAGCAATTCAAAAGGAATGAAGTCTGGGAGCTAGTTCCGAGACCCGAGGGAACTAATGTGATTGGCACCAAGTGGATCTTCAAGAACAAAACCGATGAAGAAGGTGTTATAACCAGAAATAAGGCCAGACTTGTTGCTCAAGGCTACACTCAGATTGAAGGTGTAGACTTTGATGAAACGTTTGCCCCAGTTGCTAGACTTGAGTCCATCAGATTGTTACTTGGTGTAGCTTGCATCCTCAAATTCAAGCTGTACCAAATGGATGTGAAGAGCGCGTTTCTGAATGGATACCTGAATGAAGAAGCCTACGTGGAGCAGCCAAAGGGATTTGTAGATCCAACTCATCCAGATCATGTATACAGGCTCAAGAAGGCTCTCTATGGATTGAAGCAAGCTCCAAGAGCTTGGTATGAAAGGCTAACAGAGTTCCTTACTCAGCAAGGGTATAGGAAGGGAGGAATTGACAAGACTCTCTTTGTCAAGCAAGATGCTGAAAACTTGATGATAGCACAGATATATGTTGATGACATTGTGTTTGGAGGGATGTCGAATGAGATGCTTCGACATTTTGTTCAACAGATGCAATCTGAATTTGAGATGAGTCTTGTTGGAGAGCTGACTTATTTTCTGGGACTTCAAGTGAAGCAGATGGAAGACTCCATATTCCTCTCACAAAGCAAGTATGCAAAGAACATTGTCAAGAAGTTTGGGATGGAGAATGCCAGCCATAAAAGAACACCTGCACCTACTCACTTGAAGCTGTCAAAAGATGAAGCTGGCACCAGTGTTGATCAAAGTCTGTACAGAAGCATGATTGGGAGCTTACTATATTTAACAGCTAGCAGACCCGACATCACCTATGCAGTAGGTGTTTGTGCAAGATATCAAGCCAATCCTAAGATAAGTCACTTGACTCAAGTAAAGAGAATTCTGAAATATGTAAATGGCACTAGTGACTATGGGATTATGTACTGTCATTGTTCAGATTCAATGCTGGTTGGGTATTGTGATGCTGATTGGGCCGGAAGTGCAGATGACAGAAAAAGCACTTCTGGTGGATGCTTCTATCTGGGCAACAATCTTATTTCATGGTTCAGCAAGAAGCAGAACTGTGTGTCCCTATCTACTGCAGAAGCAGAGTATATTGCAGCAGGAAGCAGCTGTTCACAACTAGTTTGGATGAAGCAGATGCTCAAGGAGTACAATGTCGAACAAGATGTCATGACATTATACTGTGACAATTTGAGTGCTATTAATATTTCTAAAAATCCTGTGCAACACAGCAGAACCAAGCACATTGACATTAGACATCACTATATCAGAGAGCTTGTTGATGATAAAGTTATCACACTGGAGCATGTTGACACTGAGGAACAAATAGCAGATATTTTCACAAAGGCATTGGATGCAAATCAGTTTGAAAAACTGAGGGGCAAGCTGGGCATTTGTCTGCTAGAGGAATTATAGCAGCTACTGCTATCTGAACGTGCCCAAACGTCTCACTTAACATTAATAGCACGTTCACTACTGAACCAAAGCAAATTCGACCGTTGCTTCACACGTCCCTCTACATTCCTCATTCAAACTTATATTTTCGTGGTAATCTCGTTTTCAGCATTCCCCTACAGCTCTCAGAAATTTGCGAAACCATTCCAAACGCTCTGCTTTTCCATGGCTACCTCACCAAAAGAAACTTCAGCTCCTGGTTCACCCTCTGCACCATCAAACCAGGAACGACCTGAATTCAATATCCAGCCCATACAGATGATTCCTGGTCAAGCCCCTGTTCCTGAAAAACTGGTTCCCAATCGACAACAGGGTGTGAAGATTTCTGAAAACCCTAGCCTTGCAACAAGTCCTAGGGAAGTGGACACAGAGATGGATAAGAAGATCCGCAGTATTGTAAGTAACATTCTGAAAAATGCCTCTGTTCCTGATGCTGATGAAGATGTTCCAACATCTTCCACCCCAGATGTTGCTGTTCCTGATGCTGAAAAAGATGTTCCGACATCTTCCACCCCAAATACTGAAGTCCTCTCTTCACCCAGCAAAGAGGAATCAACAGAGGAAGAGGATCAAGCCACAAAGGAGACCCCTGCACCAAGGGCACCAGAACCTGCGCCAGGTGACCTCATTGACCTGGAAGAAGTAGAATCTGATGAGGAACCCATTGCCAACAAGTTGGCACCTGGTATCACAGAAAGATTACAAAGCCGAAAGGGTAAAACCCCCATTAAGAGGTCTGGACGAATCAAGACTATGGCACAGAAGAAGAGCACACCAATCACTCCTACCTCATCCAGACGAAGCAAAGTCGCAATTCCTTCAAAGAAGAGGAAAGAAATTTCCTCATCTGATTCTGATGATGATGTCGAACTAGATGTCTCGACATCTAAGAGGGCCAAGACATCAGGGAAGAAGGTGCCTGGTAATGTCCCTGATGCACCATTGGACAACATCTCATTCCACTCCATTGGCAATGCTGAAAGGTGGAAATTCGTGTATCAACGCAGACTTGCCTTGGAAAGAGAACTGGGAAGAGCTGCCTTGGATTGCAAGGAGATCATGGACCTCATCACGGCTGCTGGACTGCTGAAGACTGTAACCAAGTTGGGAGATTGCTATGAGAGTCTAGTCAGGGAATTTATTGTCAACATTCCCTCTGACATAACAAACAGCAAGAGTGATGAGTATCAAAGAGTGTTTGTCAGAGGAAAATGTGTTAGATTCTCCCCTGCTGTGATCAACAAATACCTGGGCAGACCAACAGATGGAGTGGTGGATATTACTGTCTCTGAGCACCAAATTGCCAAGGAAATCACTGCCAAACAAGTCCAGCATTGGCCAAAGAAAGGGAAGCTGTCTGCAGGGAAGCTAAGTGTGAAATATGCAATCCTGCACAGGATTGGAGCTGCAAACTGGGTACCCACCAATCATACTTCCACTGTTGCCACAGGTTTGGGTAAATTTCTGTATGCTGTTGGAACCAAGTCCAAATTTAATTTTGGAAACTATATATTTGATCAAACTGTTAAGCATTCAGAATCCTTTGCTGTCAAATTACCCATTGCCTTCCCAACTATATTGTGTGGCATTATGTTGAGTCAACATCCCAATATTTTCAACTACACTGACTCTGTGATGAAGAGAGAATCTCCTCTATCCCTGCATTACAAACTGTTTGAGGGGACACATGTCCCAGACATTGTCTCGACATCAGGGAAAGTTGCTGCTTCAGGTGCTGTGTCCAAGGATGCTCTGATTGCTGAACTCAAGGACACATGCAAGGTGCTGGAAGCAACCATCAAAGCCACCACAGAGAAGAAGATGGAGCTGGAACGGCTGATCAAAAGGCTCTCAGAAAGCGGCATTGATGATGGAGAAGCAGCTGAGCAAGAAGATGAAGCAGCTGAGGAAGAGGTAGAAGCAGCCGAGGAAGAAGAAGAAGCTGCTGAGGAAGAGGAAGATGCAGCAGAAGATACTGAATCAGATGATGATTCTGAAGCCACCCCATGACCATCAGACCTTTACTTTTGCATTTTACTTTTACTAGCTATAAGGGCATGTCCCTTTGAACAATTGATTGCTATTGGTCTGTAATATTTGCACATTAATTTCATGCATTCTACTTTTGCCAAATTTATGTCTAAAAAGGGGGAGTAGTAGTATGTATGTATTATGCATGATTTTGAGTAGTAAGATACTATGTATGCAATAGTAGTAGGATACGATGTATGCATGATTCATGATTTTGAGGGGGAGTTGTATGTATACGATTTTGAGGGGGAGACTGCTGCTGCTGATGATGACTGATGGAAGCTACTAGAAGATGCTGCAGTAAGAGCATGGAGACAGGGGGAGCAGATAGCTGATGTCACAGGAGATGTCTTGACATCCTGGAGAAGACTAGTAGCTGTTAGAAGATGTTGCAGTAAGCATGGAGACAGGGGGAGCAGAAGCAGAAAGCTGATGTCATGTGAGATGTCTTGACATCCTGGAAACGACTTGCAACTTACAGAATTTCCGCTGTGCTTGATTACTCTGATAATGGAAGTTGCTGATCCCACTTGCATAACTGCTCGTACCTGCTCAGGAAGTGTCTAAGTATGTTTTAGACAAAATTTGCCAAAGGGGGAGATTGTTAGTGCTTAGCTTTACTAAGCTTTAAAAGATTGGCTAAGATTTTGTTAAAACATAAGCACTTAGACAATGAAGGAAAGCTGGAGTTGCTGCACATGATGTCCAACGTTATGTCAAAGAATAAGATCGGGCTGCACAATGCACAAGGCAAGATAAAGTGTCAAATGAAGAATTGAAGCTGCAGGATTCACGATGTCGGATACAATGTCCAGGACATCCTGCTCGAAAATACTGGAATTGCTAAAAGCATTGAAGCTGCAGGATCCACGATGTCGGATACAATGTCCAGGACATCCTGCCCGAAAATACTGGAGTTGCTAAAAGCATTGAAGTTGCAGGATCCACGATGTCGGATACGATGTCCAGGACATCTTGCCCGAAAATACTGGACTTATAAATCTGTTATATCTTTAACAGATTATTGTGCAGTTAGCAAGAGATTAGATGATCTATCTTTAGGAACGAATTAAAAGATAATTAAAGTTCGAATTACAAACTAGAAGAGTTCGTTCAGGGATTAAAGATTAAAGATAAAAACTAAAAGATCAAACTGTATCTTTTAGATCTTTAAGTGCAGATTTTCAGGAAAGTGATAGATCTCATCCAGCACAAGTAGTTGCAGCCCAGAAACGCACACTGCTATAAAAACATGGAGGCTGCACGAGTTCTGTACCAAGTCCGGGATTGAAGAGTTATTTTGTGAGTTTTGGGACTTGAGTCTTTTGTGAGCCACCTTGATGGTACCCTAACATCAAGTGTTGGACCTGTGTGTGTAGAGTTGATCTCTTGTGTGTAGAGTTGATCTCTAGTGTGTAGAGTTGATCTCTTTTGTTCAGAGAGCAATCTCTGGTGTGTTTTTGATTTGTTTGTAAACACGGGAGTGTGATTGAGAGGGAGTGAGCGGGGTTTCTCATATCTAAGAGTGGCTCTTAGGTAGAGGTCGCACGGGTAGTGGTTAGGTGAGAAGGTTGTAAACAGTGGCTGTTAGACCTTGAACTAACACTATTTTAGTGGATTTCCTCCCTGGCTTGGTAGCCCCCAGATGTAGGTGAGGTTGCACCGAACTGGGTTAACAATTCTCTTGTGTTATTTACTTGCTTAAACTGTTCATACTGTCAAAAACAATCTGCATGTTCTGAAGCGTGATGTCGTGACATCCTGTACGACATCTGTCCCCAGTATCAGAATTTCAAAATGAGTGTATAATCCCAACATGGTTGATTTATAGCTATCATCATGGTACCCAACACATGTAACTAAGAATGTGGTGTAAACTTCTTTTTGTTCTTTGTTTTGTTTTTTTTTTTTTTGCAGAGGAAAATGCAAGGATCATGCATGAGGGAACATAACATGTGAACAATGAAAATAGAATGTATGCAGTTGGAAAAACAAAAGAATGCTAAATGAAGATGTATGATAATGCAATGACTCATGCAAATGCAATGCATGAATATGATAAATGGTAAATGCAAGAATGATATGTCCATTATGATGCCATGAAGAGGTGCATGATGTGATCAAGGAACAATCCAAAGTGATTTTGCTATGTGCCACCCTAATTTAGGAACCAAATGGAAAGGATCCAAAAGTCCCCTTCTAGTGACAACTCCCAAGGGTGGTTTTATCTAACTTTACTAGCTTCTAGAGATATCATCCTCTTAGGTAATACATTGTGGCGATAGGGACTATCAGCAACAATATACCACTAAAAGAGGAAAACTCTATATGAGGCTTCACTGTTATCAAGCGAGTCGAAGACCCAGCATGACCACGGATCGACCTCCACTCCTTATGGCTCACATAGACCCGGGTAGAGGGCCTAATATCTTAACGTGTGTGCGGGGTGTAGATGCCATGTATGCATAAAAAAATATTTCTAACTATGTAATAGATAGACAGGCACACACCAAACACAACAACATAGCAAAGGTTATATACAAATATGGACAAAACAAAAGATAAAAGGGAAAAGGGAACATAAATAAAGAAGAAGTCACAATAAAACATTGCACACTGATCAAATGGCTTAACTCTCTAATAGTCCCTAGCGGAGTCGTCATCTGTCGCAACCTACCCTTCGACGGTATTAGCACCCCACGATAAAACTGCGTCTTCTCATGAAGAAAATGCGTGGAGTCGCCACCAATGTTTATTTCAGGAGAAATCTTAGAAAAACCAAAAAGAGATCTGCAGATTTTGAAAATAAGGGTTCGAGCGTCTTTTACACATGGGGAAGGTATTAGCACCCCCCGCGCCCGTCACAAGGGACGACAGCCTTTAATCGAGTGTGAAAAACATGACTTCAAAATTGTGTATTTTCCCTTTTTATATTTTTTATTTTTTTGGGGTCGACAAGGGTGTTGTCATTGCTCCTATGTATCCTCAGGTGCAATGAGTAATTCATACCTACGTAGTTCTTTAAAGCGAGAAAGTTGTGAGTTGAGTTTATTTTAGGCTTTTGAAAGATTCATTTTTAACTAACAAGAGAAAGAGGTCATTAAGGCGTTGGACCTTGAACGATCTCAAGTGACTTTAATGAAGAGAAATTAAGTTATATGTTGATTTCATCTTGGTTTTATTCATTAACTTTCAATCTCTTTAAAAAGATTATTTACGGCACTAATGATCGGTTCAAATTTATTTTACAAGAAGAAAATATATTACAGATGATAGAAGAAGGAGATGAAGATGCACAAAACAACAAAGAGGACCCCTAAGGGTGCATAGATCGTATCCAAATCCTTAAAACAAGAACTAACCCGATTACGAACGAAGAACGATGTAGAAGTTGATTATAGTCGCAATTCGGTAGCGCCTCGACCTCGTTTTTCTCTTCTTTCTTCTTCTCTCTGATTTCTCTCAAGATCCTCTTGATGCTAAATGTCCAACCCATTCCTCAGCCTCCCTCATGCCTATTTATAGGAAATGAGGGCATTTGGGACTATGGCAGCTCGCCTAGGCGAGCTGATGCTTAGTCCAGAAGAAATTGGCTCGCCTAAGTGAGCTGCAGCTCGCCGAGGCAAGCTGGTTCCTTCAGCCCTAAGCAATTTGGGGGCCCAGGCGAGCCAGAGTCCATAAAATTGCTTGAAATGACCCTTTTGCCCCTCCCCTTGGGTATCTTTCGCATCCTTGACCAAAACGTCGAATGATCTCACGCCTTGTGCAGAAACTGGTGTCGAACAACACCTTTCAGTTAGCGAGAATCAAAACATCAGCGAATGATAGTTCCCGGGCGAAATTTGGGTATGACATGCCTAAACTAGTATAAAGAAGAAATCAGGGCAAGGCAAGCTTCCTTTAGATGACTGTAATGACTAAACGTGCATCTGCCTTTTATGTTAGGCTCTTAGTTTCTATTTCTTGTACACTCTTGAACTAAGTTCCAATTAGTAGTGGACAAGCCAATACTAGGCAGATTGCTACAAAGACAAGGAGAAGATGCACACCCCACGCGCTACATCAAAGCAAGACAAGGCAGACTCTCCAGACATGAAGTAGTTGCACTGCATCAGAAGAGGGAACTCACAAGTAGGGATTAGCAAGCTCTAGAAAGGTATCACAAACTGGGAGCTCATTGCTTTGGTGTGCAACCTAAAGAGAAGCCATCATCGGATGAAGTTAATCACAAGACAGGTTGCTACTATCAAACTATCAATCACAATCCCTTTGTGGTTGACTCACCATCCAACCGCGTCTGTCAATGGAAGAGAGACTTTGTTGTTGTGTTTGAGCGCAATTTCTCATTCACTACTGAACTTCCAAACTCTAAATTCTCCTTCATTCATCAAGAACAACCCATCATTGAAGAGGCAAATTTTGATAATGAGGCCCATGCTGCTTCTACTGATATGGCCATGGAAGTCTACAATAGCCATCATCCATCCCAAGAGTATGTTAGATTTATTGAGACAACTCTACTCAAAACAAGGGAGGCACTTGCCAAAGCTCTTCAAAATAGGGTTTATGTTGAAAGAGAAGCCAAAAGATGGAAGATCCTTGGAGAGTACCTTTTTAAGAAGTGTGTTGACACTTTCTTGGATAGTTCATCTGATGATGAATCTAGGGATGAGTTCTTTTGCATGCTTGAAGAGAAAGAAGAAGCTACAAAACAAAAGAAGGAGAAGAAGTAAAAAGAAGAAGAACGTAGCCATAGCAAAAGATGTATAAGCTAAGGGGGAGTGCATCATCTGAGGGGGAGATTTTCTGAAATCTCTAAACTCTTATTCTATTATTGTTCATCTATTCTTCATGTAATATATTTCTGATGAACAAAATGAGAGTTTTTGTATTATAGAACTTTATCTCAAAGTCTTATGATGCATGATGTTTTTATATTTTCTTATATTGCATCTGATAAGACAGACATTGCAATTAAACTATCATTATATATATCATATAAATGTCTTCAACTCTTACATCTATGTTTGTTTTACATCATCAAAAAGGGAGAGATTGTTAAGTCAAATGACATTTATGTCTTAAAGACGAATCAGGACTCCAACTTATTTTTATTAGATGCAAATAAATACAAATGATAAAAATTGTGTCTCATATGCTATCATATCATAATCTGTATCTGTGCATCTAAAGTTTCAAATGATGCATTCATAAGACAATTTGAATTAACATTTAAGTAGTGCATTTAAGACATTCATTTAATGCAAGCATTAAATGCTTCTATAGACTCAAGACTTCAAACGAAGAACATAGTGAAGAAGCCACCGTTGTGAGACAATGAATACTTGGAGATGAAGGCTATATATAGAAGAAGGTTTAAAGAAACAAGACACGAACCATCTACACAGATTATTTTTTCATTCTTTCTTGTAAACCTTTCTGTAAATTCTTGAAAAGATACTAAGCTCTCAAAACACCTTGTATACCTTGAGAGAAAAGATTAAAAGTGTTGAGTGATATATCCAACTATAAGCCGATCACATATTTAGTGAATGTGCAATCTTCCAACAAATCTTATTGATTTGTTTAGAGCCAGATTTGGTTTGGTAGGACAAAGATACTAGGTTTAAGTCAAGCTTGGGGTAGAGCTTGCAGGTGTAAGAACCAGAACTGACAATGAATAATACTTGCAAGAAATGGACGTAGTCTCAGGTTTGAGACGAACAAGTAGAATTCTTTGTGTGCTTTCTTGTTTCTTGAACTAGGAAAGGGTTTTCAATTTTTTTAGATCTTATATCTCATTTTGTTTTACAAAGAAATTTTTTTCTCATTATATGATAAAGTTTGAATCAAAACCTTTCTAAGTGGTTTCGGGTTTATCTGGATCAGATGATAAACATGTTTTCAGTCTGTAGAAAAGTTTTATTTTTCTAAAAACACAATTCAACCCCCATTCTTATGTTATTTGCTTCTACAATATTTCTACCTATTTTTTCCAAAGCAAATTGACAACTCGCTAAAGCGAAAATGGTATGAAATCCATTTGGCCAATTGTATCACATTTGATTCAATTGGATTGGTGCACCCATTTTCGCCAAAGCGAAGTGACGACTCTTTACAGCAAATATGGACATTAGTTCATTGGATCAAATGTATGATGCCTAAAATATGTACTTGCAAAGGGAAAGTTTATCCTATGCAATAGCAATAATGGACTTGAAAGTCCAAATATCGTATCCTAGAGACTAATTGTGTTCCCAAATAATCTAAATCACTTAAACTAAAAAAATTTCAGTTTTTATCTTGATTTGGAGATTGTTTGTGTTTGCGTTCAAAAACTAAAGACATACAAGAGTTTCAAAGAAGATATATGTTTGAATAAAAGTGACTCGAATTAGGATTTCACATGTACCATTTTCCTCCTAATTCCTTGTTTAATTTAGAACTCTCGATTACCAATTAATTGGTTAATACCTCTTATTTTAATTATCAACCTATGGTTAAGATCTGAGAATATTGTTCCCCCTAAATCAATCTTGCATTGTTCATTTAGGATTTAATTTCGGGTTATGGATGAATAACAGAGAAGTTTGTAAAAAGAGGATTCATTTGTCAGTTTAATCATGCAAGCTTTATGAACCATATCATTCTATAGGTCATTTAATTACGAGAAGATGGTCACTAACACACAATTAACTAATAATCAAAGTGATCAATTCCAATATAGAAGTGAAAGTGATAGAAAGATACAATTAACTGAATAACATCGAAGAACTTTATTAAACTTGAGTACATGGGTACAACTACATCAAAATCTAAGTTCTAAGGGGTTTAGCCAACCATGTTCATAGAATAATTAAAAAGCATACAATATTGCATTTAGAAATAAAAGAGATTGAAAACCCTTACAAATTCGGACCTTGATTGTTCTCGCTGTAATTCTCCTCACAAAAGTTATTGTTGTTCGGAAAATGTATAATGAATTTTGAATCCCCCAAATACAGACTCCAACTTCTTATTTATAGACTCCTAAAGATAATTACTTTAATTAGGCACTCTCTCTCTCTCTCTCTCTCTCTCTCTCTCTCTTTATATATATATATATATATATATATATATATATATATATATATATATATATATATATATATATATATATTCTAATATGATCTCTAAAGATAACTACTTTAATTAGGTGCACTACCGATAAAATATTCTTATTAGATCCTAAAGGTAATTACATTAATTAGATGCCTAAAGATAGTTTCCTTAATTAAGCTCGCTACAGTCATGCTGATATCCACCACATTCATATAGGAATCATAGCGCTAAAGTTTGAGATGCTGTGAAATGACGAGGATCCTCGTGATTGACCATGGCCTTCCTGGTTGACCACGATCGTGGTGAATGTACAATGGTCGTTAGTTATCAAGTGAAAATAGCATCAGATCTTAATAAAATTGTTCATTTTCCCACTTTCCACTTAATTGAGTGATTGTACTTCTGCAAGGTAAAAACTAATATCTAAACATGATTTCTGCCAAGAAAATACATGAAATAACATGAAAAATCACATAAAGTATCTCTCAAGTTATGCTTTATCAATGTACCACAATCACTATGATGAATTGACAACTCCTTGAAGCGAAAATTCAAAAAGCAAGGCTAATTGAAACATTTTCTCTCTTTTAAAATCTTCATTTCATTCTTTCGTTCATTCATATCATTTTGTCATAAGCTTCTTCAAGGGAAAAACTTTACCCTAACTCGTTCTTTTCTCAAATTCTTCAATAATCACTTTTTGTATCTTTGATTTACATTCATTTTATTGTTGGGAGAATGTTCGACACATCAATCATCCATTTCATCTCCGCACTGATTTTCTCAAGTAGGTTTTCTTTTCTTTTCTCATTTTCCTTAGCTTTTCTGTAATTTTGTCTTTTGATAGACTTAAAATAGTAGGAACCTAACTTCCATCACCATTTTACAATGGTGAATGAGGGTTGAGGGGACTCAATTTAAAAACTGGATGTAGTCTCAATGATAGATATAAACAAGGGTTTGATTTGATATCTCTTGTCTACTTTCACTTACCAATTGTTTAAGTTGATTTTGTTTGTATAAATCAAACACATAGAGGCTTATATCTCTTATTTTCTTTAACTGACCATGGGTTTGATTTTATTTTATTTATAGAAAGTGTTGGTGAAATCTGTTAAGTATCGTCTGACCCTGTTTATTTGTGAAAACTTATTTTTCTTTCTTTGTTGGAAAGGCTTGCAATTTTTTTAAATAACAATTCAACCCTCCTTCTTGTGATATTTTCCTTTACAAGAATATATGCATATGCATAAGTTATCTATTCGTGGCAAATCTACATGATCATATTGTTGCTACTAAGCAAAAGGGGGAGAAGAGGTAGAAGTAAAAGCTGAAGGAGCGGAAGATCTTAGAGGGGGCTAAAGTCTTAAGAAAACATTATGTTTTTCCTTTCATGTATTTCATTTTATTCCTATAATCAAAATACATCTACTTGATGTGGACATCTTTATGAATAAAATGAGATGTTTTCAAAAGTATAAATAGACTTTACCTCAAAGTCTTATGATGTTGTGTTTTTATGTTATATTATTTGTTGCATCTAATAAGACTATGGCTGCTCTTAACAAGGGTTCATAGAGGTTTTGTGATATGATTTATATGTTGTGTAATTACTAATAAAAAAAATCTTATGTATTCGATATTGTGGCTTAGGTTAGGGAGATATATTATCTTAATCGATAATGGTCCTTTGAAATTCTTGATATGAAGAGTCGGTTATTCCGGGAATTGAGGATAATGTTGAATGTGGTGTGATCCATGGTTGTATAAGGGGAGGGGGTGTTGGTTAGAGCAAGAACATATTGCAAGTAGTAAAAGAATTCAATTTAATGAAAACGACCAATCCATTTTTTAAGTTTTATAGTTGGATTTATAATAAATTTTTAAAGATTAATTTCTATTCTTAATTCAACTCTTATTTAACCCTAAAATTAATCAATCACGAGTCAAATAATTTTGAGAGAATACTTACTAAATTAAGCATCCAAAATTTAATTAATTTTGGATTAGATGATCATGTGCCTTCTAAGTCACCAAATCAATTTAAAAAATGCATTCTAGATCTAACCAATGATTAAGCACCAAAGACCCTTCTAATATTCATATAAAATAACGTAAGCATGTTCACAGGTGAGGTTGGGTCGAATTTGCTTAAATTCGTTATTCAACCTTATCAAAATAGTTAAATTAAATATCATTTCATATTTCAAAATTACAAAGAATTTAAATTTAATATAAAAATCTCATTAAAATTTTAAACACAAATTTTCACAATACTTTTTTTTAGACAAAAAATTTCATAATACTTTATAAATATTTAAAAATAAAATAAAATTATATATATGGATCAATAATATTCAATATGCGACAGCGACAACGGATGGTATTGCAATGTTGATTTTAATACGGTTAATATTCAATACGACTGCAATGCCCCCTCAGGATCTTAAAAATGACTGGATCAGATTACATAATCCTGCAACCTTATCCTCTTCAAAAGGTTCAATCAAAATTGCCGTGGTCTTTGAATTTTGCTGTCCAAAAAAAACCAGGAAAATAAGAAAACAAAATACAAAGAAAGATTTGGAAAGAGAAAAAATGGCAACAAATATTCTCTCAACCTCAAACCCCTTCCTACTAACTAATTCATTCTCATCATCATCATTTGTAACACCAACATATGTTTACTACAATCCCATAATGAAATGCACAGTGAAGAGGGAATTAACTCTTTGCAAAGCAGCAAACCAACCAGCCCCTCCACACTCTCCAATTGTTGTGACAAAGAGAGGCTTGTCCATCAGCTTCATCACCAGCTTCGTGCTTTCATTGGCTAGTAAGAAGAATGCAAATGCAGCAATACTTGAGGCTGATGATGATGAAGAACTCTTGGAGAAAGTAAAGCGTGACAGAAAGAAGAGACTTGAGAAGCAAGGTGTGATCAGTTCTTCCAAACAAGAAACAGGTCCACTACTGCACGCATTCTTTGCTTTTCACTTCATTGTCACTTAAAGATAGCCATTTATCATATTAGTTGTAATTGTTACTATGAAATATTAAAGTTTATGCTAACGGGCAATTGAGCATGGTTGATTAGAATGCAAATAAATTTAGGCTTAATTCCTGTTTTATTTCTTGAATTTGGTGTGTGTTTTTTTTAGTCTGTAGAATTTAAAACTGTTTTTTTATCCTTAAATTTTGATAAATTGTTCTTTTTAGTCTTTTACATACTAAATTGACACTTTGTGGTTATTTTTAGTTGATATAAATTAATTTTTATTTTTTAGCTGATTAAATTTGTATTTTAAAATAACCACAAAGCATTAAAAAATTGTTATAAAATGTCAATTTATTATGTGAGGTTAAAAAAAATAATATGTCAAAATTCAGACTAAAAAAACATTTTTAATTTCAAGAACAAAAAAAGTACATCCCTCAAATTCAAGGAATAAATTATAGTGATATTAGTCGGTTTGAGAGTCTGAACCCTGAAGGGGCTATAGTGCTGTAATCTATTCTATATCTTGAGGATTTCTAACCAACAAATTTGGCCCAAAAAGTTTGTTTGTGTTACATTTTATTGTGAATGGTTTTGAGCTTAAATGCAAATTGTTTGCCTCTATTTGCTGGGTTTGTTTGTAGGCTTAGGCTCAGCATTATTCAGTAATTTAATTTAATGTAATACAACTGAGATTTCAAGAGGACGCATTACCTTAGGATCATTTGCTACTCCCAACCACAGTAATCTCCAGAATGAGGGACAGAGCTAATGAACTTATATTCCCTTGCTACTGATTGATTGGCTGTTATTTAGGCATTTTCAATATTACTAAATATTTTTAATATATAAATATTAGTTTAGATTTATATTATAATGAACAATTTACTGTGATATAACATTATAACATTATTTTTAACTATTGATAATTTAAGGGAAAATAAAACTATTGAAATTTAATTTAGGAGATGAGAATGAAAAAGGGTAGATTGAAAGAGATATGTGATTAAGAAATCAAAGTACCAAGATAAAGATAAAAGAAGGATAGTTTGGGATAATTGAATTTTTTTTGTAACTAGCTGGATGTAGTATGTGAAATGTATCTCCAAAAGAGAAAAAAAGTTACCTTGAGAATGTCTAATTGAGAGAGTAGGGAAGATGAGAGTCTCACTTTCCAAGTTGTGTATTCTGATTTATAGTACAAGAGTAGATTGTTGTTGTTGGATGGCTTCAAAGTGACATTACTAACCAAAACTGGAATTTGTAAGCAGGGTATCTTCAAGATCTGGTGTACAAGCTAAGCACGGTTGGTCAAGCACTTGAAAAGAATGATCTATCTGCTGCTGGCTCTGTCCTTGGAGGAAACGCGGACGCAGATTGGGTCCAAAGGGCTAATATAGCCTTCAATAAAGTAAGTTTGATTCTTGAATATGAGTGAAATAACGGTATTCATTCGGAATTATACTTTAACTAAATCTTTCATCCTGAATTCTTGGAATAAAAAATAAAAAACCCTTCTCTAGATTATGGTGATGGCCATAGCTACTAGGTTCACTCAGCAACTATGTGAACCATGAAAAATTACCTGTATACCAGAGTATTGCAAGTGTAAAAAGGTCTTAAAATTATGATAATTTCAGGAACCATGAAAAATTACCTGTGTACCAGTGTATTGCAGTGTAAAAAGGTCTTAAAACCATGATAATTTCAGGAAATGACAAACTATGTGCCAATTACTCCATTAATCAGGTAACTGGTGGAAATTTATTTCCTTGATATGTAAATTCTACTATTGCTGCATCAGATTTTGATTTTTCAGAATGTGAGAAAATTGTTGCTTTCAATTTCAGTTTCATGCATCAGAGATTGAAACACATTGACAAAAGAAATTTCTAAATCGGTACCTCCCACAAGGGAATGAATACACTAAATAACAGAGCAAACTCTTAAATCTCCATCTGAATGTTTGAAAATTGAGCTTAGGACATATTTTCATGTTTATCTTGTTTCCAATCTTTCTCTACCTGCCTCTGGAGGTTTAGATGTCAAAGTTTCTAAGTATCCTTTTAACAGCTGAGCTCCAGTCCTGAAGAGAAGACTGAGGTAGACTCATTCAACTCCTCATTAGCTTCACTAATTTCATCAGGTGCGATTCATGTCAAATTCATAACAAACACACACACACACATGTGTGTGCGCCTCATTTTCTCAATTTTAAATTGCCATCTGAAACTGCAATTGTGATTACAAAATATTGTGGCTTTTTGAGGTCTCCATAACTGCGGTCGTATTGGCTGCATTTGCCTGAGATTTCAGCAACCACAACTGATAGAATGGGCCTGGAGAGGCCCAAATAGGTATTTAAATATTAGAAACTTAGATATTATCCTTATATTATTCAGTTTTATTTTATATTTTCTAAAGTTAAATGAGGACACTTGTATGGTTGTTATTGACAACCATTAGGCTATATATTGTATCCCTCATTTGGCTATTATCATCAATGAAAAATATGAATGTTTATCTTATTAGCTTTTCTTTGTAGTTTTAATGGTAAATTTTGGTAGAGTAGAATAGAGCTCTTTGAGCCTATCAACAACACAATTGCAACTGCAATCACAATTTAAGCCATGCACATTGACTATCATAGCATCAGCTATCAAAGGAAATCATGCTGTGCTATTATATAATGATAGATATGTTCTTATGTGTAGTCAATTGATAAACTTTGGAGCATATGCTGACACTTCCGGTTTTAAGCAGTTTCTAAGAATGATGTTGAGTCCTCCAAAATTGCCTTCGTCTCTTCGGCCACCGCATTTGAGAAGTGGACTTCTATGACAGGCCTTGCTGCTCAGCTTAAGGGGCTTTGAGGGAAAACAATGTACAAAAGATATCATTTCATTTCATCATTTTGCGATCAATATAGAGAATTCCATTAATTTTTCTACCCATGTCACCTAATTGTTGTCTTGGGAGCAGTCTCTTCACAGCATTATCTTGTACTGCTTCATAACTATCAACAAGCCCATTCTTTGTTAGGTTAATTAAGCTTGGGTTACGAGCAGTGTCACTGAAATTTTGTAAATTTGATGTCATTATTTAATGGCATGTTCTGTTATTTTTGCTCATCTACCTTGGCAAACAAAGGCCTTTTTAAGTTTATTGTAGGGTGATCGCTATGTATATTAAATCTGTTTAGCAGGGGAACTACATGGCCTATTTTTTATTCATTGCTTTATATTTATTTTGTTTTAAATTTGATGCTTAATGTTATTTCCATTTTTTCTCTCTCTCCGTGCAGATCACAGAGACTGTAATTTATAGATAAATCTAAAACAAATAGATTATTCCCTTTGACTGTTGAACCCTGTTTCTCTTCTACTTACCGAGTATTGCAATCAGGATTCACACACAAAATCACACATTCACTGATTCTTCACGAAATCAACTTTATCTTACTTAGCTAAAAGACATGAAGATAACGCCAAAGTCAAATCTCAAGAATAAACCCATTCTTTGTTGTATCAGTCACCATAAATCGTATTTAAGTATATTGATAAAGTTCACCAAAAAAGTTAAAAATTTAATGGTCCATGATTTGTTTTTAATGAGTTTAATAGTAATATACCGACATTGTCTTCTATTCTCAAGTTTATTTTCTTAATCCTCCGGTTCATCAAGAGAAAGGGGTCATGACTAATTAGGAGTTCGACTGGAAGGTAAGTGAAGTCTAGTCAAGAATTGTTTCTGTCAAGAATCGAACTCGGATAGTACTTGAACGATTCAACTTTAACTCTAGCACATTAATCACTTGTGTCCAATCATTTAGTTTCTCTTTGTTAATTTAATTTTGGTGAAATGTGAGAATCAATTATTAAAAAAGATAGGATATAATTACTTTTTTTTAGTTACAATCAATAAGAAGATTGACTATAATAAAATCGTTACTTAAATCACAATTAACAAGTCTTTTTTTAAATTATGTCTTAGCATTGTTACACTACCCCTGCTAACAAAAAAAAGTATTGTTACATGAGCAATGCATCATCCTTTTGGAGAGATACTCCAATATGGATCATCTATTTTTCCTATGATTTTAGAAGAAGGCGGTGTTTATTGAGAAATTATTAGTTGTTAAGTTTGAACAATCCATTCTTGTCCTGGATTTTTATTATTACAAAGGTATATATTATTGATGAACTAATGAGTTATTCTTAAGTGAATATGACCTATTACATAACGAGTACACTTGGTATTATTTCTCATTCTACAACTTTACAAGTGTGTGTCCAGTCACTAGTGGAAATAGTTTTATTTAAGATTATATCTAGCGTCCAACGCACTGTTAAATTAACTAGCATTCACTATTTGTGAAAAACTAGTGTTCATACATTGTGTTGTTTTATTCACGTCCAATGAACTTAAATCACTTATGTGCTTTATTTTATACTAAGTATAAATGATGTTCACCATTGTACTGATATTCATGTTAGCAAAAAAGGAAAGTGCACGAACTTATCTTACAAAATTTCATTTTTGCATCTCTTATTTTGAATTTCTAACATTTGAATTTAACAAATGATGAAATATAAGGAAATACAAGGAATTAACAAAATATTCCTCATGGGTTGTTTTCGCTAAGGAGAAGGAGCACATGCATTTGTCTATACCATATTTTTTTCTCTCCAACAAAAGTGTGACACATAGCATTGCCTCCAACTGTGAAACAACAGTCATATCAAGAAACCAACATTGATCCTGTAACAGATACTTCATAGAAGTCTATAAAAGGCAACTCAAGCTTTGCATTTCAACAACAAGGATATTAAGAGGAAAAAAGCAAGAAAACTTAGAAGTGGAACTCTGTCAAATTCATTGGACGATATACTTTGCACTTAAATAGTTCATCCTTTGCCTAGCAAAGTTAATTTGTTTATTTGAGCTTATTTGTTATTCACTTTATTGAGTGTGTGTTCTTTGATATTTCAGTTTGCATCAGACTTTGGCCTCTCTGATTAAGTATTTAACAATACAAAGGAAATGATTTAGTCAAAGAAAAAAATGGAAAAAGGTTACTCTTCCAATAAATTTCCCTTGTTCAAAGGGATTAAATATGAATACTAGAAAGAAAGAATGATTGTGCATTTTGAATCCATGCAAATTGACATGTGGGATGTTGTGAAAAATGGAAATCATATTCCATTTGATGTTAAGCTAAATGAAATCCCCAGAAGCAAATGAAAAAGCAAAAACAAAGATTTATGCTCAACTCTAAAGCTCACAATGCTCTATTGTGTGCTCTCTTTGAAGAAGAACATACAAAAGTCCACAATTGCATAAGTGCAAAGCAAATTAGGACACCTTAGCCATAACATATGAAGGTTCATCACAGGTAAAGAGGAATAAGTTGAGTCTCCTCATGTGCAAGTATTAACTGTTTACTATGGAGGAAGGTGAGGACATGCAGTGTATGTTTGGACACTTCCAAACCATCCTAAACAAACTAAGGTCTCTAGATTAGACTTGGTGAGTTATCATATTAAAATGTATCTTGTCTATTGTCTATAAAAAAAATCACTGGTATGGCATAAAAACCTTGGGGTTTGTAACGACCCACCTCGTCGCTACGATATCAACACTTTAATATGCGATAATTTCAATTTTTATAAAAATAAACTCCCTTAATTTGCTTAGGAAAATAGAAGTAATTTTGTCCCAACATACATTCGCTAAACCATACACATTTACTTAGGTGAATATATATATATATATAGGAATAACAATTTAGTACACGTCATCCACATGATGGAAAATTAAATATGTTCATACATATAATTAAAATCTGAAGTTTACATCTTTGATTCAACAAAATGACTCATGACCCAACTATGGAGGAGTTGACAAACAAAATACAACTCTCTCTCCCAATTAATTCCAACGTCACCACGTCGGCTCGATGGCTTCTCAACTGAATCTCACCATCCTACACCCTATTGCTATCGTTCTGCTCCCACGAACAAAGTTCGCGATCATCACAGGTATCAACCACACGATACAAAATTGTAAGGGTGAGTTCATTATAAAAAGAACCAATACCAAATCCAAATATTCACAATTAACATACAACATAGCCAAACATCATGAGCTCACACAACATTCATTATTCAACACCCACATTTCACAATCACTCAACATTCATCCATGGATCCAATCAATACTACTCGGAATGATGCATGCACCTGACTCAACTCTCAGATGCAATGCGGTACGTACCAACAACCTAATCTCAGAAAATAGCCTAAGCGTGTCCACATGACACATCACTTAGGAAACCATGTAGAGTTCGTTGAGACCACTAAGTCGTGCACCATAACTTCCCCCCCCCCTAGGTGATCAGCCTGGGGCCACAAGGAGTTCCCTACCAGGTGACGTGCCCCCTTAGTACGAAGTACACTCTGCCACAGTTATTCTATTTCCTATGTCGTATGAGGTATGAACCATGGGCACCATCAAATGCAATGACCATGGACAAATTAAAGCGCCTAAGCATCCCCGCAGCAAATGCTTAGATTCTTTAACCAGACTAGTCCCCCACGAATGGGCCATCCGACAAGGTCAATGCACCCCCCATGAACATACACCACATACGACGTATGAATGTGGGCACCATCAAGTGCAATGACCATGGACCAATTAAAGCGCCTAAGCATTCCCTCATAAATGCTTAAATTCTTTAACCACTCTAGTCCCCCACGAATGGGCCATCCGACAAGCTCAATGCACCCCCCACGAACATACACAACATCCAACGTATCGAACATGGGCACCATCAAATGCAATGACCATGGACAAATTAAAGCGCCTAAGCATCTCCTCAGAAATACTTAAATTCTTTAACCACTCTAGTCCCCCACGAATGGGCCGTCCGACAAGGTCAATGCACCCCCCCATAAACATACACAACATGCACATGCCAATGCATTTCCAACATCAATCAACATTCCATTTTCATATCATTCTCAACATAGACATCATCTCGTCTCAATGACGTTATCAACAACAATAACAACCTCATTTCATATTCACATAATCATCAACAATAACATCAATTCATGTTGACATGTTCTTTACTAACGACGTCATCTCAAATCAATATCATCATAATTATCAACATCACCACACATCAATTAAAATCATAAATAGCAACATCAACAATAAATTGCATTCCGCACATACATATTTCTTTCATGCCTGAGATTCACACTCCCCGGGTCTTCAAACAACACAAGTCAAATAAAGACAACAATTTCATTCATCACAATAAATATATATATCACATCCCATTCGTCAAAAACATAGTTTTTCCTGAAAACCAGCATGCATATCAATAACAATTGTATGGCATCCCATTAGTTAAAAACATTGTTTCTCTTGGAAAACCTGCGTGCACATCAAGGACAATTATATCACATCCCATTAGTTAAAAACATTATTTTCTATAAAGGAAAATCAGCATGCAACAGGACAGGCAGTTATTCTCATAGGTAGGTTCCCTGACCCTAACTAGGGTGTTAAAATGGTAAATTTTTATAATAAACTCCCCTCACCTATTGTGAGCTCCCCGTAGGTTCCTCTTCACGTCACTTGGAGATTTCTTTTTCATCCCCACTCATCGGTTCCACGCAAACCTCTACCATGCCAAAACGAAGGAGACTTAATATGGATTTCAAAAACAAAGCTAACAACAATGCTCTTGGTCAAACACCCACGTCACTACATGAAAGGGCTGAGGGCATTTCGGGTATTACAAAGGGACATCATTTTGAAATTTCGATCACGCCAATGTGACCGGGGTTCAGTGTAGGTCACGAAAATAACACCCATTTCATGAAGAAATAATGTTTTACAAAATCTCTTTGCTCTAGGGTTTTTCAGAGGAAGCGTAAAACATGCAATAGCGGTTTCCAAACTCAGAAATGATGCAAAGGTAAGATGAAACTAACAAGAAACAAGCGTAGAACCATGATTACCTTGAAGGAAAATGAAAGGTCAGATTAGGGCTTCGCTCTCTACCGAAACCGCGAGCCAAGTCGGACGGTTCCACTTCGATCGATGGGTTCCTCTCGTTGTGGAGTTTCAACGGATGACAACGGCACTTCATGGTGGCTAATGGTGGTTATAGGTGATGGAGAAGAAGCTTGGCACATTGGAAATGGCTTTGGGAAGGAGGAAGAGAAGAAATGACGTTTTTCCAAAGCTACACGGACTACAAGGCTCAAAACGCACAAGTGATTAATGCCCTCGGGAAACGGATATGTCGCGCACACTCCAGACGTCCTCTCAAAGATCCCAACGGTCAGATTGTGGACAAGTGTTCTCTGAAGCTGCAGACCAAATTTCGAGAAGATCCAACGGTTAACGAAAGCGGGGAAGCGTTTTTTACCGAGACCGTTTCATGTAGCTTCCTTGAGAAGCTTCCTCGTGGACTTCTTTGAGAAGCTTTCTCGAGAGGCTTCTTTGAGAAGTTAGATTTTTATCTACCCACACCCTTCTATTAACTAAATTCACCTCTTTGAAAGTAATACATGGATAAAATAACACAACAAAATAATTAAACATCAAATATAATTACTAATAAAATATATATATTAGGGTGTTACAGGATTATTCTCAAAGTTGCATAAACAGAACCTATAAGAGGTATACCAAGTATTTCATATAAAGATAATTTGCTTTTTGAGGCATGTCAAAAGGGGAAACAGGTTAAGAATCCATTTTCAAGTAAAAACATTATTTCCACATCTAGACATCTAGAGTTGTTACATATTGATATGTTTGGGACAACTAGGACAATCTCAGTAAGTGGAAAAGGGTATGGACTCTTCATAATGGACGATTACTTCAAATAGACAAGTCATTACAAGAAATGGCAATAACCATGCTTAGTGGCAATTCTACTCCTAAACACTTTTGGACTAAAGTAATGAATACTACCTGTTATTATTAGAACATAATTTATATAAGATCAATATTAAAAAAGACTCCCTATGAATTGTGGAAGGGAGGAAAGCTTAAACATATCATACTTTCATCCTTTTGGATGTCAATGTTTCATTCTAAACACTAAAGGCAATTTGGGAAAGTTTGATTCCATGAGTAATAGTGAAACATTACTGGGATATTCCGAGACATCTAAGGTATACAAAGTTTACAACTAGAACTTGGTAGTTGAGAAAGCTATATATGAAGTTTAATGACATTGATCCTAATAAAAGCTTATTAGAATTAGATGAGTCCTTTGCAAAAATGAGACTAGAAGATGGGATTAGCAATATCAAAACATTTAACAAAATCTAAAATTAATTATAATCTTTATATTCTTTCAATGAACGATTGTAAGTTTACTACACAAGTATTTAGATGTTTTTGTCTTTTTTTTTCATTTGTTTTGACTTTCTTACTATGTAGTATTATTTTATATTTCTTTATTACGTTTAAAGTTTAACTTTTTTTAAAGACAAAATTTAACTTCTTGATGATATCATAGGTAAAGAAATTGATGAGATGTATAGAATTATAATTTAAAAAACATATATATTAATTGAAAATAATATTAATTGTTGAAATTAATATAGTTGCTGTCTAAAATTCCTGAAGAATATATTTATTTTAGTTTATGGTAATATTAAAATTTCATAAAAAAAATAAAAAATAGAAATTTTAAAAATATTATTTATATTTTAACCTAACTTGATGATTCAACCCAAATAAATCCAATTATAATCAGTTGTTGTGGTTTTAATTAATTAAAAACTTTAAAAAAATCAAAATTAAATTTGATTGGTTTAGGTTTTATTTTTCTCTAAACTCAAATAAAAATGACCCGCAAATACTCGTGACAGCAGACATGACTTGTTGAGAAAGATAACTTTTCTTGTGAAGGAAAAGTTATATTTCACAAGAAAAGTTATCTTTGATATGAATTATGAAGCGATTCTTCACTAAAATGGAAGCAGCTCCTAGTTGACCGTGAAAAAAGAGCAACACGCGTACAAAACAACCAAGAAAACATGAAACATGCATATAGTTGTTTCTGTATATCTTAATCACAAACACATGATTTAAAAAAGTGAGATAATCCAAATGCATGAAGAAGATGAGACTTTCATATGCACCGTTTTACGGCCAGGACCAAATTACTTGGCATCACTGCCTTACATATGATTACATGTCCATATTACATATCTTACAACATAATGTTACAATAGCAACTAGAAGCTACACGTATGTCCAATACACCCATGAATGGTACCTTATAGGGCTATGTTCTACAATTGTATATTGTTTCAAGAAACAATCAGATAAATAACAGTAAGAAAAACTAAAGTCATCTTCAAACACAGATCTAAAGGGGTCAGAATGAGAGGAGAGATGCCGAGAACTTATTAATCTATTCCCTGCTCCAGGCTTTTGACCTCACCAGTTCAGCTCCCATGATTTCCATTCACAGTCAACTCTGTTTCAGCCTTCTTGTTTATCTCATCAAGCTTGTGATGTTCTTCACCAATCACTTTTGTTCCTTCCATTTCCCCAACTTCAAATTCATGAGTACTTTTGACGTGTTCCTCTTTATCCACTCCTTCCACTTCAACCGTTTTGTCTGCAGTAGTGCATGTTTCCGATTTCTCTGGCTCCCCAGATCCACGATATTCTTTTGTCTCTTCCTGTGGTTGCTCAATCTTTACTTCATCCTTTCTCAGAAAAACTTCAGAGCCCTCAGTTCCTTTGTCATCAACTTTATCTTTCAATGCAGGTAGTTCTCCATCAGCAGCATTGGACTTCTCGTCAATAGGTACCTCAACATTTTCTACAGCTTTAGCTTCTTCTCCAGAATTAGTGGATTTGTTGACATCTGTATCTTCCACACACTTGTCATCTTGATTTTCCTTTACAACATCCTTTTCCTTCCCTATATCATTATCATCCTTAGTGGTGTCATCAGCTTCTTGCATTTCCGCTTCCTTTATCTCCTGTTCTTTTTCTTCCTGGGAAGTTTCCTTTTGTGAGGCTGATGATCTTTTAGTACGCTTCTTTGGGGGCTCACTTACAGATGGAGGAGCTGCCTTTGCCTTCTCACTAATTCTTGTAGATCTTCTTGGGGTCTCACCAGTGCCCCAGTCAAATTCTGATACAGCTGGACCACCAGGGTGTGCTTTCAAATATTTTTCCAGCTGCTTCCTGTTATGGATCTCCTCTCCTGTTGCTGCAGTGAACACAATCTCATTTTTCTTGGGGGTGCCAGCTTTCTTTGGGATGAACTGCAATGAAATACAGTATATAATTTGTTAATCATCTTACAAAAGCAAGCAACAACACAACAATCATAACATATACAAGATTTTGGTTATTATTGACTTCTTAAAGTAGACCCTAACGTTAAGAATAATGTTGTATTCACTACTTTCACATCACAATAAAACTTAGAGCCCTTAGTATGAAACTCTTGCAAATCTCTTGAGAAAATTATTGTTTTCAGCTCAGTTTTATAAGCTTTTTAAGATATGACAACCACATTTTAGTGACTTCCATGATTTTACAAAGATTGATCTCTGACTATTGGTTTCAATGTTCGGTTTCAGCAAATTACATTGAAAACAAAAAGAAAGAAAAAGTGTTAAAACTACATTTTATAGATATGCCACTTGGATTGTCAATTATATGTCAACATCCATCCATAATCTCTGTTCAGAGGGCTTTTGGAAATCAAATCAACACATAGCACAACTATCCAGTCCGCGACGACTGCTATTCAGCCCACTATTTGGTCTGCTGTGTTTTCAACACTAAACCACTCTGCTCCACCAGTATAGCATGGTTTTTAAAACCCTGAAACAAATTACTCTCCTTGTATCAATTCTTACTAAATCCCCCCGCCCCCCACCAAAAGAAAAAATAAAACTTCTTAACTCCTAATTGCACAATCTTGGCTCTCCATCACCAATCTCCTCAGGACATTAGAATCCTCTATTTCTCCTCTAACTAAATTCTTATTCCCATTTCTGTCCCTAATCCCTTTCTTCTTTCCCTTGTAGATGAGGATTAGAGGCCAATTTGATGTGGGCCCATGTAAACATTTTAATGATATGGCAATACATGATCCTATGATACTGTATTAAACATTACAATAACAGTGGCACACAGCATCCCCAAAAAGTTTAAATCTAACCAATTCATTAATGACATGAAGCGTTAAAATATCACTGTCAAGAATGGCCAGTTGAATGATTTGATGCCCAGTAATTTTTCAAAATTAGCTGTGAAAAGAAAATCAGATAACATTTTGAAATCATAAATTATGAATGACAAATTCTGTTGCATCTAAGGCACCAAATGTCAATGATTTATCACAATTTTTCTAATCCCTGTCAATTTTTATTTTTCAACCTCTTTTGAGAAAATGGACTAGGGAAAGGTTCTGATAAATAAAACAAGCCATACTCTGAGAAGAATGTCAATTTGTAAAAGCTATATTGGAAAATATAGAAAGATACTCACAGCTTGGAGCAAGGTTGTTGAACATGATATCGTACATAGGCTCAAGAGGGGATGGAAACTCATAACTCAGGGATCATAAGATTCTACGTTGCCCTACCTAAAATACTTGTATATAATACATATTTTTCTATTACTGTTATTCTTTAATTTATTATATCATATTTTTTTTTTTAGTTTATTATATTTTTTATTACTGTTATTCTTTAGTTTATTATATTATGTTATGTTTTACCAAAAAAACTACCAAAAAAAAGAAGCAAAATAGGGCTCAAATAAAGGCCCAACAAATCAAACCAGAAAAAGAGAAAACAGAGAAAAATGTTTGGCTCAAGTCCCCTGAAACCCTAGGACCCATCAACTTCTCTGCTAAGTGCTAGATGAGTGCCACCGCTGTTATGAAAGTGCAACTGAAACCCTAATTCTCTATGGAAGATGGAAGAGAACACAGATGGTGATGACAGAGGCTGTCTGGCAACAGCGCAAACAGATGAGCAGCGGCAAAACACCGTGATTTGTGCCACAAATGGGAGCGCAATGGCCAGATGCTCCGAAACAAGTGCCTCAAGAGCAGTGGGGGGCCATTCCACTCCACCCCGTAATCGCAGTGCGATTGACCACTATGCAAACTGGGCCCATTTTTCTGTTTCTACTTGCAGGGGATCGCTGATCCCACAATTGAGCATGAAATATTGCGATGCCACTGAGATCCCACTCCATCACAATCTGTGGCATGAATTAGCATGGAAAAGGGCTCCAGATGCATAAGATTGTGTGATTACAGGATCTAAATCGTGATCTTAACAGTGGCTTGGCGTCCAACCTCACCTATTTGATAGAGCAAATCTAGAGTAACACAGCTTCCCAAATATTTTCAGCACAACCAGTAATGCAATGTATTCAAAACAAGAAGAAAAATTCCACCCCCTCCCTTTGATAGACATCTTGATCAACCAGACTCTGAGAATGCAAAATTACGTTGGATCTCAAACATGGAATGATTCTATACATTTTCCAACTTTCTGTAGCTTCTCTTCTTTTCTCCTCTTTTGAAAAACTAACCACGGTCCCCCAGAACTACATATTTGCAAAAAGCATCTAGGAAAACATAAAATAATGACTTTATTCCAGCAATTCAACCTAAACACTTTTCTGTTTCTCTGAAAAGCTGTTCAATACATTCATTTATCATTATGAAAAATGGAATTTATTTGGCAATCGATACACAGTATGATTGTTTGTGGAGGCCAAAACAAACAACAAAACCCATCTGCTAGAAAATACAATTGCTTATCCTGTTATATAACACCTACAGAGCTAAAATGCAGGCAGCCATATCCAAACAAATTTAATGCAATAAGCACATATGCGAGAACAAGAACAATCCAGTAATAACAACTCGTTACTGGATTTAAAAAAAATAGAAAACTAAAGTAAGCCAAAATATATATTAATGTAAAATTTAAATTTCAATATAAAGCGCATGAGTCCTACATGGCCTGAAAATTGAAAGTCAAGCAGTGCTGAAGGAAAAGCCTTGGAATATATTACCAACTTCGCAAATAAAGGTGATAAACGTGTCTACGGATATATTTACA
Organism: Glycine max; assembly: GCF_000004515.6. NCBI lineage: Eukaryota > Viridiplantae > Streptophyta > Magnoliopsida > Fabales > Fabaceae > Glycine > Glycine max. Next base: position 29,937,190 of record NC_038242.2, read on the forward strand.
TAAGACCCAATAGAATCAATCAAAATACGTTTCTTGATATAGAAAAATATTGGGCGCGACCACAAAACCCTAACAGACACTTGACACTGGTCTGATAGATACTTTTTCTGGACGCATTTCCTGCGAATTTCGAAGCACATGAATTCAACATGATACAATTAGACACAAACTAGCGAAATCCACAAAAAGCCCTAATTACGGTATCACGCGGTGGAGAAATAAAAAAGGCCCACATCGACGCCAAAGCAAGAAGGATGACACAACAAAACCAACGAATTACGGTAACCTAGCACTTAGCAGCGAATTTCAACAAAACGAAATAGTCAAAGCAAAACAGTGCTAAAAAAAACGCAGAAAAGGAGAAACAGAAGAAAGAGTGGAAAACCTGCTTCTTCCAACCAGGTGGAGCAGGAAGCTCCAAAGAGAAAGTTTCCTCTCTCGCGCCACCCTCTTTCTCTACAGCGCTCGCCATTTTCACCTGCGAAATTCAGCTCGAAAAATTTCCCCTTATTTTTTGAAATAAAAAAAAAATTGAAGAAAATGATAAAACATGAACAAGGAGAGGCAAAATTTTAAAAGAAACAGAAAAAACTAACTTTTTTTTTGTTATGTGTTTTGATCAATTCTGGTGTTTCTGTGAAATTGGGAACTGTAATGCTTGGTTTTGGTTGTTAAGGTTCTGCGGAGGAGAAAGAATAGTAGAGTTTCAGAGTTAGGACACGTCGAATCATCAGAAAAAAAAAATGTGAAGAAGCAGTTCATGTCGATTCGAGTATTTAGTAGCGTCAAATTGCTCTATCATCCTGCCACGTGTCTTTTCTACTTATTATTTCTTTATTTTCTTCTTTTTTTATGCATTATTTTGTATTTCTTTTTTAACTTTTATCCTGCCAGTTTCCCCCTTTTCTTATTATTTCTTTTTTTTAAGAAATTATTTCTTTATTTCTAATACCAGTTTTTCTAACTTGTATAGGATAGAATAATAATTCTTTATATAATTAAAATTTGTACTAAATTAAATAAATTTTAATATTAAATTATATCATAATTAAACTTGATGATTAGTGTAATATTCAAACTCAACAAGTTTATGTGCTTGGCGGTTGATCCGGTAGATTACTTAATGATCAAAATATCTGATTTGGATAAATCAGAAAAGAGAAAAATTATATCTTTAATGATTTATATACTACAATGGTTAAGATAAAATATAAATCTAAAAAGGATTTATCATTTAAGATAAGATTATATTTCACCATAATTATGTAAATCTTATAAGGGAAATTGAGATCATAGATCAAGTTATCTCTATAAAAGGGGTCATCAAAGTTTAAGGTAACCATTCGAATCTTAATCCATTCTTGATATTTGCTCTTACCTCTATGCTACTAACTTGAGTGTCAGAGTGTCTTGGTAGATACACCCACCATCGTACTAGGAGAAGTTTGTGGAGGAGCACCACCATAAGAAAGATTATGTCAAATATAACAAGAACAGTTGGCATCCAGCATGGGATCGGAGGAAAACTTTCCCCCCAACCACAATTTAAACTACAATGGCAACAACTAGCGATGAGACTGCTACCAGTGGTCATGGAAAACATCCCCAAGTCCAGGATTTCATTGTTGTGGGGATGTCCATCGTCAAGGGTAACCCCAAACGAGGAAACTCGACACCTTTGGAAAAACCCTTATGCTCAAGAGATTGACTATCACACAATGATCCTGAGGTGACAAAAATACCAAGGGGGGTTGAATTGGGGTTTTTAAGAGTTTTAAATTCTTTTTAAAAACTACAATGCTTTTGATTATTCAGATGGAACTGTTTTACCTTAAAAGTTGTTTTGAAACTCAAAATAGAAATTCAAGTTGCTCAGGATGAAAATGCAACAATTTTGTAAAATCAAATATTTTAAATATCATTCTGTTTATTTCAAAGATAGATATTTAATAAACCTTGTTTTTTTTTTATCAAATTCAATTTGTTTATGTTAGTTAAGATGTAGAATAATAGTTTGAGTGTTTTCGATTAGAACCAAATTATAGATTTATGCAAACGCGGAATGAAAGAAATAGGAAAGAAGGGTGCACAAGTATTTTTATATTGGTTCACCTCAACCTTTGGTTGCGTCGAGTCCTCCCCTTTTAAGATGAGATTTTCACTAACACAATTAGTTCACAACTAGACTAGCAATCATTGGATTTCACAACCTTGTCAGTTTCCCATTGGACTTCCAACCTAGCCTCTACTAGACTATCTACTCCACTGGGTTTCTCTCTTTCCAGATACTTTTTTTTTCTTGACAAAAAATAGGTATGTGATTTTACTGCAATCTTATACAAAAAATCTTATGTGATTTGTTTAGAGTCAGTAGTGGCTTGATAGGACAAAAAAAATACTAAGTGGTCATTGAGTTTGGGGTAAAGCTTGTTTTGTAGAGCCAAAAGTGACGGTGAATAATACTTTAACTTGTGAGAAGTTAGTGAAACTTGATGTTTTATCACGAGTAGAGACGAACTAGTATAAATCTATATTTGTTTGCTTTCTCTTTGCTTTACCTGACCAAGGGTGTGAAATTGTTTTTACATTTGGAAGATATCTTGTGTTATACGAAAACATTTTTCATATTGTCTGGTAGTGTCTTTGAAAAACTATTATTTGTCTTTTATAAATATTAATCAAAGGAAAAACTTTATTTTATTTTACAAAGGCTTTAAAATTTCTAAAATCACAATTCAATCACTCTTCTTCTTCTGATATTTATCTTTACAAAAGAGACCAATTAAAATTACTTTCAGGGAGAGAATTTAAATTTTGAAAATGAACCACAAAATTTTTACATCGAAAACATATTAAAGAGAATACAAAGTAATTTCATAAACTCATTATAATTAATTATGATATTGTTTTAAGTCATTATCACAATAAACACGTCTAACTTCCTTTCCCATAAAGGACATTTCTTATATTCAATTAACAAATTTAATCCTTAATTAATTTAAGTGTTAATACCATTAAATATTCAAAATATCCTCAAAATGGACGGGAAAAACTTACTCCGGACTTCTTCCTTCTATATATAACTAGTGGATGTATACCTAACATGAGTTATATATCTCTTTTCTTTATTATTAAAAATATTAGGTGAATTAAATTATGTAAATAATAATAATAAGATTTTTTTTCAAAATTACATTTTACTATTCATTTCTTTAAGTAGTTACATAGTAAAATGAGTAAAAACAAAAAGAATAAAGAGTTGTTTCAAATTATTAGTTTCTTCCTAATCCAAATTTAGATGGAGAAGATAAAAACAAAGAAAAGTATTTATTTTGAATTTATTAATTTTTATTTTATTTAAATTTATTTGATAATTTTTTTTGACAGTATATCATGTCAACTAGGCATGACAATGAAACCCGTATTCGTGGGTATCCGTCCAAACCTGTCCCGATTTTGACGAAAATACCCGAGTTGACTGGGTACGGGTTCTGGGATTATCCTACTTTTTTAATCGGGGTCGGGGCCGGGGACGGGGATGTCACTACCCGTCCCACACCCATTCTCGTACCCGTTGCGATGATGAAATTATTAAAATTTTATTCATTACTTGTTAATTTTTTTTATAATTTTTACATAATTTAAGATTCTTTTCTTGATGATTTTTGTAGACAAATGCACTGCAAATACAAGTAGTTAAAAATAAATGTGTAACAATCAATTTTTTTAAAATCAGATTTTCAATATAATTTTTTACACATCTAAACTGGTGGGGACGGGAATACTCGATACCCGACGGGTATGAGGATGAGGTAACAAATTTTAACCCGTCGAGTACCAGGGACGGATACGGGTAAATATTGAGGAATTGGGGTCGAGTACTGAATACTCGTCTCCGCCCAACCCCGTTGTCGTGTCTAATGTGAAAACATACTTTTATTTCATTTTAGGTTTGTTGATTGCCTATTAATATTTTTTTAACATTTGCAGTATAAGAGTAAAGCTATTAACATATCAAAATATTCTAAAATAACAACCCAACTTTTCAAATAACTTATCAAATTTCACCGTAAATCTATTTAAGCATAGCAAGATATGCACTAATTTCTGAACAGTAATTGCAATACCCCTAAAGCTCAACAAACGTATCTTGGCCAATCAAAAAAAGTCGTGTTAAGAAGATAGAAAGTGTGCTTACTAATTTCAATTTATGAACAGACAAAACCTTTGAAATTACTTTCCAAGGGATAAAGCTACTTCATATAGTTAATAATATATTTACCAACAGTAATAGTAGGGTATATAAATTACATTTTCTTTCAGCATTCTTTAAAATTTCTTTGACGGATAATTTTATTTTTTTAATTGGCATTAAAGGCAACGATATGGTAACAAATCTGCTTTTATAATTACGTAGCGGTCCAGTTTCCATTTTCCAAGTTTATTCCGTGCTTTTCCAAACTGTCTTACTTGTCTTTAACCTTTCACTTGTTTTTCTCTTTTCTTTTTCATCTAAGAGTAAAAGTGGATGATCATCATGTAACCTAACTATTTATTGTCATAATTAATATGATAAGAGAATAGTTATGATCGTTAATATGATAAGAGAATACTTATGATTATTTTGAAACATAGGTATAGAAAAAAAGAATTTAACCTTATCGACGATTTATTGGTAAAACCAAAGTTATCAAAAGGTGTGTGACTCTAACTGTAACTTGCCGGTAGAATCAACACGATCGAATTCTTAAGCCAATAATAAAGGAAAGGCTCTCACAATAGAAAAACTCAAATTTCATTAATTTTCAAATTCTACCTTTGGAGAGTATAAATGTTTACTATTTATAGGCTACTTGAAATGCTAGAATAAATCTCCACTAACATGCATTTACTCGATGCATTGATAATTGCATGCCACTACCTAGGAAAATGACAATAAATATGAAAATAAATTTCCACTAGCCACTAAATGACTTGGAGCACTTCTAGGAAGCATTTATTAAAACTAAGAAAATAAAAAGTCACCAAAAAATTCAGCTTAAGAATAGTATGAAAGCTACTAGTAAAATGACAAAAACTGAACTTAGTTATTATCTAATCAGCTTAATATTGATATCTACCAAAATTTATCGACTCAGCTCATGGATACTTCTGGTATTGTAATAAATTGGGCTTCCCAAAGTAAGTCTTCAAGTTGGGCTCAAAGCATCTTCATCAATTTGTAGAAAGTGACCCAATTAGGTGTAACCCTTAATTCACATGGTCTTCTTTCTCTTTGATCTTTAGAATCAGGTCTTGCAATGTTTGCTTCATCCTCTTAGTCTTGGACCTTGTCATAGAACCTCTAATTTCATGTAAAGGATCAATAGACAAACTAGTTACACCTCTATCATTCCCTCCCTTTTTGAAAGGATTCATCGTCAAATCTAATATGTTTCCTTATCAAATAAAGATAGGTCAACCACATTAAAGGTAGCACTTATGTTACCATATTCACTTGGCAAGTCCAGCTTGTAAGCATTGTCATTTATCTTCTATAGAACTTGAAAAAGCTTATCTCCTCTTAGTTGCAACTTGGATTTTCTTTGAGCAGAAAACCTTTCCTTTCTCATTTGAACACAGATCCAATCTCCTGGTTCAAAAATAACTATGACATGACCCTTATTTGCTTGCTTTGGCTATTGTTCATTCTTCTTCTCAATATTGGCTCAAACTTTTGCATGCAACTCGTTGATAGAATCTGCCTTTCTCTTACCATCAAAATTAACACACTCATCAGAAGGAAAAGGTAAGATATCCAAAGGAGTCAAAGGATTAAAGCCATACACAACTTCAAAAGGAGAATAAGAAGTATTAGAATGAAAAGACCTATTATAAGCAAACTCAACATGTGGCAAGCATTTCTCTCAGTTTTTCAAATTCTTTTGAATGATAGCACACAACAAGTACAAAACAAGTCCCTGTGGAAATCGACACTCGGACTTCCGAGTACTTTACTACTTGGACATTTGGTACACTTGCCAAACTGTTAAAACTTAGAAACTTCAAACTTTGATGGTTAGAATGAATTATGAATTCCCTTGGCCATAGGTACTGCTGCCATGTCTACAAAGTTGTCACCAAATGGTACAACTCTTTGTTATACGTGGAATAATTCAATGCTACCCCATGAAGCTTTTCACTAAAGCATGCAATTGGTTTAAAGTCCTGCATCAGTACAACCCTTATTCCATCACCAGAAGCATCACATTCAATTTCAAAAGCTTCATCAAAATTAGGTAAACAAAGCAAAGGTACATTGGTCAGCTTATCTTTCTGTTAGTGCTTAGCACTACTGAGTTTAAAAAGGTTGGCTAAGATTTTGTTAAAACATAAGCACTTAGACAATGAAGGAAAGCTGGAGTTGCTGCACATGATGTCCAACGTTATGTCAAGGAATAAGATCGGGATGCACAATGCACAAGGCAAGATAAAGTGTCAAGTGATGAATTGAAGTTGAAGGATCCACGATGTCGGATACAATGTCCTGACATCCTGCTCGAGAATACTGGAATTGCTGTACAATGCAAGATAAAAGTCAAGTGAAGCATTGAAGCTGCAGGATCCAAGATGTCGGATACGATGTCCTGACATCTGGCCCGAAAATACTGGACATATAAATCTGTTATATCTTTAACAGATTATTGTGCAGTTAGCAAGAGATTAGAAGATCTATCTTTAGGAACGAATTAAAAGATCATTAAAGTTCGAATTTCAAAGTAGAAGAGTTCGTTCAGGGATTAAAGATTAAAGATTAAAGATTCAAACTAAAAGATCAAAAGTTATCTTTTAGTTCTTTAACTGCAGATTTTTCAGAAGAAGATAGATCTCCTCCAGCATCAAGAACTTGCAGCCCAGAATCGTACACGGCTATATAATCATGAAGGCTGCACGAGTTCTGCACCAAGTCCGGGATTGAAGAGTTATTTTGTGAGTTTTGGGACTTGAGTCTTTTGTGAGCCACCTTGATGGTACCCTAACATCAAGTGTTGGACCTATGTGTGTAGAGTTGATCTCTTGTGTCTAGAGTTGATCTCTAGTGTGTAGAGTTGATCTCTTTTGTTCAGAGTTGATCTCTGGTGTGTCTTTGACTTAATTGTAAACACAGGAGTGTGGGTGAGAGGGAGTGAGCGGAGGTTCTCATATCTAAGATTGGGTCTTAGGTAGAGATCGCACGGGTAGTGGTTAGGTGAGAAGGTTGTAAACAGGGGCTGTTAGACCTTGAACTAACACTATTGAGAGTGGATTTCCTCCCTGGCTTGGAGCCCCCAGATGTAGGTGAGGTTGCACCGAACTGGGTAAACAATTCTCTTGTGTTATTTACTTGTTTAATCTGTTCATACGGACACATACAATCTGCATGTTCTGAAGCGTGATGTCGTGACATCCGGTACGACATCTGTCCCCTGGTATCAGAATTTCACTTTCAATAAATTAAAAGCTTTCGCATGCACATTAGTCCACTTGAACACCACATTCTTTCTTTCTGACAAGTTCATTTAATGGTGCAACAAGTGAACTAAAGTTCTCCAGAAATCTTCTATAAAAACTTCTTACGTCATTAGCATTCTTAGGTACAAAGCATTCCATACTTGTCTTTATCTTTTCTTCCTCCACACTTATTCCTTTTGAGCTAATGACAAAATCCAAGAACACAACAGATTCAAGGCAAAAATAACATTTTTCTAATATTTACATACAATTTATTGACTCTCAAAACATTAAGAATAGCATGCAAATGATCAACATGTTCCTCTAATGTTTGGTTATAGATCAAAATATCATCAAAATACACCACAACAAATTTCCCAATGAAAAAATGCAAAACATGGTTCATTAACCTCATGAAGGTGCTGGGTGCATTAGTTAAACCAAATGGCATCAACAACCACTCATATAAACCATATTTTGTTTTAAAATTTGTTTTTTCATTCATCACCTTCTTTCATGCAGATTTGATAGTATCCACTCTTCAAATCTATTTTGGAAAACATACGAACCATGCAATTCATCAAGCATATCATCCAATCTAGGGATAGGATATCTATACTTTACAATGATTTTATTTATGGCTCGATAGTTAGTACACATGCACCATGTCTCATCATCTTTCTTTGGAACCAAGATCACAGGAACATAACACGGGCTAAGACTTTCCCTTACAAATCCTTTTTGCAAGAACTCATCAACTTACCTTTGAATCTCCTTTGCTTCTTATTTCCTCTGAAAAACATCAACAAATTCCTATAACAAGGAAGTAATCTCACAAGGTAAAGAGTTAAGATTGTTAGTGAAATAAACATCCATGTACTTGAGTACAATTAGCTGCTCTCTAGCCATTAAAGCACTTTCAACCTCTCTTTTCTTTGCAAATGCACTCAATTTCTTATTTTTCTCTTCTTTGTTTTCTTTTTTATTCTTTTCTTTCTTTTGCTCACTCTCAATTTTCTTTTCTTTTCTCTCTTTTTCTTGAATGCTCAATTGTTCTTCTCTCAGCTTACACTATTGCAATTTTGATATGATCGGCATAGGCCTCACGGGTCGGAGAAGTGTTAACACAATAGTGCGATTGTTCAAAACAAGAACATATCTATTTTTGTAACAATCATGAGTAACCCTTCTATCAAATTTCTATGGATGCCCCAGGAGTATATGCCCAACATACCTAGGTGCCACATCGCAAAAAACTTCATCCTTGTATTTACCAATGGAAAATGAAACTAACAATTTCTTGGTCACCCTTATGTCTCGACAATCATTCAGCCACTGAAGTCTATATGGATTAGGGTGCTTTAATATGGACAAACCCAATTTCTCAGCCATCAAGGTGATAGCAACATTAGTACAACTTTCACTATCAATGATCAAATTGCATACCTTGTCTTTTATATGGCATCTTGTATGAAAAATATGCTCACATTGCTCCTCGTCTCCTCCCATATTAGGCTACATGTTAAGAGCACACTTAATAACAAGCACAACTCCATTTACAAGTTCAACGACATCAACATCACTACAATCCTCCAGTGGTGGCATTTCATCATCACTTAAGCTCACACTCTCTATGTCTCCATTATCCAGCAATATCAAGGCTCTTTTATTTGGACATTGAGAAGCAATATGTCCAACTCCTTAACACCTAAAACATTTGATATCAAGAGATCTAGAAGATGAATTAATTTCCATTTTACCTTTAGGTGCAACAAATGAATTTTTGGACTTGGCTTCATCTTTTGACTTTGTCACAGATTTGTTGTTTTGCCAACTTGACTTTCATGAAGAAGTGGAAGCAAATTTAGAAGTACTCTTAGATTTCAATTGCATCTCCACTAGAATAGATTTGTGCAGCAAGTCCTTCATCTCCACATAAGGTTGCAATACTACTACATCGACTATCTCCTTATTTAGACCTCCAATGAATCTGGCCATAGTTCCCTCACGATCTTCTTCAACATTGGCTCTAATCATGGCTATTTCCATCTCCTTGTAGTAGTCCTCCACACTCATGGAACCTTGAGTTAGAGTTTGCAATTTTTTGTGCAAATCCTAATGGTAGTGGCTAGGTACAAATTTCCTTCTCATGACAGTCTTCATCTCCTCCCATCTACTAATAGGCCTTTCACCATTTCTGTGCCTATTAGTCACAAGTTGATCCCACCAAATACTAGCATAATCAAGGAATTCAACAACAACTAGTTAAATCTTTTTTTCCTCAGAATAATTATGGCAATCAAACACATGTTCAACCTTTCACTCCCACTCTAAATACAACTCAGGATTGTTTTTGCCTTGAAATGTAGGGATTGTCATCTTAATGCTCCCCAAATGATTATCTATTCTTGGTTCACCTCTTCGCCTTCTTCCATGACTTGTTCCATATGAATACTCCTTTTCCTCTTTTTCTTCTTAAGTTGGTTGTCTATGACTTCTAGATCTGGACGGAGATTGTAAACTATTCAATCTCAAGTTTAAAGCTTGAAATTGTTCATTAACAACTTTAATAAACAACTTGAGATCCACTCCTTCTCCTTCTCCACTCATGATTAAAATTTCTACAAGAATTGTGTTAGAAGTGATCGTAAATAGGCAATAAAATATCCTCACACAAATACTCTCACGTGTTTATACTAAATTTTTTTCACCCGTGTGTCACTCTTTTTGGCTCTTTCCCTCTAATAGTTTCACCACTCTTGCCTTTTACCACCCAACTTCTCCTTATGAACTCTTAAGTAAGAACATTTGGGGTTGATTATACATGACAATAAACAACAAGGAATCCATGAGAACTTTAGTGAATAAGAACAAACATAGAGCAAATAGAGAATAAGGAAATAGAAACAAGGGATTTAAGAAAAGTGTTTTTTTAAGGAGAATACAACCAAAGGAAGATTGACAAGAAGAAAATAAGACCAATAGTCACACTTTGTTTATTTTGGATTTTTCACTCTCTTCAAATTGTAAACAAATGTAAAAACTGTCCATATTTTCTTCTTCTTTTTTCTCTACGTTTTTCTCACATTTTTTGTTTTTTTTTAAGTTCTTTCTTTCTTTTTTCTTTTTGCATGAACTCTTTTTTATAATATATATAAAAAGAAAAGACAAAAAGATATTGATACTAGATAGAATTCATAAAAGAAAGATAGACTCAAAGAAATAGAACAAAGGAAGATGAAACAATAATATAGAGTTAAACAAAAAGGAAAGAACAAAAGGAGAAAACACACAAGAAGAAAGAAAACACAAAGGATAGTTAACATCTGATTTCAAGAGTCGAAGCTCTGATACCAAATGATAAGAGAACTCTTATGATCATTTTGAAAACCAGGTGTAAAAAGAAATGAAATCAACCCTAACCAGAATCTACCGGTTGAACCAAAGTTATCAAAAGGAGTGTGATCCTAACCACGACCTGTTGGTAGAACCAACACTATCGAGTTCTTAACCCAAGAACAAAGGAAAAACTCTCACAATAGAAAAATTCTAAAACTTCATTAATATTCAAATTCTGCCTTTCGAGAGTACAAAAGTTACCTATTTATAGGCTAATCTTGAAATGCTAGAATAAATCCCCACTAACATGCATTTACCAGATGCATTGTTAAATGCATGCCCATTGCCTAGGAAAATGACAATAAACATGAAAATAAATTCCCACTAGAAACTAAACGACTTGGAGAACTTCTAGGAAGCATTTAGTAAGACTAAGATAAAATGAAAAGCCACCAGAAAGTTCATCTTAAAAATGGTATGAAAATTACAAATAAAATGACAAATTAGGCTAAAAAGCATTTTGGTATATAAAATTTTCCGCATATGTGATACCTATATAAGTGTGACCTCATTGGAATTTATATAGGCAGAGTTGAAACATAATTTTTCATTTATTGTTTTCTACTTGTGATTATAAATCTTTCTATAAAGTACAAATTTGTGAAAATCTATCTTAGAAAGTGGTAATGACATCCTGGACAAAGTAGAAATTGTAATGACATCAACTACATTTGACATAAAACATAAGAAAATTTGAATTCAGTAATGAAGTGGAAAATCAAGTTCATGTATGGCTAATAGACCCAGCTAATTAGCATACATTGATATTCAGAAGTTAACAAAACTCAAACAAATCAAGAGTCTATCAACTACATACAAATTAAGAAGATCTTAGCTGGTATTACAAGTTTCTACAATTAATTAGTTTTATATATTATTAAATCATTTCAATTTTCACAAATCATTACTCAAAACTAGTCTTAACCTTGTATGATGCACATCGAGCCAAACAAATTGAATAGGAGAAATTTTCAGTTACTACAGTCAAAGATTTTAGTTGATATTTAACATCAATGCTAATATTCTAATATAAATGTAAATATTCTAACATGTGTTAACATGTAACAATAACTAATTTGTTTGAAAACACATTAGTTAATCCACCAAGTAGGAAAAAATCAAATAATAAACAAGAGAAAGACTAAGAACAATATTTACATTACCTTTTGTTTTGTGCAACTTATTATTATAATATCTATAATATGTTTTATAAACAAAATTGATCAAAACAGATAGAGTTGAATGATTATCATTTCTTCTATTAGAGAAAAAATGTCAAAAAGAGGCAAGAGTGAAGTAGAAAATGTAATACGTGTAACAACGACATCTCCTTCTTTGGGCCTAAACCAAAGAAGCAACAAGAAATTAAAATGTATGCCAAATTTGTTTAATAGAAATTACAAGAAAGTTCAATCACCACCACCACCACAAAAAAGAATCTAGTACTTTTAGTTATGGGAATCCCAAAATAATGTAGTATAGCAAAAAAATTGATAGAGTTGAAGAACATTCATGAAAACCCCAATGATTTATGGCAATTAATAAAAATATAACTCAAAGAGGGAGAAAGGTGTTCATCTTCATGAGTCACTATTTCTCTCACTTTATTAATGTGATAGGAGAATAAGATCAAATTAGGCTAGAATACGATCATATTCATATGCTCTTAGCCTTATTTTTTGTTTTATTATATTAATTTGAATTGTGATCAAATTCGTCTATTTATATCATTCTTTGTAACTTCAACTAATCAATGCAATAAGAATTATCATTTCTTCTAGAAAATTAGGTAAAATAAAATCATATCAGAATATAATAAGATCATATTCATGTTATCTTAGCCTAATTTTTTTGTTTTGTTTTGTTTTTCTTTATCTACTAGTTTGAATTGTAATCAGATTGATTAAAGAATCTCCAACTAACTCTACCTATTTATATCATCCTTTGTGATTTGTATTAATTAGTGATATAAGAATTATAGTTTCTTCTTCTAAAATCTAAACTACTAGTTGATTTAGTTAATTTACTCTTTGGAAACCATAAGAATAGAAAAGAAAGAATAAGAAATATGAATACAAGTTCTTCATTAAAGAATTGAGTTGTGGTGGGTGGGTATTTTTGCTTAGTGGGTGAATGACATTGATGCTAGAACATGCCTCCACCTTAGAGTTACTAGAATATTGAATTGAGATGATCCTGCTCTTTCTTTGAATACAATACTACAAATGATATGACAACATGAACAAAATTGTTAAATACATGGATGCAAATTCATCTCAATCTTAATGTTGCCTGGCTTTCTCAAAAGAAAATATGGAAATACATTCCAATTATCTTGATGAATGTTCAAAGATACTTTTCCATATAAGCATCTCTCTTTGCCCCATGTTGTCAAGTACAAAATGAAATGATATGATCATATCAAAGTTCAAAAATTACCCTTTTCCATAACATAATCATTATAGTATGAAGGGACAAAACTAATCCCTGGAGTAGCAAGGCTTTTAAAATATCAGATTTATTTTTATTCTTTGATGAAAGAAGAAATTCTTTAAGACAAAGAGATGGTGATTGCAAAGAGTTAGGGGGATAAGAAATCCTCCTTAGAGAAATAAAGAACAACATGTTATAGTGTTATGGAGGCACTTTAATGACTATTTAACAACATTGCTACCTAGATTCGTACACCACCTAATTTGGATGGAACACCTACTGCTCTGCAAGTTAATGCACTAACTGCTACTTTCTTTTGGATTCCAGTCTAATTTACAAATTAAGGTTTGGCAAAAAAACATGGCTAGTGACATTAAAAATATTAGCATGTGAAATAAGGAAGTTGTGGATAGTAAAAAAAGACCCACGTAATGTAAGGTTTACTCTAAAAGGAATAAGGGCCTTGTGGAGAGCCAGTTAGCTGAGGTTGAAAGTAGAGGGAAGGGAGACCATGTCAGAACATGGGAATTTAATAAGCAGAGTGGAGAATAGGGGGTTTGTTATGGGAAATCATACTTTATTAGGCATCCAAGATGTGCGGAGAATATTTTCTCTGAGGATCTTAGACTTTGGTTTCTTTCTCTTACTTGTATAACAGCTCTTGAGCTCTCTTCAATTCAATAAAAATAATCTTTTATTTATTGGATTCCTATCACCTTATCATATTATTACTAAATTACTAATCTTACCTACTATTGAGCTCAAAGATGTCTTCCCTTGCTATATCATTATTGATTTTATCATAGATGCATATGAGTAGTAATAAATAATATCAATTCTTCCAAGATATGGGAGACATGAAAACATCATAGATTGCATTTGAGAACTCCTTATTTGAAAGCAACAGTAGGTTCTAGCTAGGATATTCCACAAAACCCACCAATCCATTAACTTTTATTATTAAAGCACATTTTATTGTAGACAAACATCACACTAACTTGGTCCATAAGCTTCACTTCTGTCTAGCAAACCACCATTACCTTAATATATCCTTAATAAGTCTTCAATTTAACCAAGTTCCACAACTCTCATCCATCTAAGATCATAACCTTATCCCTTGACATCATAGTTTCCTTACTATCCTATTCCAATAAACCATGAATGGACTCAGGTGAGATGTGTTTAAAGATTCATATAAGACATCATATTGAGTTTATAAGCATCTTCTTGAAAAGTTGAACAAGCATAAGACATCATATTGTAAATCAAACAAGTACTAAAACTATGCAACCATCCGTGTTTCATACTTTCAGTATCGTGTTTAAATTATGATGCATATCAAATCATCATGAAATTCCTCCACTTTTGAAAGCACCAATGAAATGTTCGTCTCATGGTCAGTCCCAAATGGTAAAGGCAGTAATGCCGCTACATAAGACAATGGAATATGAGACTTTTCCAGTAGAGGTGTCACCCGTGAAGGTGCAACGCCAGTGAGCATCGATTTATGACAGTTACTTGAGAAATATACAAACACAATTTGTTTGCTCTCTAAAAATTTATGAGACCTCTTCTCATAAATCTCCTATCAACAGAATTTAATTACAATACAATAACAATATAAATTTTTTTAAATCAAATCGATCATTTCTAAACCGGAATCTTAGGATACCACCACTAATAGAAGGACAAGGACCAGAGACTTGAACACCAGATAGGTATTCACCAACAAAGACTAGCACATCGCTTACTGATGAAAGACCGTCTGCTGGATACACCATTCCAACTACTGCTGAATCGAACAAAATTGCGATTTTGATCCAAATTCTTTTTTTTAGGAGTTGGGGAATCTAGGCCTAATCTATTTGAAATTCTGATACTGGGGACAGATGTCGTACAGGATGTCACGACATCATGCAGATTGTTTTTGACAGTATGAACAGTTTAAGCAAGTAAATAACACAAGAGAATTGTTAACCCAGTTCGGTGCAACCTCACCTACATCTGGGGGCTACCAAGCCAGGGAGGAAATCCACTAAAATAGTGTTAGTTCAAGGTCTAACAGCCACTGTTTACAACCTTCTCACCTAACCACTACCCGTGCGACCTCTACCTAAGAGCCACTCTTAGATATGAGAAACCCCGCTCACTCCCTCTCAATCACACTCCCGTGTTTACAAACAAATCAAAAACACACCAGAGATTGCTCTCTGAACAAAAGAGATCAACTCTACACACTAGAGATCAACTCTACACACAAGAGATCAACTCTACACACACAGGTCCAACACTTGATGTTAGGGTACCATCAAGGTGGCTCACAAAAGACTCAAGTCCCAAAACTCACAAAATAACTCTTCAATCCCGGACTTGGTACAGAACTCGTGCAGCCTTCATGTTTATATAGCAGTGTGCGTTTCTGGGCTGCAACTTCTTGTGCTGGATGAGATCTATCATTCTTCCTGAAAATCTGCACTTAAAGATCTAAAAGATGCAGTTTGATCTTTTAGTTTTTATCTTTAATCTTTAATCCCTGAACGAACTCTTCTACTTTGAAATTCGAACTTTAATTATCTTTTAATTCGTTCCTAAAGATAGATCTTCTTATCTCTTGCTAACTGCACAATAATCTGTTAAAGATATAACAGAATTATATGTCCAGTATTATCGGGCAAGATGTCCTGGACATCGTATCCGACATCGCGGATCCTGCAACTTCAATGCTTTCAGCAACTCCAGTATTTTCGGGCAGGATGTCCTGAACATTGTATCCGACATCGTGGATCCTGCAGCTTCAATGCTTTTAGCAATTCCACTATTTTCGAGCAGGATGTCCTGGACATTGTATCCGACATCGTGAATCCTGCAGCTTCAATTCTTCATTTGACACTTTATCTTGCCTTGTGCATTGTGCAGCCCGATCTTATTCTTTGACATAACGTTGGACATCATGTGCAGCAACTCCAGCTTTCCTTCATTGTCTAAGTGCTTATGTTTCAACAAAATCTTAGCCAATCTTTTAAAGCTTAGTAAAGCTAAGCACTAACACTATTAGAATAGGTCTAGGCTGATTTGGCTGGTCGAAGCCTAAAGACTTTCAAGGTCAAAACCATTCCGCTCGAAAACCAGCCTTCAAAGATGTCATAAAATGCAATGTTTGATTAAATTTATACGTATAACCACAGAAACAAAAATAAAAGCTAAAAAAGATAATCAAATGATTTCAATCTTATTTGCAAAACATCTATAGAAATGAAAAATTTATATATGACAATGATTCTCATGTACTGTAAAATCTAAACTCACATTATGAAGAATACTGATGCTTCAACAAAAGGGAGAAAAGTAGAGCCATTGCCACACAAAATTCTATACTTAAAGCTCTAGAAATTCAAAAAAGAAAAATTAATTGTCATTGGAGATCAGAAATTGGCAATTGTTATCGGTCATTGTGATTCCGAAACATGGACCAATGTAAAACTCTTCACGTCTCATGCTTTTCTATTAAATCAAATTAACAAATTGAAAAAAGAGAGAGATAAAGAGTAAACAATTTCAATAACAAAAAAGAAAAAATTAATCATTAGAGAATCACATGATAATTACCAAAGGATTAATCCAATGTTAATTACTTCAAGCATTACTGAAACTGATTATTTGTTGGTTATCAACTTTTGACAGATGATTGCACATTGGGCCTACAACAATATTAGCAACAACATCATAAATTAACTCCTTTGATCATTACAAGATGGTTTATTATCAAAAAATTGATAATGTTGGTTCAAGGTTTGGAGCACAAGTTATTTCCAAATCTTAGATAAAAGAAAAGGTCCAAAATGTCAAAAAAAAAAATACTCAATCAACTAAATCAAGGCAACAATTGAAAAGAATTGGTCAAAATCCAGTTGTCCCCTTTGATGGAGTTCATGTCCAATGTTAATGAAACATAATTATAATATTTCATATTAATTCAGAAAATTAAGCATAACAACCACAACACTTTAATGTAGCATAATTTCAATATATAATGTAGAACCAACTACTTAGAAATCAAATGTTTCAAAGTAGGTAATAAATGTGAAAAGAAAGGAAAATCATATTTACCATTTAGACAATCCTCAAAACCAAAGTGATCAATATTTCCTGTAACAATCTCCAAACCCAAGATTAAAGATGGAATTGGTCCAGGAGGCTGTTGGAACCTACAAGGATCAGTGGCATTACATCAAATTCAAATGCCTTTTGCCCTTAATAAAATCAAATTTCAGCAAATTTTTTTTAAAAAAGGAGAAAAATACACACACAAACACAAGATCTACCATGAGTCCATGTTCTGCCAACCTAACCATCTGAGTTAACCAACATTGCAATGTTTGTTAACCACTAATCAGAATCTCATTTACATATTCATAGTTTAACAAGCAAATTTTTAGTATACATTAATAAATCAATGTCCAATCTCATGTCCCGCATATGGTGATGTATATGATTTGTGCTGAAAACTAGCTATACAAAGTTAACTAGCAACTAACCACTAACAAAAACAAGGCCTGATGCCATATTATCACTGAAATAGCTTTTACTTTCGAAACATTCTATAAGCAACTAGACTACAATCTATAATAGAATATTCCAATATGAATTGTCATGCCTAGACAAGATTTACCTGTTAAGCTCCTCCTTTAGGGGAAAAGTGTTAGTCGATGAGTACGACTAACTTTTGTATATAAAACTTGTGTAAATTGTATCAAACTCCTCCAATTTATGGTTATTTTGTAGTGTTGTAATTACTTTTTGTTAAAGATAGGTAATGAATACTTAGCACTTCCATTTTGTGTGTTTAATAATAATTTTCTCTCAATTTCAGGATAATTAGGTAAGTTTTGAAGTGCTGATTTTCACCCTCCTGCTAAGCCAATCTACTGGTTTAGCGAGAAATCCGTTGAGCGCAACATTCCTCAGCTAAGCGCGAGGAAGAATCTGGAAGAAGGACGAGCTGTGTGTGTTTGCTGAGTGAAGGGTCATCCCGCTAAGTGCACCGCTTCAGTCCATCCGCTGAGCGAGAAAAGCATGCGTTAAGCAGAAATTCACTAATGCGCGCTAAGCGGTTCAGAATTGCATTAAGCGCACGAGCATGAACAAAGCCACCTATTTAAGCCTGAAATTAGATTTTGAATTGGAGTTTGGCCTTTTCTTGAAGCTTCTGCATAATTGGAGAGTTCTAGAGAGAGAAAGGTCCAAGTTCCGGAGAGTTTGAGAGAATATGTTGTGTGAAGATCTGCAGATACCAGAGCTGGACGAGGAAGTCGTCCTGAGAGCTTGAGATGAGTTTGTGAGCGATTGTGAGGTCCTAGAGGTGGAGGAGACATCCCCACTACTTGTATTTCTACAATCTTTCATTCTCTTCTCTTTGTTGTAAAGGAAGCTTCCCAGTTATGGAAAGCTAAATCCTCTGTTGGATCTTCCTTGTAGGTACTTGATGTAAATATCTTTTTATCTATTTAATGATGTTTTGTGTGTTCACTGTGCTATCAGAACTTCATTCTACCATGCTTTTGCCTTGATCAGGTAGATGCATGTGTTTTTAGGATCATTCAATAGTGGAAACTGGTCTGATTCTTAGAACTTGATAGGACAAGGCTAGTTTGTCGTATTTTCACGAGGAATCGGGGTATGGTAACCTAGTTGTTGTACGTTTGTCTTAATACGGTCCTGGTCGGGTTTAGTCCAACAAGAGGAATCTGCGGACGATGGTTGATCAGGATTAGGCTAGACTATCATGAGGAATCAGGGTTTAGTATTTCAGGAGACACCATAGAACGCATGAGCATTGCTAAGTAGATAATATCCTTCTAACATCAAGCACCTATTAGGAAGACCAACGTGTCGTCTACTTGTTTTTACGCGCATCATTTCTCATGTGATTTTTCCTTTTAATGGTTACTTTACACACCTGTTCATAATAAACACATCTCTTTTCACACTAGACACCTATTCACTGAAATAACTTTACCAAGTAACACAAGTTCCCCGAGAGTTCAATAATCGGTTCTTACCGTTTTATACTACTTGCATGATCCGGTGCACTTGCCAGAAGCGAACAAAAAGCAGTTCTGTACAGGTTGACTTTGCATTGTCTCTTCATCGCTTCATCCATTCTCCTTGTCTAAAAATCATAAATACAAGGGAAAAAAATACAGGGTAGAGTTACAACAAACTGAACTTATAAATCTATTTGAAACATTAAGAATTTAGATTATTTTCAATCAAAGGATTTTATTTTAAATGAAACCCTAATTACAAAGGGGAAATAACTAGCAAGTGAAATCGGATAAAGCGGTAAAAAAGAGTATGTGAGGAAAACGAAGAAGGATTAAAAGCTGAAATTGCAATGCAAAGAAGAGAGTTAGGGTTGAGAGAGATTACATATTGGAGTGAAGATTGAAAAGGGTAAGAACCAACAATGTCATTCTTGACTCCAATCGAATCGAAGTGCGTCATTTTGGACACCTCCGATTTGGTGTGGTAGAGGCAAAAGCAACAGTGAGGGTTCACAACTTCAACATTGACACTAACACAAGGACATCGGTGGCGCAGCACGGTGGCACAAAGGTGAAACGAAGATGGCACGAGACTATGGGGTTTTAGGGCACGAGACTGCAAAGTTTTAGGTCTTGGGCGTGAGAGTGAGATTGAGTTAGTAGTTCAGTGATTAAGAACGAAATTTAAGTAGAAGCAGGTTACAGAGAAAGCAACCACGACGGTATTATGAAAAATCATCCTTAACTCACGAAAATAATGACGATTTTTCCATAAATAGTCATTAATGAGTCCTTTTAATTACAAAAATGTCACCACGTATTTTTAAGACAATTTTCATATGACCCTCGTTGATGTTGTGACGTGAAATTTTTTTTATCTAGTAGTGATACTATCTTTAATAGTTTCATTGACAGAGTTTTAAAGAAAGGATATCAGTAAAATAATATTCAAAAACTACTTATATAATAAGATAACGTACAATTGGATCGCTAGATGGGTTGAAAGATAAAAAGGGTAAATAATCATTTTTGTCCCTAAATGTGTAGAGTGCTGACAAATTCATTTTCAAAAGATAAAAATTTAAATTTTAGTCTCCGAAAGTGAAAAAAGTGTGACAAATCCATTCGTCTGTTACTGTTAATGAGGTTTTTTAAAAACACCCTTCCCCTTTCTCGAGCCACTTTGCCACTTGCTTTGGATCACCGTACCGCCTGCTGTCCACCACTGCACCGTTGGCGCTGTCTGCTACAATGTGGCCCTTCTTTCATGAAGGTTGTCTGAGGCTTCCATTGTTGTTGAAGTGCTTAGTTAAAGGTATACATGTAATTATTTAAAGTGCTTTTTTGTTGGGTTCAAGTGTACATTTTACTTAGAATACAGTAATTTCTGAGTACGGTGGCTGTTGATTTGGCTTTTAGAGTCTAGTAAGTTTTGGGAAACCTTAGAACCAAGTCATTTCTTCCGTTTTAGTTGTTTGAACGGGAATGCACACTGGACTCATCAGGGGAAATGAAATGAGAGTAAAAAGTAAAAACTTGTAATTTGAAATTTGTTTGTCATTTAGTTTTACAATTGTTGAATTCAAGATGGGGTTTTAAGTAATTTTTCCTTTTTTTCAATTCGATCTACTATTTTTATGGATTATTTATGCTTTTGTTATGGTCTTTTATTCACTTTGCAATGCTCTTCGTTTTGGTCGTATTCATTGTGAACAAAAAGTTGACATAGATAGTAATTAGAAAATAGATGGCAATGTTGACATTGATTATTATCAAGGGTTGATTATAAAAACCCATGCTTAAATCCTGTATCTAGTTCTGTTTAATAAAGGGAAGCTATGTTCAATAGGAACAAGTGTGGCCAACATCTTTAAGATAGTTTGATTTTTGATGTTATCTATGATTATAATCTAGTTTTATGATATAATGATTGATATGAAAATGATTATAGAAGAATCTGGGTCCCTCGTTGATTGATTCTCTATAAAGATTATAGAATTTATGACACTCCACAAACCCCTTAATCTTACCGAGCCATGAAAGATAGAGAAGAGGATAGTGCATGTGTTAGACTGTTAGCACTCTTTGTGTAATTTAGAGGAGTGTTAACAAATATATTCAATTCGTTTTTATGCATATACACTGATTCTAATATGCTCCCTATTATTAATTAAAAGCTTAATTAATTCATGCATATAGAGTATCAATATGAGGACATAGAAAAAAGAGTAGTGCTAGGATTCTTCATTTTTAAGTAAGCTGTTGAAAGTTATATAGTGATAAACTTATCAAAAGCAAAAACTGACCATCACACGAGTTTGCATATTTCACTCGAATATAAGTGGTAGTAAAATACGTCATTTGCTTGCCAAGCTTGGATTTCTATACCTGTGCATTAAGGAAAAGATAGAGACATGGATAGGGATATATTTATAAAGCTCCTAATCTTTCAATTTTGACATCCATGCTAATTGTTCTTTTGTCTGCCTTCTATTCCTTTTTCCGGTCTTTTTTTTCCTTGTCACTTACTGCTATTTTCTTTCTTTTCCTTTGGCTTAGAAAGAAACAAAAAGCAAAATTGTACCAAACAAAAACCTAGAAAGTAGAAACAATTTTTATTACATTTCATTCCTTAAAGGGTTATAGGATATGGGCAGGGTTGGTTATTCATATACAAGGTAAATCTGATATGCAAGATATTGGTCCATCATATCCAAGTTTATAAGCCACACCATTCATCCTCTAAGTCAACCATGTCAGGTTCTACCACCTCATATCACACTCACTTGTTTCCAATATCTGTAAACTGAATGATTACCTTGGGAATTATTCATGACAAAAGAAATTAGTGTTGTTTTAAAACAAGTTAAACGCTAGTGACACAACTGTGGGTTGCCCCTAATACTGATCAAAGAGAAGGAAATAGGAATTTTTTTTATCAAGTTTTTATCAAGATCTAAAGACAATTAGAATTTAAAGTTTTTTACTTGCACGAGGGGCAAATAGAAAAAAAAAGAAAATGTTGAAAGAGAAAATTAACAAAGACAGAGAAAGAAATTGGTCTAGAGAGACTTTTATTGTGTAGCCTCCTTATTAAAATTCTAATTCCTATCATCATATTCTTGATGGGGAATAGTTTACAATTTACATAGCCTAGATGTATATTTTTCTCTTCTGACTAACTGATTAACACACATTTTTCTATAAATATTGTAATGCAATGTACAACATTCTTCATCTTAGAATCGTGACCCTTCATATGGGATAAAGGATTATGGAAGTTATCCAATTGAGAAATTGTCAGAAAGATGAAGAGTTTGAAGCTTTTGGAGCCTCCCAATCTCAAAGACACTCTTATTCTTATTCATGTTATGGTCTTTTTTTTTTTTGTTTACACCAAGAGTTTAATTTTCATATATTGTCAGTATAAAAAAATTTACAATGTTAACTAACAAGATATCACCTAGGTGTCTATTGCTATTTCAAACCATCTTTCTAGTGTATGATACACAATGGGCACTACGCCCTACCATGCTCCCAAAATTTATTAGAATCTAACACAGAAAACAATAACAAATTAAGCAATGAGTCATAGGTGAAACCTTTTGTATTTTGTCTCTTGTCATCTTAATTTTGCTAGCTACTATTATTGTGCTTTAATTCCAATGGTCTTACTTTCATTTTGGATCTATAATTACAATAATCTTAGAGTTTCTTTGTTTGACACAATTAGGCACAATGGAGAATGTAGTTGATCTATAATCTGTCATGCTACATTATCTAATTTTCATAACAAATTAATTGATACTATTTGTGACAATTATTGATGATGTAGAGTTCTGGTACAAATTTCGATTAGTTGATGTGATACTTTAGCAATTAAGTTTGTATCATACCTCTCACTCATATTTTTATATTTATAGGAAGATCAAAGATCTCCTGGAATCATACCCCTTGCCGTGAAGGATCCTTTTAGCATTATTGAAGAGGTATGTCAAATACCACTCACTATGTTGAGGTTTGAATTTAATTAATTCGGCTTTGTTCCTCAGAGTTTTATTCTCAAAACTTCCTTTTTATATGTCAATCTTTGGACCCCTCCTTCACCGGATTTTCCTTATTAGACACTAGACATAAAAGGTCACATACCTGATGCATGAAATTATGTACAAAAACCTTTTAGAAGTACCATTATGTCCAAGATCAAGGCTTGAGTAATAATTAAGTACTAGGGTAATTGTTTTATCAAAACATTCATACAAGTGGCTCGAGGAACTAAAACGACTATAGGTAACAAATTGAGTTTTACAAGGAGAGGGTTAAGAGGTCCCCTATCTTAACTTTTCAGTGTCCAATTGTCGTAGGGTTAAGATGTGACTCGTGGATTTGCCTATGACTTTATATTGCATGCTTGTATACATTTATCATTACGTGCTTGTTGATATGTTGAGAGAACAAATTAACCTTTCATTAAATGGCAAACACAACTCAGAGTAATTAAAGGAATTGCTCATGTAGAGTCATCTTGACAACTAATCGTATGGGCATATGATGTTATGTTGTAATCTTGAATTTTAGTACATCTGCGTGAATCTTAAATATTGTTGTATATTACTTTATTTATCTTCAAATTAAGTGAGAAATACCACTAATGGTCATATATGTGCTAGTTGTTTGAAAGAGACAAATAACATCCTAAATAGATTGGAATTGGATTGCATGATGCTTGATTTTGTGAAATGTATTTGCTTGTATGTCCTTGGAATTGCCTGAATAAAATTCTTATATCTCTCAAACTCACCATATCAAATATGTAAAGTAGCAAAAAATTGTAGAATAAGCATTTTAGATTCTTAGCTGTTACAAAATATTTTTACCTCTTAATATTTTCCTTCCTTGGAGAAGTTGTCAAAGCTCAAGTTATGGCTTTATACAATATATCATATACAAATGATAGAGGAATTGAACTGTGTGATCTAAATACGTAAATATCATCTATAAGTTATGCTAAACATAAGTCTAACAATTCTAAAATTCTTTAAACACTCAATACTTCATTTTTAACTCTTACTAAACATTTTGCCCACTCAATGTGAATTACCTTTATTCTCTGTGGTTCCAATGTTCTTGGATCAATAAAATTCTACATCATCTAATAAAACATAACTTAATTAGTGTAAACAATAACAACTATAATAAATGAAATATGTTATGAAGTAAACAATTACTATTTTCCAATTATCCTTGAAATCTCTTAGGATTATGGTTGACATCCAATGCATAACGTAATAGCCACACCTAGTGCTTCCTCTTTGCTTATTACACTAAATTCAATAAGAAATTTAATTTTATCCCAAAATTAGTGTACAAACTAATAAAATGTCATTTTGAAGAGATCAAACATTGTTTAAATTACTTACTTTAACGGAAATTCGTTTACCATTTGCCTTGGATTTATTGCTGTGTTTATCATTGAATCCCTTTAAAGCACTGGTTAAGAGAAACATAGACATATATTGTGTGGCGTCCCTAAATTAATGACTGGTTTAATAGAAATAATTTAAATAACAAAAACCATGGTAAATTTTTTTTTTCTTCTTTTTCTTTTTCATTTCTTTCTCTTTTCACCATAACTAGGGTTAGAAGGAAAATCCTCACTATAAAGTCCTGAATGGCCAGTTCACAACTCTATTCGGAGTCATTTCTTTCTTACCGCTCATAATTCTCTAAATTATTTTGCTGTTTCAAAAGGAAGAATGTACCAGCCATTACTTTAGGTCGTCACATGAAAATAAGAGAATAAAATACGGTCGATAAACTCTTTTACAAATAAAGTTGCTAATGCTTTCTTTTCAAATAACGAGATCGATTATAAATGCATATATCATTTAAAGCTGTCCAAAATATGAGAGTTTTACAAAATACAGTGTCATCCAGAGCAAAGGTGTCCATAGCGGTGGCTTCAGCCACATGTATACAATCATCAAATGCCTATACATCAGGTCTACCCATACAAAAACAAAAGAGTAAACCTAACAGTTAGTCCTAGATGCACCCACCCTCAAAATATACAAAACGAATCCAAAAAGTTGTCCACTAGGACGAAGAGCCTCCGCTGATCGCCATCTCCCTCGGGCCACTATCCTCCGTAGAGTCTGCCTCAGATGCCGACATGACTTCCTCGGGAGAATCCACCTCGAGAAGTGGATCCTCATCACCCTCTAGAAAGTCAAGGGCATCCACAGCAGGCTCAGGAGGTAGCTCCTCCAGGTCCTCCTCAGGGTCTTCCTCGGATGACGTTACCTCGATCACTTGAACGGGCTCCACTAGACGATATGGTGTAGGTGTGGGTAGTATCCACTCCACCGTGCGCTGAAGCGTCCGTGCAGGTTCATCTGGATGCACCAAAGAAGTAGCCGTGAATCGAATGGTGCCCCGAAATCGGCACCTCGTGTTGCCTTCGAGGGTCTCCCAAGCTCCCTCTAGGCACTCCATCTCTACTCGATCACGGATTAGCTGCGCCGCCATCACGATCTACAAGAAAGAAGAGAAAGGGGTAGACTCTTTCACAAGAATCTAACTACACTGCACACAATGCATCTCATAACCACTACATGACGTTAAAAGGAGTATCTTGAGGCTTTTCATCTCTGGTAATCGATTACACAACCTTGGTAATCGATTACCAGAGGCTAAACTTGAATTACACAACCTCAGGACATGAAATATGCAATAATACACTGTGTAATCGATTACACATGCCTGGTAATCGATTACCAGTGACCCATTCCTCTGTGTAATCGATTACACAGGCTGGTAATCGATTACCAGAGGATCCCTAAGTTTCCTGACTTCGTTTTCAAGCCTGGTAATCGATTACACCCCTTGGTAATCGATTACCAGAGACCATCTTAGCCTCCTGTCCTCAATTTTAAGCCTTGTAATCGATTACCCACCCTTGGTAATCGATTACCAGAGGCCACCATCCACATATTACACAAAATTCACAGCTGGCCAGCCACCACAAGCCTCCTTGCTTTGTGGTCTTGTTTTCCTTTTATCTGTTGACTGCCAGGAGCTCGCCTGCTTAGGTACATCACAGGTTCTCACTGACCGACTATGCCCGGGTTGGGTCGGGATTGGTCAAGCTTGGTTTTGGGCAATAGCACCCCACCTGACGTCCCCAAGGTCTCCTGACCCCCGCGACATATCTCCAGGTACCACTCTGTGGTCAACAATAAAAGCAGGAAGTTTCACCCTTCAACACTTCCTCATCTCAAGCTTGTAGGATTATGGGGTACCCATCACATGTGGTACTAGGTGGCGGTCGGGCGATGGTGCACAACTAGTTTTTCCACATCCACAATGCGCGCATAAACCCACCATCCCCTGTTGCCCACCTCCAACTGAGCTCACGTATTCCCACGTAGCCCATATCCTCGTTTCTCTCAACACCGGGTCCCCATCAATCCTCCCAAGCTTCCACAACATCCAAGCAAAACAACATTCACACAGCACAAGCTATCACAGCCAAGCAAAACAAAGCAAAGGCAGAAAACTCTGCCAAAACACCAACCAAAAATCACAGCTTTTCCCACTCAAAGACCCCAGTAACAATTCCTTCGATCTAATTCGTTAACCGTTGGATCGACTCCAAAATTTTACTGGAAGTCTACAGTGCATAAGCCTACATTTTGACCGTTGGGATCTACTAGCAAACATCCAGAACTCATTCTACATTACTCTTTCCACAACCAGCAAATACATGGATTTTTCTGCACTTGTGCAGAATTCTGCTGCACAATTTTACAGCAAAATCTGCACAAAGAGCATATTTCGAAAACCACACTTCCCTTCATCCAATCTTGCCCAAATCAATTTCCTACAAGTCCCAATTCATGTATCAATCATGTCTAACCCAAAATCAAGCTTCAAAACACAGCAACACAGAATCTAGGTGTCCAAAACCCCTTAATTCAATGGGTTTTCTAGGTTTGAAAAGTGAAATTTAGAATGAGGTAAATTTGGAGCAAATTCTCACCTCACACAAGTCTATAACATCAATCTAAACTTGCTCAAACTGGATTTACACCTAAATTTCCACCGAATCAAAATTTGACTCTTCAACACCCAAATTTGCCCTAGCAATGGTTCTTTGTTCACTTTGGTCATTTGTTTTTCTCTCTAGCTCAGCCTAGCCTTTCTCACATGTTCTAAATGACATTTCAAGCTAGTATTAACTCACTCTAACCTCCATTTACCACAGAATTCAGACTTAGCCTTCCAACTCTCAAAGTCTCACTCTTTTTCCACTCATAACATCACATTCTCACTTTCTAACCTTGGGTTAGTTCTACCCTTCGTCTCTAACAGATTTCCATCAGCAATTTCAGCATATAAACATCACAAACATCATCACAAAAACCCTAAAACAGAATGGGTATGTCTAACTCACCCAAACATGGCAATTGCGACAAGCTTTCAACAAATGTCTTCACAAATAATCATCACACAGCAGAAAACTAACAAAACTACCCCTCATATCTCCCAAAACCCCATACCCACGAAAATCAAGAGGGAAAGAAGTCCACCCAAACCTGAATTTTCGAAGTCCCACTCGTAGCCACGCACTTCACGACTCCGAAAATGCTCTCCTTTCGCGATTTGGAGCAGAAATGAGCACCAAAGGTTGAAGCTTTGTTGGGCAACAATGGTGGATGGAAGAAAAGAAGAAGAAGGCTGCGTGAGAGAGAGAGAGAGAAAAGGCTTCTGAATTTCTACTTTGGCTGAGTGAGGAGAGAGAAAAGCTTTTTGGTTTTAATAAAAGGGTTTTCCCTTTTTCCATTATTTTATTCAAGCTCTGCCACATGTCCCTATTTGATTGGAGCAAAAGGGCCCACTTTCTCTTTTTGACTGTGACCCATACTCAGTCACAAAAGTGAGAAAAATCTGACCTTTGAAACGCTACAATCCTGCCTCGGTTTGCGTGCCGTTTCTCTGATTCCAGTTTCTCGCGTTTCTCTGCGTCCGTCGGGGCCAGTTTTCGAAAGCAAGCAATATATATATCAAAACGCTCAGAATAAAACCCCGAGCGTGGTTCAGAGGTTGGTTTCGTCAAATTCCAAGTTGCACGCAAAACGATGATTTTTAAACTAATTAATTAAGAATTAACCCATAACCTCTCAGTTATGGATTTCTCTTCCTTAATTAGTCCAACCCGCGTATCTTGCCCCCCACTATTCCTACTTCTACCAAGAACATATAGGCATAGACACCGAATAATACTTATATATATATAATCATTCAAAATACATCGTTTCCAAAAATTCCGGGTAGAAATTTCCAGGATGTTACATATTGTATGATTAAAATATTTATGTATAATACTCAAGATAAAGTAAATGTATTACAAATTAAAATTGACTTGTGAACTATTCCTTTGAAGTAGCTGTTGAGGCTTATTGTGCCAGGAATAGAATCAGGCGACAACATTGTTCTTATGACATATAACCACCAGTTGTCAATGTCCACTGCATGGGAGAACATTAAATTATTATAATACATATATTATTTAAATGTATTTGTTAAGTTTTACTTACTCATTCGATAAGGCTCCTAGGTAGGCATCTCTCTGTGAATTATGCATCCATCTTTTAATCTAATCATGATATTCAAACTGCAATTGCCCTGATCCTGATTTTCGTATAGACTGTGGCTCAAGGAATTTGTACACAAAACCATTCCTTAATTGCATACTTAACTCATTCATATGCCTATTTTTGTTGAAATAATGTAAATTATTAATCAATTTAACAAAATCAGTTAGGTAATGGACTATATTTAAAATGTACTTTGATCGAGGCCATACCTGAATCATATAAACATTAAAATGCAATAACTAGGAAGTGATCCTAGGTCGTTTCCCAACGAGCAATGATAAACCAAATGTTCATAATATACTTGCAGTAACAGTAACAATGGGGGGGGGGTTGTTTTTTTTTTTTTGTGAATTAAAGAACAAGCGAACTGGAATACGAAATTAATAATAGTAAAAACGTGTTGTTTCCTCTGATTCAGAAGCCATTCTCTTGTCCTAGGTTATGAAGAATTCGTCCCAAACAATTAACCACTTAATCCAGCCCTATTTTAATTTACTAAGCGAAAACCAACTTAGGGTTGTCAATATGTGATTAGGCAACACATACACCAATTAACCCTTCGTTCATTAAGCATGAACGTAAGTTAAGCTCAGAGGCAATTAATCAAGCGCGAAGTGTGTATAGATTAACATTAACGAATGTGGGTTAATTGGTGAAGGGAAAACTGCCAGGAAGCTACGTTATAAACAGAACCTCAAAGAGAGTTAAGCTTCGTCCTCAGAAGGAAACAACATCAGAAATTTAGCCTTCCATAATTTCAACAAAAGCAGAAAACGTAAATGAAGCTAAAGGCATAAAACGTAAATGAAAGTAGAAGAAGGAATAGAAAAAGCAAAATTGCAATTGAAAGCAGAAAAAATGCAAAATGCCTTACGTGAACAGTAATCCAAAGCTAAAAGCATAAAACCTTAAAACCCTATGCTCTGAATAATGGAATCCCCCTTACACAAATCCCAAGGCTGCTATTTATAAGGGTCACTCAGAGTCACTAGGCCCTATTACATTATTCTGCCCCAAAATGAAATAAACATTGAACATCATAAAAATAAAATTGCAATCTCCTAATTAGAAATTAACTAAGGTAAACGTTGTTTTATTTGCCCTCTTTAAGTCCACAACCAAAATCCAGATTAAGCACAATGCTTCATTAATTCCTGAAATTAGATTAAAAACATCAAATTAGCCGAATGAGCCCAAATAATAAAACTGCCTAATTAATTTGACAATTAAGACTAATCAGTAATTAAAATGGTGCACAAAGGTTTAAGAAATAGGAGAAAATAATGGCACATCAAAACCCCTCATACTTAGCCTTTTGCACTCTTGGGCAAAATGAAACAAAGAACAAAATCCAAGGATATCAAAGAGAGACAAACAAAAACATTTACATATTTCTCAATGAACATCAAGGAATGAAAGGAATGGGTAACATCTAACATGAAGAGATCCAAAGTGTCAAGACATTCGTGAAAATCATCCAACCAACCCAATCATGGCAAAATAGTTAATCAGCTCAAGAATGAAAAGTGATAAAGCCTCACAAGATATACACTCTATCTCTCAAGTGTCTAGACTACTATTTACCCTCAAAGCACCCATGAAAACCAACACCACATAAACTTGGCAAGATTCTAAAATTGACAATCAACCCATAAACACAAGCACATGAGGATCAAAAGGTCTTTTAAGGTTGTAATGGGGCCAAGGACAAGGTAGGGAAAAATATGGAATAAGTAGCTAAATCCCAAAGGAATAGAGGAGCAATGGGGAATAAGTGCACATTAGGAAAAAAATAAGAAAACCTAAAGATAAAATTTAAACACAAAGAGTAGAACCAAGAGTCTCATCATTCTTTTTCCATTTAAGATCTTATTCACTCAACTTTATTGCTTTTCTTTTTCTTTTTCGAATTGATTCAACTTAAATTTTTTTTTTGCTCTGTAGCATTTGAGAAATAGCATCTCATTCAACATGTCCATCATTTAACCCATATACAATGTACATCAAGTATGGCCCGAAATACATCATGAAGCATAGCCAACAAAACATGTTATCCAACAAAAACCCCCCACACTTGTTCCCAAAACAATTCCAAAGCTCCAAAATTCCTTAAGGTTAAGGTGAGATCATGGTTTTTCACTTAAGGCTTGTAATGAGCTTCAAAACAAAGAAATGGAAACATAGGCTCAAAGGGCTATCAAAGGAATTAATTCAACGTAAGTCCATTTGGCTAGAGGCTCATAAGAACAAAATTGCCTAAATCATTTCCAAATATGCATGTGAATTAGGAAACATCAACAAGAATCAAGCCAAGGCTATTGTGCAAGCAATCAATGGGGCAAAACACACCAAATGATTATGATAATGGATGGCTCAAATTCTCACAAAGGTAAACTTATCACTTTCAAATTGAGCTTTCAAAACTATCATGACATGTAGAGGAAAAACAAGGATTTCAAATCACAAAATGTCAAGAGACTTTTATTTTCAAAACAATTACCCATTTCTTGAACGTATCCTATAATTCAAAGAAAAATATGCAAAGTTGTACATGCAAACAAAATTGACCTAAAATATTAAACTAGAAACCCAACAACACTAACAAAATTAACAAATTTAACACAACTAACAAAATTAACAAAACCAACAAAACTAGGAAAACCAAAGAACACTCCCCCCATACTTAAACAACACATTGTCCTCAATGTAGCACAATTAAAAGATTAAAAGCAATTAAACCATCAAATAGAATCGTACAAGTGTAATAAAAGTAAAGAAGGAGATAGGAAAAGAAGAACTCCCTAAGTCAGGGTGGAGGAAGAGTAGGGTGGAGTAAGGAAGTCTCTTCCACCACTACATCCACTAAAGAAGGGTTTGTGAGGAATGGCTTAAGTCGGTGTCCATTGACCTTGAAGCTCTTGTTTGTGGAGTCGCTTTGATCTCAACTGTACCATAAGGAAAAACATTAGTAACAACAAAAGGACCAATCCACTTAGACCTCAACTTACCACTCATGAGTCCAAGCCTAGAATTATACAATAACACTTTTTGCCCAACCATGAAGTCCTTCTTAATTATCATGCTATCATGGAACTTCTTGGTCTTTTCTTTGTAGAACTTGGCATTCTCGTAGGCTTCTAGGCGGATCTCATCTAATTCACTTAGTTGCAACTTTCTTTCCTCACCAGCTTGATCCATAGAGAAGTTGCAGGTCTTCACTGCCCAGTATGCTTTGTGCTCAATCTCCACTGGAAGATAACATGGCTTTCCAAACACAACCCGATAAGGAGACATTCCTATGGGTGCTTTATAGGCAGTCCTATGTGCCCAAAGAGCATCATCAAGCCTGGTACTCCAATCTTTCCTGCTTGGCTGCACAATCTTCTCTAAAATTCTCTTGATCTCCCTGTTAGAAATTTCTGCCTGTCCATTGGTTTGGGGGTGGTATGGTGTGGATACCCTGTGTACAACCCCGTACTTTTTAAGCAAGGCATGCATTGATTTGTTGCAAAAATGAGTTCCTTGATCACTAACGATTGCTTTAGGTACTCTAAACCTGCAAAACAGATTAGATCTAACAAAATTTGCAACAACCTTAGCATCATTAGTTCTAGTGGGCTTGGCTTCCACCCATTTTGAAACATAATCAACTGCAAGGAGAATGTAAACATAACCAAAAGAGACAGGAAAATGGCCCATGAAATCTATGCCCCAAACATCAAACACCTCACAGAATAGCATGGGTTGCTGAGGCATTTGTTGTCGCCATGTAAGTGAACTTCCTGCTCTCTGACACTGCTCACAAGTGCTACATATCTTCCACGCATCTTTAAAGATGGTGGGCCAATAAAAGCCACAGTCAAGCACTTTGTGAGCTATCCTTTGAACACCTAGATGACCTCCCGGTGCGGAAGAATGACAAAACTGCAGGACTGAGGCAGTCTCATGATCTGGAATGCATCGTCTAGTGACCTGATCACTGCACAATTTCCACAAATAGGGGTCATCCCAAATAAAATGCTTAGCATCACTTTTAATTTTATCTTTTTGGGCCTTAGATGCTAAGGGAGGAAAAACAGAAGCAACTAAATAATTTACAATGTTAGCAAACGAAGGAGTAGAAAGAGAATTAGAAATACTATACAGTATATACAAATGATCATCCGGGAAATCATCCCGAATGGGTGCATTCTCATCAGACACACGTTCGATTCGACTCAAATGATCAACAACTAAATTTTGTGCTCCGCTCCTATCACGGATCTCCAAGTCAAACTCTTGGAGCCAGAGCATCCATCGGATCAACCTAGGCTTTGAATCAGCCTTCTTTAACAAGTACTTTAGAGCTGCATGGTTAGTATAAAAAATAATGTGAGTACCAAGCAAATAAGAACGAAATTTTTCAAGAGTAAAAACTATGGCTAGTAGCTCTTTCTCAGTAGTAGTATAATTTGCTTGGGCAGCATCTAAAGTCCTAGAAGCATAATATATCACCCTAGGCAATTTATCAATTTTCTGAGCAAGGCATCCCCCAATGCATAATTTGATGCATCACACATAAGCTCAAAAGGGGTTGTCCAGTCGGGTGCCTGGATGATGGGGGTGGTAGTTAGTGCTCTTTTGAGGCAATCAAAAGCCTCTCTGCATTTATCATTAAAGTCAAGATCCTCCTCCTTTTGCAACAAGTTGGATAGTGGAAGGGTTACCTTGCTAAAATCTCTTATAAAGCGCTTGTAGAATCATACATGACCAAGAAAAGATCACATCTCTCGCATGCAAGAGGGGTAAGACAATTGTGAAATAACAAATTTTTTTGCAGGATCTACTTCAATGCCCTTATTGGAAATAATGTGGCCTAAAACTATACCTTGCTCAACCATAAAATGACATTTTTCAAAATTTAGAACAAGGTTAGTTTCAATGTAGCTATTCAAAACCTTTTCCAGACTATCCAAAAAAATATCAAAAGAGGATCCATATACAGTGAAATCATCCATAAACACCTCTATGCAATTTTCTAAAAAATCACTGAAAATACTGATCATGCACCACTGGAAGGTACCAGGGGCATTGCACAGGCCGCAAGGCATCCTACTATAGGCAAAAGTGTCGAAGGGGCAGGTGAATGTGGTTTTTTGCTGATCCTCAGGAACAATAATGATTTGCATATAACCAGAAAAACCATGAAGGAAACAGTAGTGAGATTTACCTGCCAGGCGTTCAAGCATCTAGTCAATGAATGGCAGGGGAAAATGGTCCTTTTTGGTAACCTGGTTCTACTTCCTATAGTCGATGTAGACTCCAACTGTTTTGCACCCGAGTAGGAATCAACTCCTCCTTCTCATTTTTTATCACGGTAAGGCCGATTTTCTTCGGGACTACCTGGATGGGACTCACCCATTGGATGTCGGAGATAGGATAAATAATTCTAGCTTGCTAAAGCTTGGTTACCTCCTTCTTCACTACATCAAGAATCACCGGGTTGAGTCTTCTCTGTGGTTATCTTATTGGTTTATCCCCATCCTCTAAATTTATCCGATGCATACATGTGGATGGGCTAATACCAGGAATGTCCGCTAAGGTCCAACCTATAGCCTGCTTTTGCTTATTGAGAACTGATAACAACTTCTCCTCTTGCTCATCAACA
Organism: Glycine max; assembly: GCF_000004515.6. NCBI lineage: Eukaryota > Viridiplantae > Streptophyta > Magnoliopsida > Fabales > Fabaceae > Glycine > Glycine max. The sequence continues at coordinate 29,971,842 of NC_038242.2, forward strand.
AGGGAGGCAAATATAATTACTGGAAAACTTTTGCTATCATCCAAGTAAGCATATTTTAAATTTGATGGCAGAGGCTTCAATTCTGGTGGGGGCGGCTGGATAGTGGTAGAAAGAGATGGTTTCTCATCCTGCACCTCATAAAGAAAGTCAGAGGTATATGTACTTCCTAAAACATGGTTAGTTCTATCTGACTCTAGAAAATCAATCTCAAGAGGTAAAACACCACTAGACGTGTAATCAATATCAAATTTAGATTCACTCTCAACATCAAATTCAGACATATGATCAAGTACAAATTCAGATTCAATGCATGAAGAGTGACAGGCATGCAGGTTAGAATGAAGATCAGTCATGTATTCATCAACGATATGGTCAATTATTTTAGCATGAAATACAGAAAGATCTTCAGGTGGGTGTTTCATAGCATCAAGAATATTAAAATAAACAGTTATATCACCAAACTCCATAGATAGTGTGCCTGCATATACATCTATCTTAGTTCTAGTAGTTTTCATAAAAGGTCTGCCTAGAATGATGGGAACTGATCTTTGAGAAAATCCCTCCTCCATATTCAAAATATAAAAATCAACAGGGAAAATAAGTTCACCAACTCTAACTTAGACATCCTCTATGAAACCAGCAGAATAGGCAACACTTCTATTAGCTAAATGAATTACCACATCAGTTGACTGTAAAGGACTTAGAGATAGAGAATTAAAAATAGACAGAGGCATAACAATAACAGAAGCTCCTAAATCTAGCATGGCATTGTCAAACTTACTGTTCCCTATAATACAAGGTATGCTGAATGTACCTGGATCTTTACATTTTTCAGGGATTTGGGGAACAGATTTACCAATCAATGCAGAGACATTTCTGCCCATGCTAATTCTTTCACTTCCTTTAAGCTTCCACTTATGAGTGCACAACTCTTTCAAAAACTTAGCATATCTTGGAATTTGCTTTATTGCATCCAGCAGAGGTATGTTTACCTCTACTTTTCTAAATGTTTCCAAGATCTCCTTCTCTGCCTCTTCCATTTTTTTGTTGGAAATTGCTCTTGGAGGGAATGGAAGAGGGATATGCTGCTTCTGTAAATCAGAATTACCAGTGGAAGATTCACCTGCATAGAAATTGTTAGGTAACTTACTCTTTAAATTTTTCTCATCATCTTTTTCTGGAGTAGAGTGAAGTTGGGCAGGTTCATTTGCGGATGAGGAAGATGTTGCTGGTTGAGGTCCTTGACACTGCTTTCCCGACCTCAATGTAATGGCACTCACATTTTCGGGATTCTGGAAAGATTGAGAAGGTAATCTGTCAAAATTCTGGGACTGTTGTTGATTTAACTGTGTAGCCAATTGTCCCATCTGATTAGTTAAGCTCTGAATGGAGGCTCTGGTCTCTTGTTGAAACTGCATGTTTTGCATAGTCATTTGCCTCACGAGTTCTTCAAGGGAAGGTTGCGGAGGAGCCTCAACTATTTGTTGTTTCTGGGGTTGTTGCTGTTGATGTTGTTGTTGTTGATGCTGCTGGATTGGTGGAGGAACGTATGGTCTGCTTGGGCCAGCAATATTCTGAAAATAAGGCTGTTGTTGTTGCTGCTGTTGTGAAGGACTCGACCATCTAAGGTTGGGATGATTCCTCCACCCGGGATTGTACCTGTTGCTGGAGAGGTCATAATTGTTCTATTGTGGTTGATTTTGCTGCTAAGGTTGAGGAGGTCTATTGTAGATGTTTGCAGCATAAGCTTCAAGCTGTTCAATTGTTTCAGATTGCTACATAGAAGGGCAAAGGTCTGTGTGGTGGTCGACAGAGGAGCATAAACCACAGAGTCTGGTGACAGGAGTAGATTTTTGATTCATGGCCAGTTGGGTTACCAGGCTAACCAAGGCATCTAGTTTACCTTTAAGCTTCTTAGTTTCAGATGATGCAGATGAGTTTGTGGCTACTTCATGCACTCCTTTAATGACTATAGCATCATTTCTGGTGCTAAACTGTTGGGAGTTGGAAGCCATCTTCTAAATTAAATTTCTGGCTTCAGCAGGGGTCATGTCTCCAAGGGTTCCACCACTGGCAGCATCTATCATACTTCTCTCCATGTTACTGAGTCCTTCATACAAATATTGGAGAAGAAGCTGCTCAGAATATCTGGTGGTGAGGGTAACTGGCACATAGTTTTTTAAATCTCTCCTAGTATTCATATAGGCTCTCTCCACTGAGTTGCCTAATGCCTGAAATATCCTTTCTGATGGCCGTGGTCCTGGAAGCAGGGAAATTTTTTTCTAAGAATACTCTCTTGAGGTCATCCCAGCTCGTGATGGACCTTGGAGCAAGGTAATATAGCCAGTCCTTTGCCACTCTCTCTAAAGAATGAGGAAAAGCCTTCAGAAATATGTGATCCTCCTTGACATCTGTTAGTTTCATGGTGGAGTAGACAATATGGAATTCTTTCAGATGTTTGTGCGGGTCTTCACTTGCAAGGCCATGAAACTTTGGAAGCAAATGGATTAGTCCAGTTTTAAGAACATATGGGACATCCTCATCAGGGTATTGGATGCATAAGCTTTCGTGGGTGAAATCAGGTGCAGCCATTTCCCTTAGAGTCCTTTCATGGGGTGGAGGTTGTGCCATGTTCTCAGAATGTTCAACATCAGAATGTGCAAAATTATAATGCTCAAAATCAGGATGTTCAAAATCACCAATAACAGAATGCACAGACTCACCAGTAACAGAATGCTCAGGATGCTCAAAAGGTATAAAATGATGCCTAATTAATCTATGAAATGTTCTATCTATTTCAGGATCAAAGGGTTGTAAGTCAGATGGATTGCCTCTAGTCATACACTACATTCAGCATGCACAACTAGTTGTCTTCTTATGCAAGTAATAGTGTAGGTTTCAACTACAGATACCATCAAATGATATCCAAATGACTTGAAATTTTGTGAGCAATACCCTAAAATCATGAAAGGATAGCACAAAAATTTTCAGACAAAAATTCAAAGTCTAACTATGGAAACTGCCTAAGTAAAGTTTAGAAAAATAAAACAATAAAACTTGAAAAATAAAAAAACCAGTAAACAGGCGATTTTGGCTAGTTAGAGACCTCAGCCAGCCGAGGTCAGTAGCCACGATATGGGAAATTTTTTTCTACCCCAAATACATATATAATAATAGTCATTCTGATACCGGAACAAAAGTTATGGCCGTTTGAAGTTTTGCAAAACACAAGTTCTAAATTTTTTTTGAATCTCTCAAATCTAGCCACAACAAGTGTTCCTGATATTTTTCACACAAAATATGAGTCAAAAGAACCTACCACACCAAAATTCAGCCAAAAATAACAACCTTAACTATCAAAACAAAAATCGCCAATTAAATTGTCAGCAGCAGTCACTAATTCAGTCACTAATGCAATGATGTGTGAACAGTAACACATAACCAGTCTCTAATTCCGTCACTAAGCATCAATCATAGCAAAACATAAAAACTGAAACAGGGGAAGCGCTGAACAGAAAAACTAAACAACTAAACATAAAACACGAATTACTAGCTATTATGAACCTTTGGACACTGCTCCCCGGCAGCGGCGCCAAATTTGATCGAGGCCATACCCGAATCAAATAAACATTAAAATACAGTAACTAGGAAGCGATCCTAGGTCGTTTCCCAACGAGCAATGATAAACCAAATGTTCATAATATACTTGCAGTAATAATAACAATGGGGGGGGGGGGTAGTTTTTTTTTGTGAATTAAAGAACAAGCGAATTGGAATACGAAATTAATAATAGTAAAAACGTGTTGTTTCCTCTAATTCAGAAGCCATTCTCTTGTCCTAGGTTATGAAGAATTCGTCCCTAACAGTTAACCACTTAATCCAACCCTATTTTAATTTACTAAGAGAAAATCAACTTAGGGTTGTCAATATGTAATTAGGCAACGCATACACCAATTAACCCTTCATTCATTAAGCATGAACGTAAGTTAAGCTTAGAGGCAATTAGTCGAACACGAAGCGTGCATAGATTAACATTAACGAATGTGGGTTAATTGGTGAAGGGAAAACTGCCAGGAAGCTACGTTATAAACAGAACCTCGAAGAGAGTTAAGCTTCGTCCTCAAAAGGAAACAACATCAGAAATTTAGCCTTCCATAATTTCAACAAAAGCACAAAAGGTAAATGAAGCTAAAGGCATAAAACGTAAATGAAAGCAGAAGAAGGAACAGAAAAAACAAAATTGCAATTGAAAGCAGAAAAAATGCAAAATGCCTTACGTGAACAGTAATCCAAAGCTAAAAGCATAAAACCTTAAAACCCTATGCTCTGAATAATGGAATCTCCCTTACACGAATCCCAAGGCTGCTATTTATAAGGATCACTCAAAGTCGCTGGGCCCTATTACATTATTCTGGCCCAAAACAAAATAAACACTGAACATCATAAAAATAAAATTGCAATCTCCTAATTAGAAATTAACTAAGGTAAACACTGTTTTATTTGCCCTCTTTAAGTCCACAACCAAAATCCGGATTAAGCTCAATGCTTCATTAATCCCTGAAATTAGATTAAAAATATCAAATTAGCTAAATGAGCCCAAATAATAAAACTGCCTAATTAATTTGACAATTAAGACTAATCAGTAATTAAAATGGTGCACAAAGGTTTAAGAAATAGGAGAAAATAATGGCACATCATACTTACGTAATATGCAATTTGTATAATAGCAATGTTCAAACATTGACCATTGTGTGTTATTTCCCCAAGATCTTCATGCTTTATGTACAAGGGAATATTATCATTGTACACCCGAAACATATTTGCATCCCATGACACTTGCATAGGCTTAAGGAAAAGTTGCGAGGTTATCAAAGTCATTTGGTATATGAGATCATCATCAAGTTCCAGCCTATCAGCAGAATTCATCGGTTTCTTTGGTACCTGTTTATCCTACACAATTAATAAACATAAGTTAATGATAGTCAAGACTTTATTTTGGTCAAATCCTTTTTTTTAATAATAATAAACACAAAAAAGAAATACATTTTTCCAAAAAATTCATTACAAGATTGATGTGCCATCATTTTCTTCTATTTTTTAAACCCTTTTTGCACCATTTTAATTATTGATTGGTCTTAATTGTCAATTAATTAGGCAGTTTTATTATTTGGGCTCATTTAGCTAATTTGATGTTTTTAATCTAATTTCAGGAATTAATGAAACATTGGGCTTAATCCGGATTTTAGTTGTGGACTTGAAGAGGGCAAATAAAGCAGCGCTTACCTTAGTTAATTTCTAATTAAGAAATTTCGCAATTTTATTTTATGTTGTTCAGTGTTTATTTCGTTTTGGGCCAGAGTATTGTAATAGGGCCCAGTGACTTTGAGTGACTCTTTTTAAATAGCTGCCTTGGGATTCGTGCAAGGCATTCTGTTATGCTATTCATTATTCAGAGCTTTGTTTTAGGGTTTTCGTTTTTCTGTTTTGATGCTTCTGAGTTCGTAATGCAATTTTACGTTTTCTGCTTCTAATTACAATTTCGTTCTTGCTTCTTCTTCTACTCTCATTTACGTTTCTGTTCCATTTTACATTTCTGTTCGTTTACGTTTCTGTTCATTTACGTTTCCGTTCATTTACGTTTCTGCTTCATGTTTCAATTGCGTTTTCTGTTTGAATCCATGGAAGGCTAGATTTTCTGGTGTTGTTTCCTTTTGAGGACGAAGCCCAACTCTCTTTGAGGTTTCGCTTGTAATGTGGTTTCCTGGCAGTTCTCCCTTCACCAGTATCCCAAATTCGTGAATATTAATCAGTGCACGCTTCGTGTTCGATTAATTGCCTCTGAGCCTAACTTGCGTTCATGCTTAATGGACGAAGGGCTAACTGGTGTATGTGGTGCCTAATCACGTATTGAAAACCCTAAGTTGATTTTCGCTTAGTAAATTGAAATAGGGTTGGATTAAGTGGTTGACTGTTAGGGACGAATTCTCCATAACCCAGGATAAGAGAATGGCTTCTGAATCAGAGGAAACAACCCGTTTTTAATATTAGTAGTTTCGTATTCCAGTTTACTTGTTCTGCTCTTTAATCACAAAACAAACAAACCCCCCCAATCGTTACTGTTACTGCAAGTATATTATGAACATTTGGTTTGTCACTGCTCGTTGGGAAACGACCTAGGATCACTTCCTAGTTACTGCATTTTCATGTTTATTTGATTCGGGTACGACCTCGATCAAAGATGTTTTAGGTATGCAATAAAGGTGTTCATGGCCTGTCCCACTAACAAAACCTCTTCAGTGTGTATAAGGATGCAAGCATCAACATCTCGAACTTCATCAACACCCACCTTCACCTTATTATTGGCCAAACGCACACGGTGTAAGGTTGACGACCCCTCATAAACTCTCCTAAGGGCAACCAAGTAAGGAGGAATGTCATCAGCATACAACCTACCCCTATTTAAGATATCAATGTTAAGGTCCTACCCTGCGGGATCAACACAACTTCCCTTTGTGTTCACATGAGCACCAAAATGAGCTACATTTGGCTCAATTGGATGTGGTTGCTAGGATTACATCTGGCTGAACAACGTTAGTTGTTTCGTCACTTTTTCAGTGATCGATTATTCTAACTCGTCTCTAATATTCTGTGTCAACTCCTTTTTAAGAATTTGTTTCAGTCGATCCAGCCCTTCTGGGCCTATCAATGTAGATGTGCGAGACTTTGTGATGGTGGTCCAAAGTATTGTCTAATGGTGACATTGAATCCAGTAGCACAGACTCTACCAGGGTGTTCTGGTTGCCCAATGATAGTAGTCAGTACATCCTGATGTCCATGTGTAACAAAGGTATCCTGTTGTTAGTCGGTGAAAACGACTAACTTTTGTGTATAAAACTGGTGTAAATTGTATCAAACTCTTCGAATTTATGGTTATTTTGTAGTGTTATAAGTATTTTCTGTTAAGTATAGGTAATAAATACTTAGTACTTCCATTTTGTGTGTTTAATAATCATTTTCTCTCAATTTCAGGTTAATTTGGCAAGCTTTGAAAAGTTCTATTTTTCACCTTCTCGCTAAGCCAATTTGCTGGCTTAGAGAGCGTCCGTTAAGCGCAACACTCGTGGGCTAAGCGCGAGGAAGACTCTGGAAGAAGATGAGCTGTACAGGTTCGCTAAGCACACCAATTCATCTCACTAAGTGCACCGCTTCAGTTCATCCGCTAAGCGAGAAAGGCACGCGCTAAGCCGAAATTCACTAATGTGCGCTAAGCGATCCATAAGTGCGCTAAGCGCACGAGCACGAACAAGATCACCTATTTAAGCCTGAAATTAGATTTTAGAGGGAGAGTTTGGACTGGGATTCAGAGCTTTGCATGTCTAGGGTTTCTAGAGAGAGAAAGGTCCAAGTTCTAGAGAGTTTTGAGAGATTTTGCTGTGTGAAGAACTGCAGAGACCAAAGCTTGAAGCAGGAGCCAATTTGAGAATTTGAGATGAGTTTGTGAGTGATTGTGAGATCCTATAGGTGAAGGAGACATCCTCACCACTTGTATTTTTGCAATCTTTCATCTTGTTCTTCTCTTTGTTGTAAAGAAGGCTTCTTGGTATGCAAAACTAAATCCTCTGTTGGATCTTCCCTGTAGGTACCTGATGTAAATATATTTTTATCTATTTAATGATGTTTTGTGTGTTCTCTGTGCTATCTGCTTTTCACTCCAGTATGCCTTTACCTTGATCACGTAGATGCATGCTTTGTTAGGGTCATTCAACAGTGGAAACTGGTCTGACTCTAAAGTCCTTGATAGTACAGGGCTAAGTTGTCACACTATCACGAGGAATCGGGGTTCGATAAGTTAGTTGTATATGTGTGTCTTAATGCGGTCCTGGTTGAGTTTAGTCTTACAAGAGGAATCTACGGACGATGCTTGATCAGGATTAGGCTAAATTATCACGAGGAATCGGGGTTTAGTATCTCAGGAGACACCATAAAAACACATGAGCATAGTTAAATAGAGAATATCTTTTCCGCATCAGGCACCTATTAGGAAGACCAACATGTTTCTACTTGTTTTTACACATCTTTTCTCTCGTGTGATTTTCTTTCTTTTTGCATAGATAGTTTATACACCTGTTCATATTCACAATTATCTTTACACACCAGACACTTATTTTCTGAAATAGCTTACCAAATAACACAAGTTCCCTGAGAGTTCGATACTCGGTTCTTATCGTTTTATACTACTTGTGCGATTCGGTGCACTTGCTGGAAGTTTAACAAGTTTTTGGCACCGTTGTCGGGGAACTTCTTTTTATTTGGGAAGTTAGTTCATCTTTAGGTGTCTATTCTTTATTTGTTATTCTTTGATTGTTTTCGTGAATATTTGTTATTAATTCCTATTTGTCTTTTCTTGTTAAATTGGATAACCGCTGCTCTGTTAGTATTCTGCATGTATAGATTCTCCTGCAGGTGATCTAGTTATTCCTAAATAAGGCAACTCTTTCACCGCTATATCATGAAGATTATTATCTCAATTCCATTAATGAATTGTGATTTAGCCGGAGGAGAGCATCACAAGGACAATTGTTATTTTTATTCTATAAATAAATTTCACCGGAAACAGGAACCGATCATGTACGATTACCATGAGAAAGAAAGAGCCCCTGATCTTGAAAGTGTAACACCCTAATATATATATATCTATATATTATTAGTAATTATGTTTGATGTTTGATTATTTGTTGCGTTATTTTTATCCGTAATTATTTTTAAGGAAGTTAATTTAGTTAATAGAGGGGTGTGGATAGATAAGGATCTAGCTTCTCAAAGAAGCCTCTTGAGAAAGCTTCTCAAAGAAGCCACGAGGAAGCTTCTGGAGGAAGCCTCTTAATGAAGTTTCTAGAGAAAGCTACATGAAGCTGCCTCGGTAACAACGCTGTCCAGCCTTCGTTAACCGTTGGATCTTGTCGAAATTTGGGCTGCAACTTCACAAGACACTTGTCCATGATCTGACCGTTGGGATCTTGGAGAAGATATCTGGAGTTTGCTAGAAGTCTCTTAATGAAGCTTCTGGAGGAAGCCTCTTAATGAAGCTTCTAGAGAAAACTACATGCAGCTGCCTCGGTAAAAACGCTTCCCAGCCTTCGTTAACCGTTGGATCTTCTCGCAATTTGGTTTTCAACTTTACACGACAATTTTACATGATCTGACCGTTGGGATGGTTGAGAAGATGTCTGGAGTGTGCTAGAAGCTTCCGTTCCCGAGAGCATCTCTTATTTAAGCATTTCAGCCTTTGCTTTCGTGTAGCTTAGGAAAAACGTCATTTCTTCTTCTTTCTTTCTTCCAAAGCCATTTCTAAAGTTCCAAGAAATTTCTCCATCACCCACAGCCCCCATTAGCCACCACAAACCATCATTGTTCTCCATTGAAAACCCACACCAAGAGGAACCCTTCAACCGAAGCGGAATCTTCCAACTTGGCTTGCGGTTCCGGTAGAGAATGAAAACCCTAATCCGACCTTTCGTTTTCTTTCGAGAGACTTGTGTGGAATCGACGAGCAAGGACAAAAAGGAATCTTCAAGTGACGCGACAAGGAATCCGTGGGGTAGCTCACGATAGGTAAGGGGAGTTTATTATAAAATTTACCGTTTTAACACCATAGTTAGGGTCAGGGAACCTAGCTATGAGGATATCTGCCTGTCCCTGTTGCATGCTGATTTTTCTTCAAAGAAAATTACTTTTTAACTAATGGGATGCGATATATGTATGTATTGTGATGAATGATATTGTTTTGGTTGTTTCAAATGTGTTGTTTGAAGATCATGCGTGTGGAAATGATATTGTTGTGTTTGTTTGAATTGTAGTTGTTGTTGCTATTGAGGATTTTAATTGATATGTGATGATAATGATAATTATGATGATATTGATTTGAGATGATGTTGTTAATAAAGACCATGTCAACATGAATTGTTATTATTGATGAATATGTGAATATGAAATGAGGTTGTTGTTGTTGTTGATAACGTCATTGAGATGAGATGATATTTATGTTGTGAATGACATGGAAATACGATTTTTTGATTGATGTTGGAAATGCATTGGCATGTGCATGTTGTGTATGTTCGTGGGGGGCACTGTGCACTGACCTTTCAGGGTCTTTGGCACTAGCTTTTGGCCACGTTCATACGTTGGATGTTGTGTATGATCGTGGGGGGCACTTTGCACTGACCTTCCAGGGTCTTTGGCACTAGCTTTTGGCCACGATCATACGTTGTATGAAGTGTATGTCATGGGGAGTAGAGTGCACTGACCTTGTCGGATGGCCCAGACGTGGGTAACTAGCGTGGTTAGAGAATCTAAGCATTTTTTAGGGGATGCTTAGGTGCTTTAATTGGTCCATGGTCTTTGGCACTTACTTTTGGCCGTGATCATAGCTCATACGACACAGGAAATAGAGTAATTGTGGCCAAGTGTACTTTGTACTAGGGGGCTGTCACCTGGTAGGGAACACCTTTGGGCTCCCAGGCTGATCACCTATGGGAGGGGGGCTGTTACGTGCACAACCGGGTGGTCTCGACAAACTCAGCGCAGTTCCCTAAGTGAGAGTGTCGTGTGGACACGCTTAGGCTATTTCCTGAGGTTTGTTTGTTGTTGGTACGTACCACATTACATCTGAGTGTTGAGTCAGGTGCATGCATCATTCTGTGCAGCCTTGATTGGGTCCATGGATGGATGATGAGTAATTGTTGGATGTGAGTGATGAATATTTGTTGGATATGAGTGTTGAATAATGATTGTTTGTGTATGCTTATCATGTTTGCCTGTGTTCCTTGCTAATTTTGGTTATTTGGAATTGGTATTGGTTCTTTTATAATAAACTCACCCTTGCAATTTTGTATCGTGTGGTTGATACCTGTGATGATCACGAACCTTGTTCGTGGGAGCAGAATGACAGTGGCAGGGTGTAGGGAGTAAGATTCTGGTGAGGAGCCGCCGAGCCGACGTGATGACGTTGGCGTTATTTTGGGAGAGAGTTGTGTTTTGTAATCAACTCCTCCGTAGTTGGTTTTTAAGTTTTATTTTGTTGAGTTAAAGATGTAAAACTGGAATTTTAATTATATATATATATATATATATATATGAACATATTTAATTTTCGTTATGTGTATGACATGTACCGAATTATTGTTTCTATGTAATTATGCATATTCACTTAAGTAATGGCGTGTTGTTGGATGAATTTATGTTGTAACAAAATCACATCTATTTTCATAAGCAAAAATTAAGGGAGTTCTTTTTATAAAAAAATTGAAATTATCAAATATTAGAGTGTGGATACCGTAGCGACGAGGCGGGTCGTTACAGAAAGTATTTTGGCAAACTTCATGACATACCAAGCTAGCTCTAAAGGTTACTGTTATTTCATGCAATAATAGGGAACTCAATTTGAAAGGAACCAGTCTTCTGTAGGTTAGCAATGGGAGTCATACCGGCAATCTGATTATCACAATAAAGCAGAAGAAGTTCTTAATCTTGATGATCTATTAATGCAATTCAAAGATACTGTAGAGTTAATACAATAGGCCTTTAGAAGAACTGAAACTCAGATTAGTAAGTTGGTGGATGACATGACTAACGCTACGGCCAGGAAAGGGGAAGAGCATGCAGAGATTGAAATACATCAAGAAAGCATTTGTCAAGTTACCTCCATCCATCACCAATTGAGTAATGAAGAGGAAAAGCCTGAAGTCTTCAATACTCCAGAATATCCCTACTTGGCCATTGTTGGCTATGTTGGAGGGAAAGATAAAGGTAGATTGGAACTCAGCATGGAGGATCAAAAGATCTCTTTTGACCTCTTTGAAGCAATGAAACACTCAGATATGGGTGATGCCTGTTTCGAAGAAGAAGAGGTGGAGCAGGAAATAGCATTATTAGCCTCAACCATGGTACTACAGTCTCTTTTGGAAAAAGAACCTGGCTATAGGAGAGATTTCTTAGCTCGTGATGAAGAGCTTGATGATTCAAAAGACAGTTGTGTTGAACAGGTGGTTTTTGTAGAATTGGAAAAACTGAGACCAGCAGAAAAGCCCAAAGCATAATTGAAGACCCTTCTGGAACATTTAAAGTATGTATTCTTGGAAGAAGATGAGACCAAACCTGTTATAATTATCAACTCTTTAAAAGGAATCAGTCCATCATATTGTATGAACAAAATCAATTTGGAAGCCAATTATAAGCCTGTGCGACAACCCTAGAGAAGATTGAATCCTATAATGAAGGAGGAAGTAAGAAAAGTGCTCAAGTTATTAGAGGTAAGCCTTATCTATCCAATTTTAGACAGCTCATGGGTTAGTCCTGTTCAAGTTGTTCCAAAAAAAGGAGGGATAACAGTAATAAGAAATGATCGAACTGAACTAATTCCTACCATAATAGTCACAAGATGGAGAATGTGAATTAATTATAGAAAGCTTAATGAAGCCACAAGAAAAGATCACTACCCGCTTCCTTTCATGGATCAAATGCTTGAGAGACTGGGAAAAATGTCACTTTATGGTTCAAGAAGGCATTGTGCTGGGACACAAGATTTCTAAAAAAGGAATTGAGGTGGATAAAGCTAAATTAGATGTTATTGATAAGCTCCTACCCCCAGTCAATGTGAAAGGCATACACAGTTTTTTGGGTCATGCAGGATTTTATCGGCGATTCATTAAAGACTTCTCCAAAATTGCTAAACCCTTAAGCAATCTGTTGAACAAGGAAGCTGTGTTTGTATTTAACGAAGAGTGTCTAGAAGCCTTTAACACTCTCAAAGCTAAACTGATTTCTACTCCTGTGATTACGTCACCAGACTGGGGCAAGAGTTTGAATTGATGTGTGATGCAAGCGATTATGCAGTAGGTACAGTACTTGGGCAGTGGAAAGGCAGAATGTTCCATACCATCTATTATGCTAGCAAAGTTTTGAATGATGCTTAGATTAACTATGCCACAACTGAAAAAGAATTACTGGCAATTGTGTTTGCACTAGAGAAATTCTGGTCTTATCTGGTAGGATCAAAGGTAGTAATTTACATTGATCACACAACAATTAAATATTTGTTGCATAAAGCTGATTCCAAGCCACGACTGATCAGATGGATACTGCTACTTCAAGAATTTTATTTAGTCATCAAGGACAAGAAAGGGTCCGAAAATGTGGTAGCAAATCACCTATCTAGATTGGTGAATGAGGATGTCACTTCAAAGGAAGCTGAAATAAGAGATAAGTTCCCTGATGAATATTTGTTTTCGATTGTAGGGAGACCCTGGTTTGTTGATATGGCTAATTTTAAAGCAGTAGGGGTCATACCTAAAGATCTCAATTGGCAACAGAGAAAGAGGTTCTTCTATGATGCTCAACATTATGTTTGGAATGACCCATACTTGTTCAAAATAGGTGCAGATAATCTCCTTCGGAGATGTGTGACAAGTGAGGAGGCTAAGGGCATATTGTGGCATTGTCACAATTCACCATGTGGCGGGCATTATGGCGGAGGCAAAACAACAGCCAAGGTCTTACAGTCAGGATTCTTTAGGCCAAAACTTTTTAAAGATGCTCATCATCTTGTCTTAAAGTGTGACCAATGTCAGAGAATGGGGGGAATTTCCCAAAGAAATGAGATGCCTCTGCAAAACATCATGGAAGTGGAAGTTTTTGATTGTTGGGGTATTGAAGGGAATGGACCCATGAAATCAATACCCCAATTGAAAGGTTTTTGAAAAACATGCTTCTATTTATAGACTAGGTAGCTTCCTTGAGAAGCTTTCTTGAGAAAACTTCCTTGAGAAGCTTCTTTGAGAAAACTTCCTTGAGAAGCTAGAGCTTAGCTACACATACCCCTCTCATAACTAAGCTCACCTCCTTGAGAAGTTTCCTTAAGAAGATTCCTAAAGAAGCTAAAGCTTAGCTACATACACCTCTCTAATAGCTAAGTTCACCTCCTTGAGATGAGAAGCTAGAGCTTAGCTACATACACCTCTCTAATAGCTAAGTTCACCTCCTTGAGATGAGAAGCTAGAGCTTAGCTACACACCCCCTATAATAGCTAAGCTCACCCATATGCCAAAAAAACATAAAAATACAAAAAAAGTCCCTACTACAAAGACTACTCAAAATGCCCCGAAATACAAGGCTAAAACCCTATACTACTAGAATGGCCAAAATACAAGGCCCAAACAAAGGAAAAACCTATTCTAATATTTACAAAGATAAGCGGGCTCATACTTAGCCCATGGACTTGAAATCTACCCTAAGGCTCATGAGAATCCTAGGGCCTTCCCTTGGATCTCTAGCCCAATCTACTTGGAGTCTTCTATCCAATGCCCTTGCGGGGTAGGATTGCATCAATATGGATGATGGGTAATTGTTGAATATGGATGATGAGTAATTGTTGAATGTGGACAATGAACAATTGTTGGATGTGTGTTGAATAATGAATATTGTGTAAGCTCATGACGTTTGCTTATGCTTTCTTGCTAATTGTGGTTATTTGGAATTGGTATTGGTTCTTTTTATAATGAACTCACCCTTGAAATTTTGTATCGTGTGGTTGATACCTGTGATGATCTCGAACCTTGTTCGAGGGATGAAAATGACAGCAGTAGGGTGCAGGAATGAGATTCTGTGGAGGAGCCGCCAAGCCGACATGATGACGTTGGGATTATTTTGGGGAGAGAGTTGTGTTTTGTTAATCAACTCTTCCATAGTGGTTCGTGATTTCTTTTGTTGGATTAAGGATGTAAATCACAGATTTAACTATATCTATGAATTGGTTTAATCTTCATTATGTGTATGATGTGTACTGAACTACTGTATTAAAATTCATGTATTCAGTTAAACATTGGTGCATGTTTGGGGACATATACATACATATATATGTATATATAATTGTGAAACTCAAATTTACTATGATTTTCATAAGCAAAAATAATGGAGTTTTCATAAAAGAAAGAAAAAGAATTTAATTTTCCAGTTATTAGAGTGGTGATATTGTAGCGATGAGGCAGGTCGTTACATTGATATGAAACCATATTGTGTCAATGGTTGTTGCTGAGTCCTCGTTCCAATATTAACACACATTTTTAACATGTTATACAAAGTGCTATGGTTGGTTGAATACATATAAGAATATTTGAAATCTACAAATCAAGGAAAGTGCAACATGTAATTCATTGTTGTCTAGATAATTTAAATATACTGAGCTCATGTCCCCTAATATTTAATATCAACCTAAGAAGTGATGTTTTATGCAGGACCACAATGAAGATGGGATGCTTTCACTTTCTGAATTTTCTGACCTGATTGATGCTTTTGGCAATCAAGTTACAACCAGCAAGGTTCCTACCTAAGTAGTTATTTTGCATTTCATGTGTTCCTATTACTTTTTATTGTTGAATTATTTGCTTTGGAAATTATCTTTAATTTGTTTGTGTACTTGGATTTGGACTTTGATTCATATTTTCTGTCCTATTTTCAAATTCTATGGTTTATATTTTCTATAAACTAATATAATCTTGAATGTTAAAACTTAGAACCTTGAATTTGGTTATATTGAAGTCCAAATATTCACTACAAGCTCTTGAGGGACTCATGGTTGAAATAATGAATCTTTACCCTGTGAATCTTGAAATGAAGTTACAATATAAAATCTAGTTTTATAATTATATATATACACATTTTACAATATCATCAATACATTATTTTTCAACAGAAACAAGAGCTATTCAAAGCAGCTAACAAAAATGGAGATGGTGTTGTTAGCATGGACGAGTTGGCTTCCCTTCTTACTTTTCATCAAGAACAGTAACGACCCATCTAAATTACAAGATATAAGTTTTAATTGTGTATGCCTATTGTTGTCTTTTGCTCGAAGAGCCACTGTGTTTGGTAATTTAATTGGTATCTCTATATCATTATTTGTGATTTTATGATTTATAATTATAATGTTTGACTTACTTTGAAGTTTGTTCTATTCTTATTTGCTTAGCTAGCTTCTGGTATTGCAGGGAACCATTATTGAATTGTTGTCCTGTGTGTGGTGAGGTTCTTCAGATTTCTGACCAGTTGAACAACATGATCCACTTAGCTCTTTGTTTTGATGAAGGGACTGGTAACCAGGTGATGGCTGGAGGATTCTTGACAGATAAGCAGGCTTCATATGGGTAAATTTCTGCTAATTTAGGCATTGAGTGACAGGGTACGAGAAAGAGCATAAGCTTTATTGACCTAATGGATTATACCCATTTTATGGACTATAGTTATGTAATTTGTATCATAAGAAAATTAAAATCACTTCTTTATTTTTCTGTTTGTATAGGTGGTTCTTCAAAGTGAGTGAATGGGCACATTTCTCATCTTACGATGTGGGTATTCGATCTGGATCAAGTGCATCCCATATTCTGGTATACAATATTTTCCACTAATTTCCTTTTCTTTTATTTAACAATTCAATTATATATATTTATATGATAGATCAGACATGAGTGTATGTTTCAAGTTATATCAGGATGTACAGGACCTCATGCAATATCTTCTTAGGTTTCTTAGGTTGCTAATTATTGAGTTTGCCCATTCACATCCACCATAATTAGAAAAAAGGCTTTCAGGCTTATTTACTAAAATCTATCATTCCTGGTAGTCTTTTCATGCTATTTTCCTCTTAATTTTCTGTTTGTCATATCCATGTATGAATGGACTGTATGTAGAATTTATAACCTAAATTTTATTTTAGTACGTAAGCATGGCCTCACTTTTTAGTACGTAATTTTATTTTATATTATAAATCATAAAATATAAAATATAAATTTTAATTTTTTATGAAATTAAAGTTTTTAATTTGAAAAGTGAAGTTTTCATTTTTTTAGATTTTCTTAACTACAAATTCTTATTAATTTTCCTTTTTCTTTATTGAAAGATGTATTTTACACACTATTTTATAATTAATTATAAAATATTTTTCTTAATTATACCAAACTTCCTTATTTTCATATTTCATTTTTTATTGTTTATTCATTTTAATTTAAAAATAATTTTATATCATAATATAAATTATCTATTATCAATATAAATATAATTATATATTAAAAATGTTTATTTATTATGAATAATAATTATAGGTATATAAGAAATACTGATCCGACTAAAATATTGGTTATATTGTTAATATATATATATATATGTATGTATATATATATATATATGTATGTATATATTAATCTTTCATTTCACTTGGTTTATATAAATTCTAAGGGATTCTAACCCAATTATTGTAAATTTCATAGTATGTAAATTCAATTTGTATGAATAAAAAAAAGAGAACCCGCTCTCACTACTACAAAAAGGTTTTTTAACAGTGGTTAAAAAGACCCTTTAACAACAATTTTGAATCATCGTTGTATGTAGCGACATTAAAAATAGAACATTTTTTCTTACGGTTCAAAATTAATCGTCGTAGAAAGTAAAATTTTTCTAAGATGATTATTATCAATAACCGTCTTAGAAAGTTTATATTCTAAGATGGTTAATTGGTAAGAATCGTCTTAGAATATATACTTTCTATGCCGGTTATTGCTAATAATAATCTTAAAAAGTCATGTTTGAAATGACTTTCTAAGACAATTATATCTAATAACTGTCGTAGAAAGTATACATTCTAAGACGGTTTATTGGTAAGAATCGTCTTAGAATGTATACTTTCTAATAACCGTCTTAAAATGACCTTCTAAGTTATCATGTAACGATAAGATATTCGAAACACTAGAAAATGAGTTTCTAAGTTATTATAATATGCAAATTCAAATCA
Source organism: Glycine max (assembly GCF_000004515.6). Classification (NCBI taxonomy): domain Eukaryota; kingdom Viridiplantae; phylum Streptophyta; class Magnoliopsida; order Fabales; family Fabaceae; genus Glycine; species Glycine max. The sequence goes on from NC_038242.2 coordinate 29,989,678, forward strand.
TAATTTGAGAAAACAAAGTGACTGAGGTCGTACCCGAATCAAATAAACATTAAAATGCAGTAACTAGGAAGTGATCCTAGGTCGTTTCCCAACGAGCAATGATAAACCAAATGTTCATAATATACTTGCAGTAACAGTAACGATTGAGGGGTGGATGTTTGTTTTGTGAAATAAAGAACAAGCGAACTAGAATGCGAAATTAATAGTATTAAAAACGGGATGTTTCCTCTGATTCAGAAGCCACTCTCTTGTCCTAGGTTATGGAGAATTTGTCCCTAACAGTTAACCACTTAATCCAACCCTATTTTAATTTACTAAGCGAAAACCAACTTAGGGCTGTCAATACGTGATTAGGCAACACATACACCAATTAACCCTTCGTCCATTAAGCATGAACGCAAGTTAGGCTCAGAGGCAATTAATCGAACACGAAGCGTGCACAGATTAATATTAACAAATGTGGGTTAATTGGTGAAGGAATCAGCGCCTCAAAATTAGCCTTACATAATTTCAACGAACACAGAGAATATAAATGAAACTAGGAGCATAAACGTAAATAAAGATAAGAGCATAAAACGTAAATGAAACTAAAGGCAGAAGAAGAAACAAGAACGAAATTGTAATTAGAAGCAGAAAATGGAAAATTGCATTACGTGAACAGTAGCAATAGAACAGAAAACGTAAAACCCTCAACCCTATACTCTGAATAATAGTCTAACAAAATTTCCTTGCACGAATCCCAAGGATGCTATTTAAAAGAGTCACTCAAAGTCACTGGGTCCTATTACATTATTCTGACCCAAAAAGAAATAAACACTGAACCACAAAAAATAAAATTGCAATCTCCTAATTAGAAATTAACTAAGGTAAGGTAAGCGCTGCTTTATTTGCCCTCTTCAAGTCCACAACCAAAATCTGGATTAAGCCCAATGTTTCATTAATTCCTGAAATTAGATTAAAAACATCAAATTAGCTAAATGAGCCCGAATAATAAAATTGCCTAATTAATTTGACAATTAAGATTAATCAGTAATTAAAATGGTGCAAAAAAGGTTTAAGAAATAAAAGAAAATGATGGCACATCACAAAGTATTTGCTAGTTGTACTCATAATTTTGGTACAAAATTTAAGATAAGCTGAACTTACTTTCAACTTGGATTATTGTTGCGTCATGCAACCTAGGATATAAATTTAAGAGAGAAAAATAATTGTCATTGTCTCCGAAACAAAATGACAAAGCAAACTAGAAACATCAATAATTTATGACTATATATAACAGATTGGTTAATTAATTAAGTTACTACCATTGACAATATAATGTAAGTACATATAAGGGGGGCAAAATTAAGATACTGAAGAGTTTACATAACTGTTCGCAGCCGGCAAGTGTACCGGATCGCACAAGTAGTATAAAACGGTAAGAACCGAGTATCGAACTTCGGGGAACTTGTGTTATCTGGCAAGCTATTTCGGTAAATAGGTGTCTGGTATGAAAAGATGATTGTGGTTATGAACAAGTATGTAAACTATCTATGCAAAAAGAAAGAAAATCACGCAACAGAAATGTTGTGTAAAAACAAGTAGAGAACGCGTTGGTCTTCCTAATAGGTTCCTGATGCTAAAACGGATGTTCTCTATCTAACAATGCTCATGTATTCCTATGTTGTCTCCTGGACTGCTAGACCCCGATTCCTCATGATAGCCTAGCGTAATCCTGATCAAGTCTCGTCCGCAGATTCCTCTTGTAAGACTAAACTCAACCAGGACCGCATTAAGACACACATACACAACTAAGTTCTTGTACCCCGATTCCTCGTGATAGTACAACAACTTAGCCCCGTACTATCAAGGACTTTAGAATCAAACCAATTTCCACTATTGAATGACCCTAACAAAGCATGCATCTACGTGATCAAGGTAATGGGATACTGGAATGAAAAGTAGATAGCACAGAGAACACACAAAACATCATTACATAGATAGAAATATATTTACATTAGGTACCTACAGGAAAGATCAAACAGAGGATTTAGCTTTCCATAGTCCAGAAACCTCCTTTACAGCACATAGAAGAACAAGATGAAAGATTGCAAAAATACAAGTGGTGAGGATGTCTCCTTCACCTCTAGGATCTCAAAATCACTCACAAACTCATCTCAAGCTCTCAGAATGGCTTTCGCTTTGAGCACTCGTCTCTGCAGATCTTCACACAGCAAAATCTCTCAAAACTCTTTGGAACTTGGACCTTTCTCTCTCTAGAACTTCCTAAACATGCAAAAGCTTCAAGCCAAGGCCAGACTCTCGTGCATGCAGAGGCTTCTCAAGGAAAAATGCCAAACTCCCACAAAAAATCTAATTTCAAGCTTAAATAGGTGGGTTGGTCCGTGCTCGCACACTTAGCGCAAATCTGAATCGCTAAGCGCGCATAAGTAGATTTTGGCTTAGCACGCTTCTCTCACTTAGCGAATGAGCTGAAGCGGTGCGCTTGATGACCTGGAGCGGTGCGCTCAATGAACTTGACAACTCATCTTCTTCTAGATTCTTCCTCGCGCTTAGCCACTGAGTGTCGCGCTTAGCGAATGCTCGCTAAACCAGCAGATTGGCTTAGCGAGAAGGTGAAAACAACACTTTTGCCAATTTGCCTAATTAACCTGAAATTGAGAGAAATAGATTATTAAACACACAAAACAAAAGTATAAAAGATATATTACCTATATTTAACAGAAAGTACTTATAATATTACAAAACAACTATAAATTGGAGAAGTTTGATACAATATACACAAGTTTTATACACAAAAGTTAGTCGTATTCATCGATTAACAACTCCCCCAAATTTACAGTTTTGCTTGTCCTCAAGCAAAAGAGAATAACTCACTTGTCCTCAAGTGGTAAAACATGCAATGTTTATGTACAAAGGTGTATGCATCAAATTTTTTTTATTGCATGATGAGAAAGATGAAGCAATGTGTACCTATCACTTGTTTTCACAGAATATGCAGCTAGACAAAGAGGAAAACAAAATGTGAACTATACAGTTAGATGAAGTTAATCATAAGACAGATATCAAGGAAAGTAGCTCAAGCCACAGTCTCACGGCTACTGTTTCACTCAAGCATAAGTGTTTAAGCTATTCATTGATAACAATTAACAGGAGGTCCAATCTTTGCATTTCATCTCATGCCATCAAGTCAGAAATGTATAAATAGAATCAGAAGGACTTTCTCAGGCTTGTAGTGAGGTTTGGCTACAAAAATTCATTAGTTTTTCTAGGATTCAAAGGTTTAGATTTTAAAAGAGCACAAGTCCTAGACTTATCTCAATGATCTTTTCTTGAATCATACAAGTAGCCTTCTCACTATTTTTCTTCTCTTAAGTCGCTTTTGACCTTATTGAAACAACACACTTTTTCTTTTCTTCTTCCTTTTTTTAACATATAACTTATTTGTTGTGTGTGCTGATGCTTAACCTTTTTCTTTTCATTCTAATTGACTTTCCTCCCCCAAATTTAGAGTAAATTTTCCTTGAACCATATGCTCTCCTAGAATCTAAACAAGGTATCAGGAGATAATCATTTAAGTTTGGGGTTCAATTCATGACAAAAATCATTCAGCTTATAGAAGGAGAAAAAGATACAGTTATCATTCAAGGTGAGCTATTTGGTCAAAAGAGCTTGTGTATATACAAATCATGGCCTTCATCATGTTCTAAGCTATACATATCATTCTAGAATTCAGAGATTCATGCAAAGATCATTACTCACAGTTAGTCATTCACTCACAGAGTAGGGTCACACTCTCACCGGTTTTTGGTTCAAGCTTTTTCTTTCACAATCAGTCTGTCTATTGACTAACAATTCTACTGTAAGTTCACATTCTTGTTCTTTCTTTGTTCAACATGCATATTAGTTCAAATTCATGAAAAGAAACACAGATCTCATCTTAAGCATGCATTCAATTTAAAACAAGGCATACATCCATTTCACAAAATAAATAAACTACTTCACTGCCATACCAACAAAAGTTGAGTTAAACTGTTCCAGATGCTTCAGGATGAGTGATCGAGGCCGTACCCGAATCAAATAAATATTAAAAATGCTAGGATGTCTCCCAACGAGCAATGGTCAACCAAACGTTCATAACAGATAGTAATAAAACAGTAACGAATTGGGGGGGTGTTTGTTTTTGTAAATTAAACAGCGAGCAAATTTTAATTAGAAAATATCAAAATTAAAAACACGTTGTTTCCCCTTGATTCACAAGCAAGTCTCTTATCCAAGGTTACGAGAATTTATCCTTTATCAATTCAACCACTTAATCCAACCCTAAATTAAATTACTAAGCGAAATTTAACATAAGGCAGTCATTATGTGATTAAGAAACACATACACCAATTAATCATGAACGAAACTGATCATTAAGCATGAACGTAAATTAAGCGTAGAGACAATTAATCAAGCACTAAGCATGCATGGATTAATAGCAACAAATACAGAGTAATTGGTGAAGAGGAAAAACTTATCAGTATTCAATAGTAATAATAAAACCTCAAAGAGAGTTGTGCTTGATCCTCAAGAGAAAACAACGCTGGAGACTTAGCCTTCCATTAATCAGTAGAAAACGAAATTGCAGATTGAAGCAGGAAATGAAATTTTATTGCTACGTGAATAGTAAAAACATGAATTGCAAAACCTAAAATTATTTTTTCTCCCTAAAACGAAAAGAAGTTCCTAAACTAAAGCCTTGGTGCTGTTATATAGGTTCTCAGCCCCCAAAGCATACAAATCTGTTTTAAGTCCAAGCCCATTAATAAAATAAAATCTAGACAAGATAAGATAAGATTTGATAAAATAAAATCTAGATAAGATAAGATAAGATAAAATCTAGATGAAATAATATCTACATTAGATAAAATCTGGATAAGATAAGATTTGGTAGAATAAAGTTGTCTGCTCTCTTCAAGTCCAAGCCCAATTGCTTATAATTCTCCTAAAATTAAATTAAAAACACAAAATTAGTCCAGTAGGCCCAAATGATAAAACTGCATAATTAATTTGATAATTAAGGCTAATCAGTAATTAAAATGGTGACAAAAAGGGTTAAGAAATAGGAGAAAATGATGAAACATCAAATCCCTCACACTTAGCCTTTTGAACTCCTAGGCAAAATAAAAAAACAAAGCAAGGGACAAATCTAGAGACATTAAAGAGAAACAAACAGACACAAAAATAATTACATATTTCTCAATGAATCTTAAGGAATGAAAAGAATGGGTAACATTCTACACGTAAAGAGTTAAAGAATCAAGGCCATCATGAAAATCATCCAAGCATCTCAAACATGGCAAGATAGTCAATCAGCTCAAGAATGAAAAGTGATAAAGCCTCACAAGATATGCACTCTATCTCTCAAGTGTCTAGGCTACTGTTTACTCTCAGAGCACCCATGAAAACAAACACCACATAGACTTGGCAAGACTCTAAAATTGACAACCACATCACAAGCACATGCACATGAGGATCAAAAGGTCTTTTAAGGTTATAATGGGGCCAAGGACAAGGTAGATGAAAGTATGGGATAGTAGCTAAAACCCAAAGGAATAGAGGAGCAATGGGGAATAAGTGGGAAGTAAGAAAAAGTAGTAAACCCCAAAACCAAAATTACAAATTAAGCTTTAAAAAGTAAACCCAAAACAAAATCAACCAAGTCTTCAACCAATCCAAGTCTTCAAACCAAGACCTCATTTTTTTATATTATATATATATATATATATATATATATATATATATATAAATTTATTGTATTTTTCTTTTGTTTTGTTTTTTTTTAACGTGGACAGTAGCAATTGAAAGCATTTGAAAAATAAAGCAACAATTAGGCAATATATGTATACATCATCAAGCATGGCCAATAAAAACATATCATCCAATGAAACATACCCCCCCTCCCCCCTCACACTTATTCCCAAAACAATTCCAAAGCTCCAAAATTCCTTAAGGGTAGGGTGAAATCATGGTTTTTCACTTAAGGCTTGTAATGAGCTTCAAAACAAAGAAAGGGGAACATAGGCTCAAAGGGGCTATCAAAGGAATTAATTCAAGGTAGACTCATTTGGCTAGAGGCTTATAAGAACAAAATGCCTAAATCATCTCCCAACATGCATGTGAAGCAAGAAGTATCAACAAGAGTCAAGCCAAGGCTATTGTGCAAGCAATCAATGGGGCAAAACACGCCGAATAAAGTAGATGATGATGGCTCAAATTCTCACCAAGGGTAAATCTATCACTTTCAATTCGAACTTTCAAAACTAACTTGACATGTAGAGAAAAAAAAGGGTTTCAATTCACAAAATGCCAAGAAACTCCTATTTCAAAAACAATTACCCATTACCTGTACATAACCCAAAATTCAAAGAGAAACATGCAATGTTGTACACAAAACATAAAACAAAAATAACAAAATTAACCTAGAAAAACCTAATAAAATTAACTAGAATACCCAACAAAATTAAAGAACAATCTCAATACCCAACAAAATTAAAGAACAATCTCCCCCCTCACACTTAAACAACACATTGTCCTCAATGTAGCACAATCATAAGATCAAGAACAATCAAAACAATCAATAAATTTGGACAAGTGCAATAAAAGTAAAGAAGGAGATGGAAAAAGAAAACTCCCTAAGTCATGGCGGAAGAGAAGTAGGGTGAAGTAAAGAGGTCTCCTCCACCACTACATGCACTAAGGAGGGATTTGTGAGGAATGGTTTCAGCCGGTGTCCATTGACCTTGAAGCTCTTATCCATGGACTCACTTTTGATCTCAACTGTACCATAAGGAAAAACGTTAGTCACCACAAAAGGACCAATCCACTTTGACCTCAATTTACCACTCATAAGTCCGAGCCTAGAGTTATACAATAAAACTTTCTATCCAACCACGAAGTCCTTCTTAGCTATCAGGCTGTCATGGAACTTCTTGGTCTTCTCCTTGTAGAATTTGGAATTCTCATAGGCTTCTAAACGGATCTCATCTAGCTCACTTAGTTGCAACTTCCTTTCCTCTCCAGCCTGATCAATAGAGAAGTTGTAGGTCTTTACAGCCCAGTAGGCTCTGTGCTCTATCTCTACATGATGCAATCCTAACCCGGAAGGGCATTGGATAGAAGACTCAAAGTAGATTGGGCTAGAGATGCAAGAGAAGGCCCTAGGGTTCTCATGAGCCTTAGGGTAGATTTCGGGCCCATGGGCTAAGTATGAGCCCACTTATCTTTGTATATATTAGATTAAGGTTTCATTATTTTTTGGCCTTGTATTTAGGGCTCCATAATGTAGGTAGGGTACCCTAGAAATGTAGGATTTTTTAGCCCTTGTATTTTAGGGCACCTAGACTAGTTTTTGAATTAGGGGTAGTTTTGTAATTTCACATGAATTAAGTGAATATTTGATGTGTGTGTTGGAAAATAAATTTAATTGAATAGGGAGAAGCCCAATCCAATTAAATTTTAGAGGGGGGTGAGCATTTGGTTGCTACACCCCATTGCCACATCATATAGTCACACTTTATGCTTGTCCTTCATGCTTTACATGCCTCATGACACCTAAGCACACTTAGTGGAGAATCTTGGACTTGATCTTGGATTAGTGGGCTGAACCAAAACTAAAATTCACTAATCATAATTAGTGTGTCACTTAGGCTATAAATAGAGGTCATGTGTGTGCATTTTTTCAACTTTGATCATTTGAATATTAAACTTTAGATTTCAGAGCTCTTTTAGAGCACAAAATTTCGTGCTCTTCTCTCCCTCTCCATTCATCATATCCTTCTTCCTTCAAGCTCTTATCCATGGCCTCCTATGGTGGTGAGCTTCTTCTAGACTCATCTTCTCCTTGAAGTGGCGTCTCCTCTCTCTCTTCCTTCTCCATTCCGCTGCCATTCATCTTCCAAGAAGCAAAGGAATCCATTGATGAAGAAGATCCTAGGCCTACAAGCTCCAATGGAGCTTACATCATGTGGTATCAAGAGCATCTTCATCTAGGTGATGTTCTTTTGCTTCCTCTATCTTTTTGTTTGGTGAATTCTCTTTAATTCCTTGTTCTTCATCTTATTCTCCATGTATATCCTCCATTGTCTTGTGGTTTGGTTCTGTTTAGAGTAGATTCAAAACAATAAACCGATTAAATCTTAGATCACTTGTTCTTGCATTTCTATGGTTCAAATTTTGTAGATCTACCCTTGAATCTTGTTTTTGTGTTGATTTTAGGTTCTATCAATTTTCATTCATAATATTCTTGTGCTGAACCTTTAGATCTAAATTTTCTTCCAAAATATTGATTAGAAAAACAAAACACAAAAATATAAGTGTAAATCACTTAATCCATGTTGTCTTAGAGTCATGTTTGGTCATAGTAATTGTCATATTATGCTCTAAGTTTGTGTTGAATTTTTATTTTGTTTATTGAATTCTAGATACATTTGTTCATGTATTCTTGTCATTCTTAGCCTATCTTTTGAATTTTGAGTCTAATTCATGCATGTTATTTAGTTCATAACATGTTCTAAATCAATTCCTAGAAGTAGTCTTGTTGTTGAACTCTTTTTTTGTTTTCTAAGATTCCTACATGATGCCTATGATGAAGTTGAGTTGTGGCTGGATTTATGAATCAAATAAGTCTTAAGCTCTCTTGAATTGTGTTATTCAAGATAATTGAGCATAAGCAAACACAAATTGTAACTATCCAAGCCTTAAGCAACATAAACACTACTCTTGATTTCTAGGTTGAAATCGCTAGTACTGGCAGCTTGGACATACAAACTTGTATAAATTACTGGGAATTGGTCACTACGTTTTTTGAGTTGAAAGTTTTACTGAATTTTATAGACATCTGGAAAAAAATTATAAAAAAGTAACCAAGTGAATTGGATTAAAGGAAAAAAATAATAAAAATCACACAAGTTGGCAGAAAAATCAGTGTCCAGGAAAAAACAAAGTGAAAGGGAAGTGTGCTTGTTGTTTTGGCTCAAAATTTGTTCTATAATTGGTGCCTATTTTATACCAATCCAAGTTCTAAAATTTCAATTGAAAATTACCATGAATACAAGTTCCAAAACTAGAGGTTTCTTGAGTCTTTTTTTTTATTTTTTTTTACTCTACTCTAGAGCCATTCTAAGTTTCTCTTTGAGTCCTAGCTTGCTTTTATGTGCTTTTCATTGCTTTAATTGTTGAATAATCCTTGAAAATTTGTCTTGTTAAAACTCTATTGGTTTAACTTTCATTTCATTTTTTTTGGTCTTTGGTTATTGCTTGTCTCTTTGTTTCCTTGTTTGTGAGTTGCCATATAGGGAATTGGAAAGGAGGATTAGTGCCATCCCTTGAAGAATTTGAGTCAAGAAGTAAGGGGCCAACCACCTTAAGAGCTATTGGACTAAGAAGCACTCCAAATTAAGTGAATCACCAAAGAGAGAACAACCACCAAAATTGAGGACCTTTTTGTAATTTTTTTTAATTGAGAATTTACTTACCTTCATTGCTTTCAAATTTTGTAACAAAAAGGCCTTTCATTGGAAGTAAGTTGGGAGCCGCCAATAGGTCACCTTACTTCCATTTGTGTGTAATAATTTTAGGCAATTTTTCCTTAGGATAGTGAGTGTTTTGTTGGGAACCTTAAATGAGGTCATTCAAACACTCTTAGGATCCGCCTAGTTTACATTTCTTTCACTTTAATTTCTTGCTTACTTTCATAGTTTATTTTCTTTACTAGCCGCACCTAGTTTATCTTTTTATTGCATAGTAATTTCTTCTTTCTTATCACGCTTATCTTGAGTTCTTTTGGAACCTTAGCTTTGACCTTTTTTACAAAGCCCCAAAAAGAAAGAACCACAACTTAGGAACCAACATGAGTCATCATTCATCTAGTGTTAATGGCGAGGGTACTAGTCATAAGGACCCTCTATCTAAAATCTTAGATGAGTTGAGTTCCCTCAAGTTATGGAAAGAAAAACTAGAAAGAAAAGAAAAACGAAAAGAGAGGGTATAAATAAATCAAGATGAGAGGGAACAAATAAGGGAAGAAGAAAGAAGGAAAATACTAAAAGAGTTAAGAAAAGAAAAACATGTCTGCTATAGTAGTCATAACTCTTGCAAGAGCCTAAGTGAAGAACTTCGTGACTATTATGAAGGAAGACATAGGTCACATCTTAGACCTCACTCCCATAGGAGAGAAAAGGAAAGAAAGCCTCAAGAGGCTAAGATTAACCTCTCATACTTCCATGGGAAGGACAATGTAGAGGCTAACTTAGATTGGGAAAGAAGGGTAGAGCAACAACTTAAAAGAAAGTCTACTTCAAAATCTTATGGCTCTCACTCTTATCCAAAGAAAGACCAAGGTCAAGGCATCTTAGGGGTGACACCTTCTAAGCCCAAAGATGATAAGGGGAAGACAATAGAAAAGCAACCCCTTAAGGCTAGTATGCAAGAAAAGACTAGCTCCATGAAGTGCTTTAAATGTCTTGGAAGAGGACACATTACTTCTCAATGCCCCACCAAGAAAACTATGATTATGAGGGGCCAAGACATTTATAGTAGCCAAGATGAGGCTACTAGTTCACCTCCCTCTAGTGAAAGTGAAGAAGCAAAAGGGGAAGAATCTAGTAACCCCCAAGAAGAAGGACAACCTTTAATGGTTAAGGAGGAGTGTAAGGAGGTAAGTGTCTCCTCCAAGAGGTTAGCTAAGAAGGAAAAACATTTTGAAATAAAGACAAATATTAAAGAAATTTCCCCTCTTAGACAACCTTCACATTTTCTCCTTTGTAAAAAGACACTTGTTAGCATTGCCACACCTCTTAGGCTTGAGTTTATTCCTCAAGTAAAGGACTTGTTGGATGAGGGTTTGGTTCGCAAGGGCTTAAATCCTTGTCCTTTGTTGGTGCCCAAAATAGGTATTATTAGGCACCAAATCCCTAAAATAGGTGGTATGATGAATGCTTTGAGTGGTGCAACACTCTTTTGTAAAATCAGTCACCCACCCAACATCTTCATGATTTGTGTACATAGGGACTCATTAGGTAGGTCTGTTCTTATTTTTAGTTTCAATACAAACTTAGGTACTCATATGGGACACCTTAGGTTAGTCATACTTTTTGGTAGGAATAATCAACATGAAAATATAGAAAAAGGTATGTTTTATTGCATTACTTTTCTTAATTTTTTAAATAGTGATCAAGGGGTTCCCATGAACCCTAAGAGAATAAAGGTCATTCATGAGTGGCCCACTGCACCTAGTATAAGAAAAATTTGGGACTTCCATGACTTAACAAACTTTTACAAAAGGTTTGTCCCATATTTTTCCATACTTGTAGCACCACTCATTGAGTTGGTGAAGAACTATGTTCCTTCATGGGAAGATGCCCTGCAAATTGGTTTTCAGACCTTACCTTACTTCAACATACCAAACACCACTAATATATATGTTTTTGTTCTTTTTACAGGTGTTGCGAAAAAAATCCCAGAGTTTGAAGAACCTCAGGATTTGAGGTCAAATCCTTTTCAAGGGGGAGGGAATGATGCAATCCTACCCCGGAAGGGCATTGGATAGAAGACTCAAAGTAGATTAGGCTAAAGATGCAAGAGAAGGCCCTTGGGTTCTCATGAGCCTTAGGGCAGATTTCGGGCCCATGGGCTAAGTATGGGCCCACTTATCTTTGTACATATTAGATTAAGGTTTCATTATTTTTGGGCCTTGTATTTAGGGCTCCATAATGTAGGTAGGGTACCCTAGAAATGTAGGATTTTTCAGCCCTTATATTTTAGGGCACCTAGACTAGTTTTTGTATTAGGGGTAGTTTTGTAATTTTACATGCATTAAGTGAATATTTGATGTGTGTGTTGAAAAATAAATTTAATTGAAGATGTAAGCTCCATTGGAGCTTGTAGGGCTAGGATCTTCTTCATTAATGGATTCCTTTGCTTCTTGGAAGATGAATGGCAGCAAAATGGAGAAGGAAGAGAGAGAGGAGACACCACTTCAAGGAGAAGATGAGTCTAGAAGAAGCTCACCACCATAGGAGGCCATGAATAAGAGCTTGGAGGAAGAAAGAGATGAATGAAGGGAGAGGGAGAGAAGAGCACGAAATTTTGTGCTCTAAAAGAGCTCTAAAATCTGAAGTTTAATATTCAAATGATCAAAGTTGAAAAAAATGCACACACATGACCTCTATTTCAATTCAAATTTCACTTGGATTTGAAATTGAATGCCAAATTTTGGAGCCAAAAATTCACTAATTATGATTAGTGAATTTTAGTTATGGTTCAGCCCACTAATCCAAGATCAAGTCCAAGATTCTCCACTATGTGTGCTTAGGTGTCATAAGGCATGTAAAGCATGAAGGACATGCACAAAGTGTGACTATATGATGTGGTAATAGGGTGTAGCAAGCAAATGCTCACCCCCCCTCTAAAATTTAATTGGATTGGGCTTCTCCCAATTCAATTAAATTTATTTTCCAACACACACCTCAAATATTCACTTAATGCATGTGAAATTACAAAACTACCCCTATTACAAAAACTAGTCTAGGTGCCCTAAAATACAAAGGCTGAAAAATCCTACATTTCTAGGGTACCCTACCTACATTATGGAGCCCTAAATACAAGGCCCAAAAATAATGAAACCTTAATCTAATATGTACAAAGATAAGTGGGCTCATACTTAGCCCATGGGCCCGAAATCTGCCCTAAGGCTCATGAGAACCCTAGGGTCTTCTCTTGCATCTCTGGCCCAATCTACTTTGAGTCTTCTATCCGATGCCCTTCTGGGGTAGGATTACATCACTACAGGAAGATGACATTCCTTGCCAAAGACAACCCAATAAGTAGACATTCCTATGGGTGCTTTGTAGGCAGTCCTATGTGCCCAAAGAGCATCATCTAGCCTGGTGCACCAATCCTTTCTGTTCGGCTACACAATCTTCTCTAAGATCCTTTTTATCTCCCTATTTGAAATCTTAGCCTGCCCATTACTTTGGGGGTGGTAAGGTGTAGAAATTTTGTGCACGACCCCATACTTTTTGTGCAAGGCATACATGGATCTGTTACAAAAATGGGTGCCTTGATCACTAACGATGGCTCTAGGGACTCCAAACCTGCAAAACAGATTAGATCTAACAAAATCTACAACAACCTTAACATCGTTAGTTCTGGTGGGTTTGGCTTCCACCCATTTTGAAACATAATCAACAGCAAGGAGAATATAAACAAAACCAAAAGAGACAGGGAAAGGCCCCATAAAATCTATACCCCAGACATCAAACACCTCATAGAATAACATGAGTTGTTGAGGCATTTGTTGTCTCCATGAAAGTGAGCCGCCTGCTTTCTGACAAGGCTCACAAGTGCTACAGATTCTCCACACACCCTTGAAGATGGTGGGCCAATAGAAACCGCAGTCAAGCACCTTGTAAGCTGTCCTCTGTATGCCAAGATGGCCACCTGGTGCGGAAGAATGACAGAATTGCAGGACCGAGTCAATCTCATGGTCTGGAATGCATCTCCTAATAACCTGGTCACTGCACAAATTCCACAAATAGGGGTCATCCCAAATATAATGCTTAGCATCGCTCTTAATTTTATCATTTTGAGCTTTGGATGCTAAGGGAGGAAAAAAAGAAGCAACCAAATAATTCACAATGTTAGCAAACCAAGGAGTGGGGAAGGAATCAGAAATACTATACAGGATGTACAAATGGTCATCTGGAAAATCATCCCGAATGGGTGAGTCCTTAGACGCACGTTCAATCCTACTCAGATGGTCAGCCACGAGGTTCTGTGCACCACTTCGATCACGGGTCTCCAAATCAAACTCTTGGAGCCAAAGTATCCACCTGATCAATCTATGCTTTGATTCAGCCTTCTTCAATAGGTACTTTAGAGCTGCATGGTCAGTATAAACAATAACACGAGTACCAAGCAAATATGAACAAAATTTTTCAAGAGCAAAAACTATCGCTAGTAGCTTCTTCTCTGTGGTAGTGTAATTTGCTTGAGCAGCATCCAAAGTTCTGGAAGCATAGTAGATCACCCGAGGCAGCTTATCAATCTTTTGAGCAAGGACAACCCTCAATGTGTAATTGGATGCATCGCACATTAGCTCAAATAGGGTTGTCCAATCAGGTGCCTGAATGATAGGGGTGGTAGTCACCGCACGTTTGAGGCAATCAAAAGCCTCTTTGCATTGGTCATCAAAGTCAAACTCCACCTCCTTTTACAGCATATTGGATAGTAGAAGGGCCACTTTGCTAAAATCCTTGATAAAGCACCTATAAAACCCTGCATGACCAAGAAAAGAACAAACGTCTCGCACACAAGAGGGGTAAGGCAATTGTGAAATAACATCTATGTTTGCAGGGTCTACCTCTATGCCCCTACTGGAAATGATATGCCCTAAAACTATACCTTGTTCTACCATGAAGTGACATTTTTCAAAATTCAGCACAAGGTTAGTTTCAATGCATCTACTAAGAACTATATCCAGACTATCCAAACATGTATCAGAAGAGGATCCATAAACAATAAAATCATCCATAAATACCTCTATGCAGCTCTCTAAAAAATCACTGAAAATGCTAAGTATACACCACTAGAAGGTACCAAGGGCGTTGCATACGCCAAAGGGCATCCTTCTATAGGCAAAAGTGCCAAAGGGACATGTGAATGTTGATGCAATCCTCCCTAGGAAGGGACCAATCACTAGAACCATGAGCAAGAGGCTCCAAGAAGATTGGGCTAGAGCTGCTGAAGAAGGCCCTAGGGTTCTCATGAACCTTAGGGTAGATTTCTGAGCCCATGGGCCAAGGTTGGGTCCAATTATCTTTGTACATATTAGACTAGGATGTCATTATATTTGGTCCTTGTATTTAGGGCTCCATATTGTAGGTAGGGTACCCTAGAAATATAGGATTTTTCAGCCCTTGTATTTTTGGGCACCTAGACTAGTTTTTGTATTAGGGGTAGTTTTGTAATTTCACATGCACTAAGTGGATATTTGATGTGTGTGGTTGGAAATAAATTTAATTGAATTGGTAGAAGCCCAATCCAATTAAATTTTAGAGGGGGAGGTGAGCATTTGCTTGCTACACCCCATTGCCACATCATATAGTCACACTTTGTGCATGTCCTTCATGCTTTTCATGCCTCATGACACCTAAGCACACTTAGTGGAGAATCTTGGAATTGATCTTGGATTAGTGGGCTGAACCATAACTAAAATTCACTAATCATAATTAGTGAAATTTTGGCTCCAAAGTTTGGCTCCACAAATTCAATTTCAAATTCAAGTGAAATTTGAATTTCCCTCCAATTTTGTGTGACACTTAGGCTATAAATAGAGGTCATGTGTGTGCATTTTTTTCAACTTTGATCATTTGAATATTAAACTTCAGATTTCAAAGCTCATTTAGAGCACAAAATTTCGTGCTCTTCTCTCCCTCTCCCTTCATTCATCTCCTTCTTCCTCCAAGCTCTTATCCATGGCCTCCTATGGTGGTGAGCTTCTTCTAGACTCATCTTCTCCTTGAAGTGGCGTCTCCTCTCTCTTTCCCTTTCTCCATTCCGCTGCCATTCATCTTCCAAGAAGCAAAGGAATCCATTGATGAAGAAGATCCTAGGCCTACAAGCTCCAATGGAGCTTCCATCAAATGTGGTCTTTTCTTGATCCTCAGGAGCAATATGAATTTGTAAATAACCAAAAAAACCATCAAGAAAATAGTAATGAGACTTACCTGCCAAGCGCTCAAGCATTTGATCAATGAAAGGCAGGGGAAAATGATCTTTTCTAGTTACGTGGTTCAGCCTCCTATAATCATTGCAGACTCGCCAGCTATTCTGCACTCTTGTGGGGATAAGCTCATCCTTTTCATTCTTGATCACTGTGAGGCCTGTCTTCTTAGGAACCACTTGGACTAGACTCACCCACTGGCTGTCAGAAATGGGGTAGATGATTCCAACTTGTAAGAGCTTGGTCACTTCCTTTTTCACCACATCTAGAATGATGGGATTGAGTCGTCGCTGTGGCTGCCTCACTGGCTTAGCTCCATCCTCTAAAAATATCCTATGCATGCAGGTAGATAGGCTAATACCAGGAATGCCTGCTAAAGTCCATCCAATGGCCTTCTTGTGCTTCTTGAGCACTAGCAGCAACTTCTCCTCTTGCTCAGCAGCAAGGGAGGCAGAGATGATCACTGGAAATTTTTCCTTGTCCTCCAAGTAAGCATACTTGAGGTTTGCTGGTAAGGGCTTCAACTCTGGTGTGGGTGGTGGCTGAACAGTGGGAGGAACCAAGGTAGGAGAAGAAGAAGGTTCCTCAGCCTGTACCTCATAAAGCAAGTCAGAAGTATATGTACTTCCTGCAACATGGTTAATGCATTCTAACTCTAAAAAATCAACTTCAAGAGGTACAACACCCAGAAAATAAGAACCAGACTCAAACTCAGATTCATTCTTAGCATAAAAATTAGATACAGGATCAAATTCAAACTCAGATTCAGATTCAATGCATAAGGAATGACAAGTATGTAGATCAGATAAAAATGGATGTTTCCTACCATGAAGAACAAAATCAAAATCAAACATATAATCATCAACAATCTGATCAATTATCTCAACACGAAAAATAGAATGATCCTCAGATGGATGTTTCATGGCATCAAGAATGTTAAAATGAACAACAATATCACCAAATTCCATAGACAATGTGCCAGCATAAACATCTATCTTGGTTCGGGCTGTTTTCATAAATGGCCCGCCTAAAATAATTGGAACTGAACCATGGGAAAATCCCTCTTCCATATTAAGAACATAAAAATCAACAGGAAAAATATGTTCACCAACCCGAACTAGCACATCCTCTATAAAACCTGCGGGGTAAGCAATACTTCTATTTGCCAAATGAATCACCACATCTATAGATTGCAAAGGTCCAAGAGATAAAGAATTGAAAATGGACAGAGGGATGACACTAACTGATGCTCCTAGATCTAGCATGGCATTCTCAAATTTACTGTTCCCAATAATGCAAGGTATACATAAAGTACCTGGGTCCTTACATTTCTCAGGAATGTGAGGAACAAATTTACCTATCAATGCTGGCACGTTTCTGCCCATGCTAATCCTTTCATTGCCCTTGAACTTCCTTTTGTGGGTGCACAACTCCTTTAGAAACTTGGCATATCTTGGAATCTGCTTGATGGCATCTAGCAGAGGTATGTTCACCTCTACTTTTCTGAAGGTCTCCAAGATCTCGTTTTTCGCTTCTTCGATCTTTTTGTTGGGAATTGCTCTAGGTAGGAATGGAAGAGAAATAGGAGGTTGCTGTAAGTCAGAATTACTAGAAGAAGGTCCACCTGCATGAAAATTTTTGTTAGGAAGCTTTCTCTTTGTTGCAACTATCTCATCCTCTTTTTCAGGTGTAAGTGCTGCTACTAGTGGAGGCACTTGAATTTGGTTGCCAGACCTCAAGGTGATGGCACTCACATTTTGTGGATTCTGCACAGTTTGTGAAGGCAATTTGTCAGAATTTTGGGACTGAGCTTGGTTCATCTGAGTAGCCATCTGCCCTATCTGATTTGTCAGATTCTGAATGGAAGCTCTAGTCTCTTGCTGAAATTGCATATTTTGGATGGTCATTTTCCTCACTAACTCTTCTAAGGAAGGTTGAGGAGGAGCCTCAGTTGCTTGTTGTCTTTGTTGTGACAGGTGCTGTATTGGAGGAGGAACATATGGCTTGCTTGGACTAGCAGCATTCTGAAAAGGAGGGACAGACTGTTGTTGTTGTGGAGGACTTGTCCATCTCAGATTTGGATGATTCCTCCAACTTGGATTGTATCTATTGCTTGAAAGGTCATAATTATTTTGTTGTTGTTGGTTTTGTTGCTGAGGAGGTCTATTATAAATGTTTGCAACATAAGCTTCAGGTTGCTCATTGACTCCAGATTGCTGCAAAGAAGGACAAAGATCTGTATGGTGATCTATAGAAGAACATAGACCACAGACTCTTGCAACAGGTGTAGATTTCGGATTCATGGCAAGATGAGTTACTAGGTTGACCAAGGCATCAAGTTTTCCCTCAAGCTTTTTATTTTCAGTAGATGAAGATGAATCCGTGGCCACCTCATCGACTCCTCTAAGGACAATAGCATCATTTCTTGCACTGAATTGTTGGGAGTTGGATGCCATCTTCTCAATCAAATTCCTAGCTTCAGCAGGAGTCATATCACCAAGGGCTTCACCACTGGCAGCATCAATCATACTCCTCTCCATGTTGCTAAGTCCCTCATAGAAATATTGAAGAAGGAGTTGCTCAGAAATCTGGTGGTGAGGACAGCTTGCACACAATTTCTTGAATCTTTCCCAATACTCATACAAGCTCTCTCCACTAAGTTGCCTGATGCCTGAAATGTCTTTTTTTATGGCAGTGGTCCTAGATGCAGGGAAGAATTTCTCCAAGAACACCCTCTTAAGATCATCCCAGCTGAAAATGGACCTAGGAGCAAGGTAGTAGAGCCAATCTTTTGCCACTCCTTCCAGAGAATGAGGAAAAACCTTTAGAAAGATATGATCTTCTTGGACATCAGTGGGCTTGATGGTGGAACAAACAATATGGAACTCCTTAAGATGCTTATGAGGATCTTCACCTGCAAGACCATGAAACTTGGGCAGCAAATGTATTAGTCCAGTCATGAGAACTTATGGAACACCCTCATCAGGATATTGAATACACAAACTTTCATAAGTGAAATCAGGTACAGCCATCTCCCTAAGAGTCCTCTCACGAGGTGGAGGTTGAGCCATGTTCTCAGTATGAAAATTAGTAGTGGAATGCTCAAAATCAGAATATTCAGAATCACCCTCAACAGAATGCTCAGAATGCTCAAAATGCACAAAATGCACAGAATGACCAGGATGCACACTATGCCTAACTAATCTATGAAAAGTTCTATCTATTTCAGGATCAAAGGGTTGTAAATCACCTGGATTGCCCCTAGTCATGCACTATATGTAGCAAATAATGTGTTTCTCAACAAGCACCTACAAGGGGGTAAAACTACAACTATACTCAAATGATATCAAAATAAGCTGAAATTTTGTGAGGAGCACCCTAAAATCATGAAAAGATAGCACAAAAAATTTCAAACAAAAATTAAAAGTCTAACTATGAAAACTACCTAAGCAAAGTTTAGAAAAATAGGACAATAATACTTGAAAAAAAAACTTTGTAAACGGCTGATCTTTGGAGCTTGGGAGACCCTAACCGGCTAAAGTCGATTGTCACAGTATGGGAAATATTTTTCTACCCCAAATGCATATATAATAATAGTCGTTCTAATACCCAAAGCAAAAGTTATGGCCGTTTTAAGCTTTGCTAAAAACAAGTTCCCAAAATTTTTGTCTCTCTCAAATACTGCCACACCAAGTGCTCCTGGTATTTTTCACACAAAATATGGATCAAAAGAAGCTACCGCACAAAAAAACAGCTAATCAAATTGCAAAATCAGTCGCTAATCACTGTTCAGCACTGTTCACAACAACACACAAAGCTGAATTAGTCGCTAAACAGGGAATGCAACTGAAATGCAAAACAGAACG
The DNA here is from genome assembly GCF_000004515.6 of Glycine max. Taxonomy (NCBI): domain Eukaryota; kingdom Viridiplantae; phylum Streptophyta; class Magnoliopsida; order Fabales; family Fabaceae; genus Glycine; species Glycine max. The sequence goes on from NC_038242.2 coordinate 30,009,310, forward strand.
CTACACAAAATAAGATAACTAAACACTATTATGAACCTTTGGCCCACTGGTCCCCGGCAACGGCCCCAAATTTGATCGAAGTTGTACCCGAATCAAATAAACACTAAAAATGCAGTATCTAGGAAGTGATCCTAGGTCGTCTCCCAACGAGTAATGGTCAACCAAACGTTCATAACAGATAGTAATAAAATAGTAACGAATTGGGGGAGGGGGGTTGTTTGTTTTTGTAAATTAAACAGCGAGCAAATTTTAATTAGAAAATATCAGAATTAAAAACACGTTGTTTCCCCTTGATTCACAAGCAAGTCTCTTATCCTAGGTTACGAGAATTTATCCTTTATTAGTTCAACCACTTAATCCAACCCTAAATTAAATTCCTAAGCGAAATTTAACATAAGGCAGTCATTATGTGATTAAGCAACACATACACCAATTAACCATGAACGAAACGGATCATTAAGCATGAACGTAAATTAAGCACAAAGACAATTAATCAAACACTAAGCATGCATGGATTAATAGCAACAAATACAGAGTAATTGGTGAAGAGGAAAAACTGATCATAATTCAATAGTAATAATAAATCATCAAAGAGAGTTGTGCTTGATCCTCAAGAGAAAACAACGCTGGAGACTTAGCCTTCCATTAATCAGTAGAAGACGAAATTGCAGATTGAAGCAGAAAATGAAATTGTATTGCTACGTGAATAGTAAAAACTGGAATTGCAAAACCTAAAATTATTCTTTCTCCCTAAAACGAAAAGAAGTTCCTAAACTAAAACCTTGGTGCTGTTATATAGGTTCTCAGCCCCCAAAGCTTACAAATCTGTTTTAAGTCCAAGCCCATTAATAAAATTAAATCTAGACAAGATAAGATAAGATTTGATAAAATAAAATCAATATGAAATAAATTCTAGATAAGATAAGATATGATAAAATCTAGATGAAATAATATCTAGATTAGATAAAATCTGGATAAGATAAGATTTGGTATAATAAAATTGTCTGCTCTCTTCAAGTCCAAACCCAATTCCAGATTCAAGCCCAATTGCTTATAATTCTCCTAAAATTAAATTAAAAACACATAATTAGTCCAGTAGGCCCAAATGATAAAAGTGCATAATTAATTTAACAATTAAGGCTAATCAGTAATTAAAATGGTGACAAAAAGGGTTAAGAAATAGGAGAAAATGATGACACATCAATGAGCAACTACACTACTCATGGACAAAACTAATAAAAAGTAAATAATGTACTGACACCATAATTATACTAATAGATCAAAAAGCACAAAAAATCAACAGGAATTTAAAAGTCTTGTGATTGGTCCTTGGTGTCCTATGTCTGAACCTCCTCCTCTTCCGACAAATGAAGTACATGAGTAGCTATAGGAGAGGCGTTCGGAGACTGGACTGGGGTGGTTTGATCCTCAGGCGTGGAAGGGTCTGCTGCCTGCTGTGGAGAAGTGGTATCTGCCACTAGTGCTGGAGGCTCTGGAGTGGCTTCAAGAGACTTTTCAAAGGTGGCTGCAGCTTCCTGGGTTACAACTACCTTCATCTTCCTGATCAAGGGCTCAAGAGTGGAAGACTCTGATGACTCATCCTCTGGCTGATGGGGTACTTGAGCGGCGGGATTTTCGTCTTCCCTATGAAGAGGAGGTTGAGTCCCTGGCCAGGCTACCCATTCATTAAATTACTCTACTGTTGGGATGGAGTCTGGAGGCTCTACCAGCTGTAGGCTTTGCAGTAAAATAATCTACCCCTGATGTATGCTTTAAAGCATGGCTTCAAAACGTTGAAAATCTGTAGGAGGTAGGGTAGAAAGAGCTGCTATCATACGAGCTGGAGGAGGAGTTGCTGATGTAGAAGCTGGATGACAAGCTGCTGATGTAGAAGTTGGATGAGGACCTGCTGATGTAGAAGGAGCCTCAGCTAGCCTTACCCTCGGTCTTCTGGCCCCTCTAATAATAACTATTGGATCATCTAGGTTCCAATAGTTTTTCCTTATGTAGGCCAAATTAATGACCGGGCTCAAACATTCAAAGACCAAGCTGTCGGAAGCGACTCCTCTGGACCTACATAAAATTGTGATAAGAGCGGGGAACCCGAGTCTAGAGGAGTTAGACTGGGCCATTGATGTGATCTGTCTAGAGATGAGAGCTTCGACATTCATGTCCAGCTGAGTAACTAGGCCAAAGATTAACCTAGCTCTATCCACAGTCAAATTCGAGGTGTGGGAAGTTGGAGCCAGGTTGGAGTATGAGAGAACACTCCAGACCTGAGCAATAGTGGTTAGATCTTTCCTGAGGATCTTCCCAGGGTGACCTTTAGCATTTAAAATAAACCCTCGGCTGGGTATGCACAGAGCAGCCTCAATTTCCCTAATGTCAGTAGGCATCCTGCAGTATCTTGAGTAAGCGGGTAAAGATTCACCCTCAGCAAGCACCACAGGTATTTCTAAAAAGGCATTGAGGTTGTCTGCATCAATCCTTATCAAGTGGCCTCGTATTCTAACTTGTTTTGGTGAAGGCCCCTCAGGATTGTAGAGGTTGGCGTAGAACTCCTTCACCAATGCTAGGTCAATGCTACTGTTAGCTAAATTGGTGAGGCACTTATGAAAGTTACGCCTCTCCAATTCAGCCTTAAATTCATCCAGCTCTGTATAATATATTTCCACTTTCCTCTCAGCTAATATATGTCTTCCCAGGACATTATCAGTGTATCTGGTCCATGCCTCAAAATAGTGGAATCTTCTTGTATCATATTGAGTGGTGGGCCTTGAACCGACACTCTTTCTTTTCCTGGAAGACATCTGCAGACAAAGAAATCAAACATTTGATCAGGACTCAATTTACTAAAAATAAAAATAAAAACTGAAAAAGACACTCACCGCTTAGCGAGACAAAATTCTCTTAGCGGGCCTTCATAAAAGACACACACTCGCTTAGCGAGATATGGGCCGCTTAGCGGGCTTCACAAAAAATGACACTGGGCTTAGCGACACATGAGTGCCGCTTAGCGGAAAATGCTAAGTTACAGTGTCTGCAAAGTTGGCTTAGCTGGCAAGGAGCCCGCTAAGCCTAAGGTTAACCGCATGGATTTGCACTTAGCCAAGAATAAGCTGCGCTTAGCGGCACTAAACTGAGCAAAAATTTCACTAAGTTATGTAGTCTTAGTGAACAGGGCCGCTCAACTCAGAAGATGCCGCAAGGAATTTCACTTGGCGCAGGAGATCCTGGCTTGGCGCGCGGCCAATCAATCAAAAAATTTTACTATGTTACCTAGGCTTAGCGAATCAGCCTCGCTTAGCCACAGGTACTGTACCAGGCGGATGAGTGTTCATCCTCAAGAAATAAACTCGCTTAGAGCAAAAGGCACGCTTAGTGAGTTCTCTGATCAGCACCTATGTTCAAGGAAGAACTCACTTAGCGCGGTAGGCGCGCTAAGCGAGTTCTTTAGCAAAATGGCTATATTTAACGAATATTGATGAACTCGCTTAGCGCGGTAAGCGCACTAAGCGAATTCATTGCATTTTCCAGAAAAAACACAGAAACAGTGGCGCGTTTTCTTCCATATTTTGGGCCTCTACCTAGTGGATTAAACATGCATAGCCCTCAATACAGTTTTCAGACACAAAATGAACCTAAAGTTTTCAACTTTAAACTATTCTTAAAACAGCAAAACCCTAAAAGCTTAAACCTACTCTAGAGTTGTCTATCCTAAGGTTTGATAAAATAACAAAGAGAAAGATCAAGGAACTTGTGCTGCGAATGATTGATGAGAACAAAAGGATGCAAAGCAAAAGAAACAAAAACGCACAGAGAGCAGTTTGAGGGAGAGAGGGAGCAGAAAGGGCACAAATTTTTGGAAAGTGGGTGTAACTGACGTTACACCCACTAAGAACGTTTCATTATTTTCGCTTAGCGGCGAGGTTCACTAAGCGAGAAGGTGAGACGTTTGGTTTCTCAAATTTTCCCGCTTAGCGGCCCGCACTTAGCCAAATTCAAAATTCATTTTTTTTGGCACAGAATTTGGCTTAGCGCGAGGGTGTTGTCGCTTAGCGAGATCTGCAGATCAGAAAACCTATAACTTTCACTAAGCCAAGTGTCATACCCTAATTTCGTTCGGGGACTATTGTTTGATGGCATGCAACCTTTGATTGACCGCTTCGAGGTACTTGGCACCCTTTGTTGCACAATATGTGAAGTTCCGAGACGTGCCGAAAATCAAAAGGAAGCATCGTTACGCAATCCGTGAAATTCCGTAACGTGCCGGAAATAAAAAGGAAGTATTGTTACGCAATCCGTGAGTTTTCGTAACTTTTCGAAAGCTAAAAAAGGAGTAATTACATGATCCGTAAGGTTCCGTAACCTTACGGAAAGAAAACAAGTATCGTTACGAAATTCGTAAAGTTTCGTAACGTTACGGAAAAAGAATCACCAAAAAAAGCAAAGGGGGTGTATTTAGTAAAAAAAAGGGTGCAAATAGCAACCAGGCCCACTTGGGCCTTCCAGATTCTTCCTCCAGAAGGCGGTTGCTTCTGAAGGAAGCAACCTGGCTCGCCTGGACGAGCTGGGTGGCAAGCTCCTCCCCTATTTTGCTATAAATAGAGGGAGGAGTGAAGAAGTAAGGGGTTCAGCCTTCTTGGCACTTCGTATTCACTTGAAATTACTGAGGAAAATTGTTTCCGTGAAGAAAATCCAAGCCGAGGCGCTTCCGTAACGTTTCCGTAACGTTTGCGTGGGTGATTTCGGGAAGATTTTCAACCGTTCTTCGTCATTCATCGTTTGTTCTTCATTGTTCTTTGGTCTTCAACTGGTAAGTACCCGAAATCGAACTTTTCAATTCATTCTATGTACCCGTGGTGATCCTCATTGTGTACTTTTATTCTCGTTTCATTTACTTTTTATACCCCCATTTGACGTGCTTCAGTCATTTACTTAAGTCATTTTCTCGCCTAATCAAAAAATAAAATAAATTTCCACCGATCATTTGATTTGTAATATCCGTTAACTTCTGTTAAAATGAAATCCGACCGTTCGGTCGTGCCGTAACCATGTTGGAAATCAAAAAGGGGTAAAATAATAATATAATAATCAAAAAATATCTTTTAGTAAAATAAAGCGAAAAAATCAATCGGACGTTTCTCTTTGGGATTTCTCTTTCTTAATTGAATTGACTAATAACTAAAGTGAAACTAAGGCTAAAATCAACTCGCAAAGTCAAGCTCGTCCGCAAAAAAATCACTAAAAAGGATTTCAAAGTTCAATATCTCAGTTTTTCTTACCAAGTAAATGGATCATTTTTAAGGTCCAATGCCTTAAAATGATCACCTTCCAAGTTAAAAGAATCGCTTGATTCACCCTTAAAAAAGAACTACGTAGGTCTGATTTCCTCTTCGATGGAGGGTACGTAGGAGCAAGAGCCCCGCTTTTGTCGACCTCAAAAAATAAAAAGAAATAAAAGTTTAGATACACAATTTCACACAATTCTAATTTAAGGCTGTTGTCCTGTGGGACAAACGTGAGAGGTGCTAATACCTTCCTCAAACGTAAATACAACTCCCGAATCTGGAATATTCTTTATGACCGGTTTCCTTCAGTTTTTTCGACGTTTTCCACAAATAAACATTGGTGGCGATTTCGTGCATTTTCCTCCTTTGGGAGACGCACCCGTGAGCCTCGCCTCACTCGCCCGCAAAAGGGTAGGTTGTGACACCAAGCTCTAGTTCGCTTAGCTGAAATTATGCATTTTAAGTGCAGAGGAGCTGGCGCTGAGCGGTTAATAGCATCTCTTAGCATGCATACTGCTGCAAGTGATTGAGCTCAGCGACCACGAGTGGTGCTAAGCTGCATCAAATCCAGTTTAATCTGCAAGATAGTTCGCTTAGCCAGCAAATTACGCGCTCAGCCCCATGGCCCTCAATTCTGGCCGCAATAAATTGCGCTTGGCGACACTGGGTCTCGCTTAGCCAAGGGAAGCCATCGCTCAGCGATCAGTCTGTCGCTTAGCTGAATTCAACTCGAATTGATTTTGGCTTAGCTTAACCTTTGCTAGCTTAGCGGAAATAATCAACCTCAGGTGCTAGGGTTGTGCGCTAAGCGCTTGAAACTCGTGGCTTAGCGCATGAACGATTATGCGATTAGCGAGAAGCAGACGCTTAGCGAAAGGACTAATTTTCAAAAAGATTTTCAAAAGTTTTAAACTTAGTCCTTTCCCAAGAAATTGAAACCCTTCATTTTACCATTCAAAGGGAGGCTGATATGCTCCAATGTTCAGATTATACAGCAAGTTCCCAATGCTCAAATGCATGAAAAACCAAAAATAACACAAGTTGAAATTGGGTTGCCTCCCAGGGAGCGCTTCTTAAACGTCATTAGCTTGACGCTTTTACCTCACTGGGCGATCTTATGTTTTGGTTCTCACCTTCAGAACCTCTTGACCTTCTTCCATTACCCGCAAGCAAACATTGTGTTCTGGAGCAGGCTTGTCTTCAACAAGAAGTCAAAATCAATTTTCTAGTCTTCAAAACCTAACTCCAACTTCCTTTTCCCCATGTCAACTATGCAGCTTGCGGTCAACATGAACGGTCTCCCCAAGATTACAGGGATGTCAGTATCTTCAGAGATATCCATGACCACAAATTTTACTGGGAAGATAAAATGCTTGACCCTGACCAATACATCTTCAATTACTCCGTAGGGCCTGGTAATGGAGCGGTCAGCTAATTGTAGAGTCATTCGAGTGGGCATAATCTCAAGTTGCTTAGATAGCAACTTGTTCTGTGCCAACAAAGCATCGTGTGATGTTAGCTCCAACAGGATCTTCTTTGTGGGTTGATGGGTTATGTCCCTCAGAATGGCATAATCATTGGCTAACATGTTCTCTATGAGCTCAGTTGCTTCTTCTGGGGTTTTCAGCTTTATTTTTCCCCAGTAGAAGCATCTAGTAATTGCTTGGTTTGTGGTCTCATCCCATCTATGAACATATTCAGTTGGATTGGTTTAGAGAATCCATGTGTGGCAGTTCTTCTCAATAAGTCTCTGAATCTCTCCAACGCCTCACTCAAGGATTCATCAGGGAATTGATGAAATGAAAATATTGTTGCCTTCCCTTCAGCAGTCTTAGATTCTGGGAAATACTTCTTTAGAAACTTTTCCACAACTTCTTCCCAGGTTTTAAGATTCTTACCTTTGAATGAGTGGAGCCACCTCTTGGCCTCTCCTGCCAGTGAAAATGAGAAAAGGCTGAGTCTGATAGCTTCATCTGGTACACCGACAGTCTTAACAGTGTTGCAAATCTCAATAAATGTTGCCAAGTGTGCATAGGGATCTTCATTAGGTAATCCTTGAAATAAATTCCCTTGTATCAGATGGATCAAAGAATGTGGGTAGGTGATGTTGTGCGGTTGCACTTCAGGACGTGCAATGCTAGTGAAAAATTGTGGTACCGAGCTACTTGAAGAGTCCTCAAGGGTAGTCCTCTGGTCGTGCTCATCAGCCATGGTAGCAGTTTCGGACAATTGGTTAGTGCATTCCCTTGATGATGGTGAATCAGAAAAATGGGTCTCTTCCTCAAGAATGGATGCAACTGTCCTGTCCTGCAACAGTTTCCTTCTCCTCTCATCTTTGTTCCTTCTCAGTGTAGCTTCAATTTCTAAGTCCAAAGGAACTAAAATTCCTGTGGGAGATCTATGCATAAACAATACTAACAGAACAACGGTTATCCAGTTCAATAAGAAAAGAAAAATATACATTAAAGAACAAATACTCATAGAAACAATCAAAGAATAACAAATAAAGAATAGACACCTAAGAACGAGTTAACTTCCAAAATAAAAAGAAGTTCCCCGACAACGGTGCCAAAAACTTGTTTGCAGCCGACAAGTGTACTGGATCGCACAAGTAGTATAAAACGATAAGAACCAAGTATCAAACTCTTGGGGAACTTGTGTTATCTATCAAGCTATTTCGGTAAATAGGTGTCTGGTATGAAAAGATGATTGTGGTTATGAACAAGTATGTAAACTATCTATGCAAAAAGAAAGAAAATCACGCAACATAAATGTTGTGTAAAAACAAGTAGAGAACGCGTTGGTCTTCCTAATAGGTTCCTGATGCTAAAACGGATGTTCTCTATCTAACAATGCTCATGTATTCCTATGTTGTCTCCTGGACTGTTAGACCCCGATTCCTCATGATAGCCTAGCGTAATCCTGATCAAGTCTCATCCGCAGATTCCTCTTGTAAGACTAAACTCATTCAGGACCGCATTAAGACACACATACACAACTAAGTTCTTGTACCCCGATTCCTCGTGATAGTACAACAACTTAGCCCTGTACTATCAAGGACTTTAGAATCAGACCAGTTTCCACTATTGAATGACCCTAACAAAGCATGCATCTACGTGATCAAGGTAATGGCATACTGGAATGAAAAGTAGATAGCACAGAGAACACACAAAACATCATTACATAGATAGAAATATATTTACATTAGGTACCTATAGGAAAGATCAAACAGAGGATTTAGCTTTCCATAGTCCAGAAACCTCCTTTACAGCACATAGAAGAACAATATGAAAGATTGCAAAAATACAAGTGGTGAGGATGTCTCCTTCACCTCTAGGATCTCAAAATCACTCACAAACTCATCTCAAGCTCTCAGAACGGCTTTCGCTTTGAGCACTCGTCTCTGCAGATCTTCACACAGCAAAATCTCTCAGAATTCTCTGGAACTTGGACCTTTCTCTCTCTAGAACTTCCTAAACATGCAAAAGCTTCAAGCCAAGGCCAGACTCTCGTGCATGCAGAGGCTTCTCAAGGAAAAATTCCAAACTCCCACAAAAAATCTGATTTCAAGCTTAAATAGGTGGGTTGGTTCGTGCTCATGCTCTTAGCACAAATCTGAATCGCTTAGCGCGCATAAGTGGATTTTGGCTTAGTGAATGAGCTGAAGCGGTGCGCTTGATGACCTGGAGCGTTGTGCTCAGTGAAACTGCCAGCTCATCTTCTTCTGGATTCTTCCTCGCGCTTAGCCACTGAGTGTCGCGCTTAGCGAATGCTCGCTAAGCCCGCAGATTGGCTTAGTGAGAAGGTGAAAACAACACTTTTGCCAATTTGTCTAATTAACCTCAAATTGAGAGAAATTGATTATTAAACATACAAAATAAAAATATAAATTATCTATTACCTATATTTAACAGAAAGTACTTATAATATTACAAAACAACTGTAAATTGGAGTAGTTTGATACAATATACACAAGTTTTATACACAAAAGTTAGTCGTATTCATCAACTAACAATAACATACCCGAATAAGACACAAAGACATGCCATGAAGTGTTGATGATTAATTTTGAAGTGACAACCAATTTCCCCAATTGTTCTTCGATCATGGATCACCAGTAATGGACCTGATTTCCCTTTGCAGTGTCAAAACCATCAAATTTGGGATGAAATGAAGTAACAGTTACGAAGTGAAAATGTCTCTACAATCAATGGAATTATATTTCTCAACAATTCTTAATCTAGTATGCACCAAGACTGTCATATAAATTATAAACAAAGAAGTTTATGAAATAGGAGCTTAGAGGAGCTTAAATTTGACCGAAAGAATCACATTGTTTCAAAAGAACACCTTACAAACAAGGCTTATCTAATTATCAGAACTTTCTACTATCTCTCTACCACTGAGTTCTAAATACCAGTGTACAGGTACAACATTAAATTATCTTCAGGATTATATCGGATAAATATAATAATGGAGAATCTTCCAATCCATGTAAAGGGGTTTTGAGTAACTAAAAGTAGATGAGGCATCTACACATGACCATACCTAATTGACTAGGTAAATGTGAAAGGTAAAAAGATGCAGCATCAGGGTGGAATCCAATATGAACTTCAGGGGTAGCAAAAATCTATAAAATGGGGAATAAGTTATATAATGAAAATAAGCATATGCAACCAAGTGTTTCTATACACACATCAACCAAATTTATCACATGATGTATACAGGGTACAAAGCAAAAACAACATAGCAAAAACATTCTATGTCTGCAACTGTAGGAAAATACATAAACATGGTGATTAACACACAAATTAGGAGAATATAACTTTATTGGACAGAGTCAACAATTATGATACTTAAGAGGCAGGAAGCTGAGATAGAAAAATCAGATTGTTAGAGCTATAGAATAGAGAAGAGGGGAGATGAAATAAACAATAAAATAAGAGATAATAGTTGAAATAAACAATAAACTGAATAGACTGCCTGATGCCATAACTTCATGATATATATATATATATATATATATATATATATATATACACACCAAAATGAAAGACTAGACAAATAAACACCATTCATGATTCCTAATGAAAACAAAAAACTAAATGCTAAGAAAAGTATTTTAATCATTTAAAAAGAAAAGGTGGATGAAGCACCCGGGTTAAATTTTTTAGAATTTTCCTAGAACCTACTACATCCTTGAAAAAACTGACATGCATGGACATTCAATTAAAAATCAGGCATCAAATAGGCAAATACCAAACAAGAAACATTTAAAGAATAAGAAAAAAGTGTAAAACAAAAGAGGTGATGAATCACACCAGTAGTGTCCAACGAAGAAGAAATAGTGAGAGATTTGAACTGGCACTCGATCCTTTAAAGAAAGAGCATGGCTTCCTTGAAGGGTTTGGAGAGCTCTTGCTCGTACTTGATCAGCATCTCACAGTAAGCCTCCATGAACTGATCCACTTCTGGATCCTCGTCTATGCTAGCTGTTCCACCTGCCATTGTCCCTGCAGTAGATGCACATGCACTCAACCATACAATGTCGTCGTTGTTGTGCCAATCCCATCACAGTCTCAAGAAACACTACCTCCTTCTCTACCAAATTATCCTAATTTCAAGAAAGCAGCATCAAATACACCTGTTAAACTACACTGTCAGTAGCGGAAAAGCACACATCATTTTCCCGAAATCAAATCTTTATTTTATTATTATATAAAATGAGAGGCTATTAAACTACACCTGTTCCCAATTTTTTAATGTTTTAAAATCCACTGTCAAGAAAGCGGAAAAGCACACATCATTTCCCCAAAAGCACACTGTCAAGAAAATCCCAATTTTTTTTTCATTTCTAATAAATATTCTCTAATTTGTTAATGTTTTAAAATGAAAGAAATAAAATAATAAATTGTCATAGTTCTCGTCTTTTATTCATTTTTTATAAATATATATTTTAATGTTTTTAATGTCATTCACATAATCAATGCTTTATATATATATATATATATATATATATATATATTTGTACGTTACAGGCAAGACATTTTCTATATACCAATCAACAGTAGCTTTGTACATACCTCTTAACAGGAGTGTGCATTTTAAAAAATAAATAAAAGTCACTACAAGAAAAATGACATATGCCTACAGAGGCTTTTGCCTACAGTCTTAAATTACTGTAGGTAAAAGTAAAAAAAATACTTATATCTACCATTGCTTATCATAGGTAAAATTCAAAAAATGTATATCTATGATTGACAAATTTCCCCATCTGGGGTCTTTTTATAAAATATTTTCCCAAATGGGGTCGTTTTCAAAAATTTTACGGGAGGGAGGGGGGGGGGGGGGTTGTTTTTCACGTAAACTGCATGACCCTCTTAGCAAACCGCCATTGGCAATGGCGTGTTTGCTGCACTGAGGAACCCACCATCCCCATTGGCGATTTCGCCATGCACGGGGGAACCGCCAGTCAAACTGGCGAGTTCGTGGCAGGGGAGGCACAGCCTACCTTACAGGCTACGTGTGCAGGCTACGTGCTGCAGGAGAGAGAGGCTTGGCGCAGAGGGAAGAACTCGCCATTGGTGCAGGCGAGTTGCAGCTTTGGTGCAGGGAAGAACTCGCCAGTTTGACTAGCGAGTTGAGCTTGAAATTTTTTTTTTATAAAACGCGAGATATGGGACTCCCGTATGCATGCTTTCTTCTTCTTCTGCTTATCTTCCTCACTGCATTCCTTTCTTTTCTTCTCATATTGTTACTTCCATTGCATTGTTTCTTCTTCTGTTGGTATTAGGTGTTCTTGTAAGTATTATGTTAACTGAAAATTTTAAAATTTTTTGTGTTATATATATTAAGTTAAGTTTAATTTATATTTCAGTTTTAATTGAGAAATTTTTTACGTATTGTAGGTGAAGTTTTGAATCTTATTTGCATTATCCTACACTACACTATGTATTCTTCATACGTGCTTTGGATTGCTATTCTTAATACGCGCTTCCGGTAAGTTAATTTTTTTTAATGTTGTTTGCCCTATATTTTTCAGTTATATATACATGTGTTAAAATAATTTCAGTTCACATATTAATATTATTTAGGTTAGGTTTATGTTAGGTTAGTTTTAGTTGAATTATAAATATAATTTTAAGAATATTAGTTAGGTTAGTTTTAGTTGATTTATAAATATAATTTTAAGAATATTAGTTAGGTTAGTTTTAGTTGATTTATAAATATTATTTTAAGAATATTAGTTAGGTTAGTTTTAGTTGATTTATAAATATTATTTTAAGAATATTAATTAGGTTAGTATACATATGTTAAGTTAGTATTAATTGTGATTTTGGTTAGTTTTTGATAATATTATTTTGTTTCCATTTCTTATAAATTAGTATGGTATTATTTGTTTTATATATGTGTAGATGTTGATTAGTATACAAATGTTACATTTGTTTAGTTTAGGTGGTAATTTCAAATTTTAAGTAGTACCTTAAAATAAGAAAATGATTTGTGTTATATGTGTATTTAATAATTTTAGTTGGTATCTAAATATTTGTGTTATACAATACATTAGTTGTAGTTAATTTGTTAATATGAATTTGTTGAAGTTTTTTAAATTGGTATGTTAGTATTATTTGGTTTAGATTTTTTAGATTTATATGGTATTAAATATGTTATATATATGATATGTTAAGTTTAGTTAGAATGTTAATATTATTTAGTTTAGTTAATTTTTTTATTGGAATATATGATACGTTGTTAATCATATATATATTTAAATTTTTGTTTTGATAGTATTTTTTGGATTTATTTTAATTTATTTGTGTAATATATGTAATTTAATTTAAATTTTATTAATTGGAAAATAAATTGGTAATATATTTAAAATTTTGTATGTATTTAAATTTTTAATTTTTTTATTTGTATAGAATTTTAGTTAGTATTTTATGTTTTTTATGTAATATAATTTATAATTTTTTTAGAATATTAATATAATTTAGTTTATTTATTTTTAATTTTTATTGGAATATATGATACGTTTTTAATTTTATATATATATATATATATATATATATATATATATATATTGTTTAAATTTTTGTTTCCATAGTATTTTTTGAATTTATTTGTGTAATATATGTAATTTAATTTTAATTTTATTAATCGGAAAATAAATTGGTAATTTATTTAAATTTTTAATTTTGTTATTTGTATAGTATTTTAGTTAGTATTTTATGTTTTTTATGTAATTTAATTTATAATTTTGTTAGAATTTTAATATTATTCAGTTTAAAGATTTTTAATTTTGTATAGTATTTTGTTGTTCAAATTTATGTATTTTGTTATTTAGTGACATTTTAATTAATTTGTTGTAAGTCAAATTAATTTTTTTTGTTAAATTTTTGTTGTCAATTTTTTTGATTATATTTTTTTTTACAGTATCGATGGCATCTTCGTCCTCGTCTTCATCAAGTATACAAATTAAGTCTGGTCCGATAGAAGGAGACGTTTTATGGATGCAACCCAAACATGTTTCAGAACATGTTTGAAATGGGGAACCGAACAGAAAATTGCATATTCGACGAGCTGTCCCTATTTATCAAGGTCAAGAAGAGATACCAGAGGAAATTATTCCTCTGCTTCGACAATCCGGCTTTTACTGGATAATGAAGATGGACTACCTCAAAATAAATTCGTCATTAATTACTGCCTTAATTGAAAGATGGAGGCTCGAAACCCATACATTTCACATGAGATGCGAAGAGTGTACGATTACTCTTCAAGACGTCTCTGTATTATTAGGTCTGCCTGTTGATGGGGCACCATTAATTGGTCAGACTAATCTCGATTGGGGCGAATTGTGTGAAGAATTGTTGGGCGTCAGACCACAGGAAGGTGAACTACAAGGCAGTGTAGTAAAATTAAGTTGGTTGGCTCAGCATTTCTTAGAAATAAATATCCATGACGGTAATGTAGAACATCTACAAAGATTTACCCGTGCATGGATCCTCAGATTCATAGGAGCTATTCTATTTGTTGATAAAAGCAGCAGTAAAGTTTCCCTAAGGTACCTTCAATTTTTACGGGACTTTGAACAGTGCAGCACATATGCATGGGGACATGTCATGCTTGCTTATTTATTTAGAGAGATGTGCAGCGCAACCGATTACAGAATTAAATCAATTGGAGGTATGTGCATCTTGATCCAGATGTGGGCATGGGAATGCTGCACGACTTTGGCTCCAAAGAGGACTCCTCCTGTACTAGGAAATAAACCACTGGGGCACAGGTTAGTTGTTTTAAAAATAAATTCATTTGAAAATAATCAATAATGTAACGCGTCGCCACTGATTATTTCATATTTTTTTTGTAGGTGGCTGCGACGTGGAAACCAACATATTGGCAATGATGATCTAATAGTTTTCCGTCGCCAATTAGATATCATGAAACGACATGAGGTAAGAAGATCATTATGTATTCGTTAAATAATAAATAAAATGTCAAGTTTAAGTCAAAATTAACAATTGTCTTATTTTATGCAGTTTCTGTGGGAGCCTTACACAGCAACGGTTTTGTCGATGTTGCCTCCCATTTGTTTGGTTGGTAGTCTAGCGTGGTGCGCAGTGGTGCCAATCATTTGTTTCCATGTTGTAGAGTGGCACCAACCCGATAGAGTGTTGCGACAATTTGGAATGCAACAACCTATTCCGGAGTCTCCTTCGCAACCACAGAATATCCATGGGCTAACGCTGAAAGGCAAACAAGATGAAAATTGGTTCCAACTGTTGGCCCTAATGATCGGTCAGTGGAATAATCGAGCTGACTTTAGGGTCGACATTTATCCTCGACAGGAGGGCCTATTGAGTTTTAACTCAGATTACATGGTCTGGTATAGGCGAAAAACAAAGATGTTTGTCGACCAAAACAATGCAAAGACAGCTACATTGGTATTTATTTCTTTTTAAATATTTAACTTCAATTTTTTTAAAGCATCGACATTAATTTGCTGACCCTAATAATTGCAGGGTGAAGTTGCCGAGACATTGCAGTATATGGTGTCACCACAAGGGCGTAACACATGGACAGTGGATGATCTTGTGCCTTATGTGGAGAAGATAACGATTTTATCCGAAGAGCAAGAGAGGATCACTGAGCCTGTGGCACATGGTCTAGCATCAGAGCGTCGATTTCTGCCACAACAGTTTCACATGCTTCCTTCCAGTGTGGAAACTCGAGGTTTTGACAGACGAAGGGAGATTGTTCAAGCGGAAGATTTTTCCCAACAAATGGAGCAGCGTTGCCATGGAATGTACTACACGCCACCAACATTTTCTCAGTATCCTTCGCAGATGTATCAGTATCCTTTTGAAGGTCATGATACTGATATGTCTGCAAGCTCACATTCGTATGGTGGTGTTGCGGAAACACATCCTCATTTTTCATGGCCGACCATGACCCCTTCGCAGCAACATGATGCCCCAATGGCAACACCTAATGCCCCATTAGCTCCGCAATGGAATGTACCCGGAGCAATACCTGATATGGGTGATTTATTAGGTATTGATTTGCATCACGAGTTTTCTACTGAGGCTGAGCAACAAGGGCGGCGACAGCGGGCAAGAAGAAATCCTGATCGTGAAGCTCGAAGGTGGGATCGACCATGTGGCACAGGCTCACGCCATCACGGACACCATAATGACTGATTTTGATGTCTCTATTTAAAATTTGTGTTGTACCTTTGTAATTTGAATTTCAGACTTAATTTATGGTATCTCATAGTACTTGTTATGGAATGTGTTATGGAATTTCGTTTTCAATGACTATTTGTTATGGAATCACCATCGCGGACACCATAATGACTATTTTTATGTTGCGCATCAAACTAGAATAATAAATAAAGTCGTAAAGAAAAATTAAAGTAAACAAATGAAAATAAGTAATGGTACTAACTAACAACAAACACCATTTTCAACTTCTAAATGGAAAATTAAAGTAAATTTAGGGTTTAGTAGTTATGGGTTAGAGTTATGAGTAGGG